>NC_060119.1:414091990-414691990 GCF_021461395.2 Schistocerca americana
CAATACACTATTGTTACCACTGAATAACAGTCATACAGTACCAGTGGAAACATGAGGTACAATTATAATGGCAGCAGTACTGCCAGTCAAATTGTACTGTGACAACACAAGACAATAACAGGTATTATCCTCATTACAGCATACATGATATGTGTGTAAATATTATTTAATTATATACTTAGTCATTCACATGGCCTTTATGTTCAAATACTGCATGAAATTTTGTGAAAATGCATTCAGCCTTCTTTCTCCTTCATTGATTCCAGAACCATAAATTTGAGCATGCTATTTTCTAGTCATTTCAGCCTATTCAGTGCAAAAAAAAGTAGGTTATCTGTGTCTTGTAACAGTTTGTGTTTTATTAGGTTGACACAAAGGAATATGCAGAAATGATGCCCTTACATTCATTTTACAAACATGTTACATTACAATTTTCACAACTCGTTCATGGGATTGAGAGAAACTAAAAATCAGCACATATAAAAGAATTAAAACAGAACAACCAGTAAAATTTCAGTAGCTTAATGACACAAAACCATTCAGATATATGGCCAGTGCTTATAAATAGATCACAGATAAGATCACATAGTGTTATAGACAGGGTTTGAATGGCGCGGCTTTGCCAGCCTAGTAAGTGGATGTGTCTTTCCTTGCTGCAGTTTCCTTCCTGCTGCTGCCACAACAGCAGTCGCAGTAGCAGCTGCAGCTGCGGCAGCAGCAACAGCACCAACACCGACACCAGCACCGGAGACAGATAATGGCACAGGTCTAGCACGTGGCAGGGGCTGAGGAGCAGTAACCATGGAAGAAGAAGGAGGAGGAGGAGGAGGAGGAGGAAGAGGAGGAGGAGGAGGAGGGGGAGCAGATGCTGCACCTTCAGAAGACAGCCGCTGTCTATGAGGTGGTCTTGCTTCATAATGGCCAACTAGTTTGCGCACTGACGTGTCCTCCATGTTTGTACTACTATGATGACCACTAACAGGTGAAGACGGAAGGCTCCGTACCTTCTTATCAGTCCCTTCTGAAGTGCAGTCTGAATGAGTTGCTGAAACATCACCACTCGATGCACCACTTGACTTTGCTTCAAATTCCTTTTTAAGGTTTTTCACAATCCCTGCTAGGCCATCTGCTGCAGGAGTATCTGATGGACCACTTCGGCTACGTTTTGAGAGATCACTGAGGTTCTCTAAAACAAGCCTCTGCTGTTTCACTGACGGACATTGGGTAGTACCGATGACACAGGGTGATGGTGCATCTGATGTCTCAGGAGGAGAAGGGGGAGGTGGCGGCTCAGATGAACGAAATGCGGGGGAGGCTGCAGGAGCACTGACAGACAATGGCAATGAAGCTGCTGACAAACAGAGGCGGTCCGACCCAGAAGGTTTTGGTCCCATTGTCACTGATCCTTGCGTTCCACACAGAGCAGGAGAGCTGGCACAGTGGAACAGTCCATGATTACAGGAATTTTTGTTGCTATCGGTTACACTGAGGTAAGGACATGGGCCATGGGGACATCCTGCACCTGACACAGACTCAGAAGGTGAACCACAAACACGTTTCACTCCTGCACCTTGCTCTAATTTCTGCTTTGCTTGACGCTTAACAGTGCCGGTAGCAGCAGATCCGAGGTGATCACTAGCTGGTGGTCGCATGTCGTAAGAGCCCCAGCTGCTGTTACGTGATGCAGCCCACCGACCTGTGTCTCCAGAACCCCATGAGCTTTGTCGGGACGGCGTATCCCGTTCACCCTGAAATTAAAAAAGAAACATTAAACATTACATAGTACTGGCAGAGAGAATAGCATTAAAATGTACATTTTTATACTTTACATTAAGTATGCAAATTGTTTCTAGCATAAAGGTGAAACATGAGGAACATGACTGATAGCAAAATATGATTAAACAGAGTACCCTGTAGAAGGCATCTAACACTGCTTTGAAAAAAAATCTTCTACTCTACTGACTAAGATTAATAATCATCGGCAAAGCATATATATCTCTTTACTGAGTAAAATTACTACTAAGGAGATAAATACTTATGAGTCCTCCTATGTGTCTGTTGTCAAAAGATAACAGAAGAGTAGAATTTAATACCCTGTTAATGGCAAGGCCCTCTGGGACTGATAACTAGCTTGGTTATACAAGAATAAACTATAGGATGACCAGAGAGGGATTTAAACCCCTCTCTTCCTAATTAAAAGATACAGTTGGACTGGAGGTCAGAGCAGTAATATCTGATAAGATGAAGGAAGGAGAAGAAGCAGAATTTACTGATTACAGCTGAGTTAATGTAATAATATTGAAAAAGGACATTACAACTGCTGCACAGCCCCAATTCCATAAAATAGAACTGTTAAAGAATACAGTAGAACAGATGAATGTGAGTGATACAGGGAAGTGCATACTGCAGGAATGACCAAAGCCAAGAAAAGAAGTAGTTAAAAAGAACAGTCCATCCCATATTTTCCATTGTTTAAACACAATATGGAATGACAATGATAATCTTACTACAACCCCCACCCTTTCAATTTTCCACATACTTCCCATGTGCATACTCCATCTTTTGTCTGGGCAAGTGCTTTCTATTAATGACTATGACAATAACTCTAACACATCTCCACTGTCTTCATTATGAAAATGACCTACAAAATGTCAGATATAACTCATTAAAGAGCCCTGGGACGATTCAGGAAAATCAAGCAAGCTGGTCATATAATGGTTTTGCTCAGATTAAGATTCCATTCTGTAGAAGCACTATTTTTCTAAGACAGCATTCCCACATGAACAATAACACATCTTATCCCAGAAAATAGGAAAGACTTCCGGAATATTACTGTGTAATCTATAAGTTTTGTGTCAGTTTAGTTTTGGCCTCGATGGTGAAATTTCAATAATTCTTCAAAAAGCTTACTTGTTTAGAAGTCTTTTTGTTGTACCTGTCTTTGACTCAACATTTCCACTATATAATAAGTTATCAATATTTTGTGTGCAATAAAAATTCATTACATTTTTACAAGAGTTATCCAGAGGGTGGCATGCTGGAATAAAATACAAAGAAAGCTAATGAAAATGATGTTCTAGTACTGCATGCAAATATATAACAATGTTAGCCAGTATTCAGCTGCTGCCTCACTAAGTTCGTTTATGTGGCTGCATAGTACACACAAGATCGTGAATTATCAAACAATTTGAAACACTGTTCATGGCTGGTGTACACTGCACATGGAAAGGTGACCCTGCACTATCTACTTTTCAATTCTCCTCACTTTCAAAACTTTAAGCAGCAAAAAACTATGGTTCTTCTTAGACAGTTGACTTCAAGATCAGGCTAACAATACTTTCTCGGTTATGGGCTGAGACTTTTGGTCAGTTGAAGACACAATAAGAGATGGACAAGTTAAGTAAGGGACAAGCAATTAAGTAGCTATAGAAAACAGGAAATTCCGTATATGTGGGGGAGAAAATAAAGTGTGTTTTCAGAAAGAATAAAAGCTGCCAACTGAGTTAGTAAAAATTATAGGATGGTGGAAAATACTATTTAACATTGTCACAACTGACCAAACTCAAGAAAAGCACACTACCTCAATATGCTGAGAATAACAGGAATTATAGTAACTTTTTTGGGGTTTTTCTAAATCTAATTTAACTTAAGTAACTCCAAAGTTGCTATTCTGTATGTATAAAATGTAAATTCATATCTCAATGATGTTTCCGTTGTACTGAGGAAACCGTTAACATTTCTATGCACGAAGTCATCATACACTCTATCACTCAATTAATTTCTCCACGTCTACTTTATCTGAATTACAAACACAACACGAATTTAAAGAATTGTTATGTTTTGAATCTTTCAGGTGCTTCATACACTCAAAATTAATGAAGAAAGCACAGTACCTATAAGGTAAAGAAGTTGCTTACATTACCCTATACACAAAGCACAACAAAGATGAGAAAAGAGCATGATTTGAATAGCAAAAATGTTACTGACAGGATTTACAGAGAGAGCGAGAGAGAGAGAGAGAGAGAGAGAGAGAGAGAGAGAGAGAGAGAGAGAGAGAGAGAGAGAGAGATATCCCATTAGTTAATATTGAATGGTAATGAAACAGTAAGTTTCTACTGCTTCATATACAACTAATATTATAGAGACACAAACCTGGTATCCAAGAACAACTGCACTATCATAGGAACTCCAAGAACTCTGCCTCGAGGGACACTCTCGTTGATCATATGGTCGGCGCTCCTCTCTATCAAAAACACGATCCAGTTGAGCTGAAAACGGGTCTCTGCGGCCAACTCCCTTCTGAACTGTGTCACCATTAGCCAGTTGATCTGAGAGACGCAGCTCTGAGACAAACGTTGTTCCTGCATCGTCCGCTGCAGCAGCGTAAGAGGTGGGCCATGCAGCAGTACAAGCAGTAGGAGAATCACGCGTCTCTCCTGGATCCCAAATTTCTTTCTTTACTAAAACTGCCTTAAGCATCCTCGGTGCTAGTTTTGTTTGAACAATGGTTTCTGTTTCTGAGTGAGGTGTTGGTGATGTGGCAGTAGGAGTTGACGGTGGACTTGGTGGTGACGTTGCTGGTTGTGGACTCTGTGGAGGTGATGGTGCCATCACAGATGGTGTAGCAGCAGGTAAACTGGGAGGTAAAAAGTGTCCTCCTGGAACTGTGTTAACTTGTTGCTGAGGCACTGGAAGAGCTGTAGCTGATGGCATTGGTGTTAAGCCTGGAGCTGTTGGTTGTTCTTCTAGATGAGATGTTACCTCACTAGTAGATACACCTGTAACAGAGTTACATAACATCACAAAATTAAAATCAAATATCAACAGTAAAAGTAAGCATACGGTACAGGTGAACATCACAACAGTTACAAAATTAAATTCTTGACAGAAAAAAGGTCTTTCACTAAGTGTATGCATTATCATTATGTAGAGATAACCACAACTGAAAATCTTGTATCACCCCAAAGAGTAACTTTTCCAAGCTGAGAATAAAAAGAGGCCCTAAATCTTCCTGGAATCTCGCCTTTCATGGGCAGTCCTCTTACCAAAAGAGTTATCTAGGCACAATACACACCCTGTCCTAAGAGCTTCAGTTGTAATCTTGCATGAAGTTTCAAAATAGCACACAGTTTACTGCAAAGTGAAAGATTTATTCTCCAGACAAGACTCTATCCCAGAATCAGTGATCAAGACAGTAATACTACAGAGTATTTATTATCAATAAGATTACAATGCAAGTTTTTGGTGATTATCAGTTTCAGTTTTTTAGCAAACCATTTTCAGATCCATGCACAAATAGCATTATAATCCCCATTAAAACTCAGATAGAAATAACATATATTAGAGGTACATGTACCCGATTATTCCTTCCAGTATGAACAATAAACAATAGTGTGTCTATACATAGAGCATTTTGTTTGGTATGCTATGCCAAACTTATAAGAATTGCTCATGGTGTAGTCTACAGATACAGAAACTCCCCAGCATAGTGAGTAATAACTATTGATTTTCTTGATTATTACATTAAATATTGCCACTTAACAATGTATAAAAAGAGTACTGTCAAAGACATTACAGCAAAGAATAATAGCAGAAATACAACTCAGCTGATCAGCCACAGAGTAACTAAGTCGCTCCACCCGCTGTCTGTAGCTGGTGCTTCCCACAAACTGTAGTCATATGGTTAACATAGCCTATTTAGGGTGTCAAAGATAATGAGTCTTACGGTTGCATTGAAGGCACTGTGATATTTTCACAATTTCATGAAGCTGTATGCATTTGTTGCCCTAAGCAAGCTATATTAACAATGTCCAGATAATTTGACATAGCACACCAGCAATATGCTTTGTGAACAATAATCTGGTATGTGCATTTTAATGCTTTACAATACTTATTTGTGTTTTAATGAAAATTATGAAGCTATTTTACTTTATATGCTTGAACCATGGACCTTGCCGTTGGTGGGGAGGCTTGCGTGCCTCAGCGATACAGATGGCCGTACCGTATGTGCAACCACAACAGAGGTGTATCTGTTGAGAGGCCAGACAAACATGTGGTTCCTGAAGAGGGGCAGCAGCCTTTTCAGTAGTTGCAGGGGCAACAGTCTGGATGATTGACTGATCTGGCCTTGTAACATTAACCAAAACAGCCTTGCTGTGCTGGTACTGCGAATGGCTGAAAGCAAGGGGAAACTACAGCCGTAATTTTTCCCGAGGACATGCAGCTTTACTGTATGATTAAATGATGATGGCGTCCTCTTGGGTAAAATATTCCGGAGGTAAAATAGTCCCCCATTCGGATCTCCGGGTGGGGACTACTCAGGAGGACGTCGTTATCAGGAGAAAGAAAACTGGTGTTCTACGGATCGGAGCGTGGAATGTCAGATCCCTTAATCGGGCAGGTAGGTTAGAAAATTTAAAAAGGGAAATGGATAGGTTAAAGTTAGATATAGTGGGAATCGGTGAAGTTCGGTGGCAGGAGGAACAAGACTTTTGGTCAGGTGATTACAGGGTTATAAATACAAAATCAAATAGGGGTAATGCAGGAGTAGGTTTAATAATGAATAAAAAAATAGGAGTACGGGTTAGCTACTACAAACAGCATAGTGAACGCATTATTGTGGCCAAGATAGACACAAAGCCCATGCCTACTACAGTAGTACAAGTTTATATGCCAATTAGCTCTGCAGATGATGAAGAAATTGATGAAATGTATGACGAGATAAAAGAAATTATTCAGGTAGTAAAGGGAGACGAAAATTTAATAGTCATGGGTGACTGGAATTCGTCAGTAGGAAAAGGGAGAGAAGGAAACATAGTAGGTGAATATGGATTGGGGGGAAGAAATGAAAGAGGAAGCCGCCTTGTAGAATTTTGCACAGAACATAACTTAATCATAGCTAACACTTGGTTCAAGAATCATGAAAGAAGGTTGTATACCTGGAAGAATCCTGGAGATACTAAAAGGTATCAGATATATTACATAATGGTAAGACAGAGATTTATGAACCAAGTTTTAAATTGTAAGACATTTCCAGGGGCAGATGTGGATTCTGACCACAATCTATTGGTTATGAACTGCAGATTGAAACTGAAGAAACTGCAAAAAGGCGGGAATTTAAGGAGATGGGACCTGGATAAACTGAAAGAACCAGAGGTTGTACAGAGTTTCAGGGAGAGCATAAGGGAACAATTGACAGGAATGGGGGAAAGAAATACAGTAGAAGAAGAATGGGTAGCTCTGAGGGATGAAGTAGTGAAAGCAGCAGACGATCAAGTAGGTAAAAAGACGAGGGCTAATAGAAATCCTTGGGTAACAGAAGAAATATTGAATTTAATTGATGAAAGGAGAAAATATAAAAATGCAGTAAATGAAGCAGGCAAAAAGGAATACAAACGTCTCAAAAATGAGATCGACAGGAAGTGCAAAATGGCTAAGCAGGGATGGCTAGAGGACAAATGTAAGGATGTAGAGGCTTATCTCACTAGGGGTAAGATAGATACTGCCTACAGGAAAATTAGAGAGACCTTTGGAGAGAAGAGAACCACTTGTATGAATATCAAGAGCTCAGATGGCAACCCACTTCTAAGCAAAGAAGGGAAGGCAGAAAGGTGGAAGGAGTATATAGAGGGTTTATACAAGGGGACAATATTATGGAAACGGAAGAGGATGTAGATGAAGATGAAATGGGAGATACGATACTGCGTGAAGAGTTTGACAGAGCACTGAAAGACCTGAGTCGAAACAAGGCCCCGGGAGTAGACAACATTCCATTAGAACTACTGACGGCCTTGGGAGAGCCAGTCCTGACTAAACTCTACCATCTGGTGAGCAAGATGTATGAGACAGGCAAAATACCCTCAGACTTCAAGAAGAATATAATAATTCCAATCCCAAAGGAAGCAGGTGTTGACAGATGTGAAAATTACCGAACTATCAGTTTAATAAGTCACAGCTGCAAAATACTAACGCGAATTCTTTACAGACGAATGGAAAAACTGGTAGAAGCGGACCTCGGGGAAGATCAGTTTGGATTCCGTAGAAATGTTGGAACACGTGAGGCAATACTAACCTTACGACTTATCTTAGAAGAAAGACTAAGAAAAGGCAAACCTACATTTCTAGCATTTGTAGACTTAGAGAAAGCTTTTGACAATGTTGACTGGAATACTCTCTTTCACATTCTAAAGGTGGCAGGGGTAAAATACAGGGAGTGAAAGGCTATTTACAATTTGTACAGAAACCAGATGGCAGTTATAAGAGTCGAGGGGCATGAAAGGGAAGGAGTGAGACAGGGTTGTAGCCTCTCCCCGATGTTATTCAATCTGTATATTGAGCAAGCAGTAAAGGAAACAAAAGAAAAATTTGGAGTAGGTATTAAAATTCATGGAGAAGAAGTAAAAACTTTGAGGTTCGCCGATGACATTGTAATTCTGTCAGAGACAGCAAAGGACTTGGAAGAGCAGTTGAACGGAATGGACAGTGTCTTGAAAGGAGGATATAAGATGAACATCAACAAAAGCAAAACGAGGATAATGGAATGTAGTCAAATTAAATCGGGTGATGCTGAGGGAATTAGATTAGGAAATGAGACACTTAAAGTAGTAAAGGAGTTTTGCTATTTAGGGAGTAAAATAACTGATGATGGTCGAAGTAGAGAGGATATAAAATGTAGACTGGCAATGGCAAGGAAAGCGTTTCTCAAGAAGAGAAATTTGTTAACATCGAGTATAGATTTAAGTGTCAGGAAGTCGTTTCTGAAAGTATTTGTATGGAGTGTAGCCATGTATGGAAGTGAAACATGGACGACAACTAGTATGGACAAGAAGAGAATAGAAGCTTTCGAAATGTGGTGCTACAGAAGAATGCTGAAGATAAGGTGGGTAGATCACATAACTAATGAGGAGGTATTGAATAGGATTGGGGAGAAGAGAAGTTTGTGGCACAACTTGACTAGAAGAAGGGATTGGTTGGTAGGACATGTTTTGAGGCATCAAGGGATCACAAATTTAGCATTGGAGGGCAGCGTGGAGGGTAAAAATCGTAAAGGGAGACCAAGAGATGAATACACTAAGCAGATTCAGAAGGATGTAGGTTGCAGTAGGTACTGGGAGATGAAGAAGCTTGCACAGGATAGGGTAGCATAGAGAGCTGCATCAAACCAGTCTCAGGACTGAAGACCACAACAACAACAACATGCTTGAAAATGAACTTTAAGATGGTTTACTAACAAACCAATACCAGACATCACCAAAACTTGCATTTTGGTCCTGACAGTGGATAAATACAGTTTCTCCATGATACAATGTCTCCTTATGTGAAATGCTACACCCCCTGAATGAATGAATGAATGATGTGATGTGAGTAAGGCAAGAAAACACATACTAAAGGACAGCTGTCAGGAGAATCAGCGCACAGCATTCTGAGAACACATAGAATTATTATATTACATTCACAGTAAAGGAAAAGCTACGGAATGTATGCAGGTAGAGAAATGGAACAAATAAAGTTACTGAGAAAGTGTACAACTTGTGTCAGTATGAAGGAAATGAAATGGAAAGTATGTTCTGAGCAGTAGCTAACAACTAAGAAAGCTACGGAATGTATGCAGGTAGAGAAATGGAACAAATAAAATTACTGAGAAAGTGTACAACATGTGTCAGTATGAAGGAAACGAAATGGAAAGTATGTACTGAGCAGTAGCTAACAACTAAGAAAGACTATTGGGAGGAGGGAAGGAAGGAGGCTATTATAAGTCTAAAGATACAATTGTAGAAACTCAAATGCAGTTAGTCTACGAAGATGTAAAAACAGAAGTATGTCATGAAGCACATACATATTTACGGGGTCTGTACATATTGTAGAATATAGTTATGTACAAGTACTTTTTTATGGCAATATTTAGATGGGAATTGTGAAGGGCTTACTGTTATGTTCCAATTATGTAGTACTGTCTACTGCAAATATATAATATCTGATACTGTTCATATCAGTTACATGTTTTTTGGTAAACACACAAACTAAATTTCTCAAAATCATTGCAATGAAACAAAAACTGAAGGTGTGAAGTGACAAAGCGAATCCTCAGTGAAGGTCCTGGTACCATGACTTGCAAGCTCTGGCAGAGAAGTTGGTACTTGATTAAAAGAAAAAGGATCTAGGCAGCAATGGCGATAAAACTAGGTAATTTAAATATGTGTTAAAAATATGGCACAGTCTGCTATTAAAAACAAACACACCTGTTAATCTGGAAGTCATAAAACCAACATATGACTCACCAAACATTAATAGAAAAAATATAAATCACTCCAATAGGATAGTCACTAAGACTTACAGTCACCATTATCTAGAACATTGTTTACAATAGGCAAGGATCACTATTAAAAGCCAGAAGCAAAACCTATAACTACGGAAATTATATACCAACCAACATAACTAAATAACAACTCTTCATTTGGAGAGTCACTCGTGTCCACAGTCATTATACAGTTGCTTGACATATTTCAAACCCATCTATGTAATTACTAAAAATGTGAATTTATTTTAACATACACAGTTCATTTCATTGATTTACTACACTGAGAGTACTTTGGAAATATTTACAATTTTGATATGGATGTACATATAAGAACAGTTTGTTTTGGAAGCTAAAAGAAGTGTGATTTTTCCTTACTCCATTTCTGGAATAAAAAAGAAAAAAGTGCAGTAAATATACACTTCAATAGCTTATGAAACTAACTGTTGTTAGGTCCCCAACCACATCAAAATTGTAATTATATCTCATTCCAATAAAACAAAAAAGTGTATGATAAAATAAATCCACATCTTCAGCACTTGCACAGACAAATTTCTTAGGATTAATTCCCTGATCTCCTTCACAACAGCTTTCCATACACACAATACTTCCTTAATAAGGTTTTCCCCAAAGCGTTTTCATGTTATTAGCAAGATGACAGTCCACATGACAAAAAAGTGAGACTTTGCTGCTCAGACAATTGTGTTTTCAGTTAGTAACTTGAAGAAAGTAAATGTTTTTCATGTCATGTAAAACGACTTTCATTTCTAGACAAGCTAAGCTCGATAAACAGAGAATAGGATTAAAAACAGCCGACCAGTTGCAAAGGATAAAGTAATCTTTACCTAGGTTTCGATAGATTTAAATCTATCTTCTTCAGAAGATGCGCTCTCCAACTTCCATGTACTTATTTTTATTTGTCTGACAAACCCTATTCTCAGGGCTATATTTTATTTGGACTAATGGAGCTATGCAGATGTTTGTAAAAACGATAACGACATATCACTCCATGTTAATGTAATACTGCCGCCTTCTGAAGAAGATAGATTTAAATCTATCGAAACCTAGGTAAAGATTACTTTATCCTTTGCAACTGGTCGGCTGTTTTTAATCCTATTACGTGGAACCGTTGCTGTTGCGCAGCTATGTTTAAAATACTAAACAGAGAATGCTTATTTCACCTGTGATTCACTGATATTGTAGTCACATGTTAATTTTTTTCATTTTGTGAAGTGCACAATTGTAAATTTCTGAATAGTTAAAGAAATTTGCCAATCTTTACACCACTTGGAAATTTTATCACAATCTGACTGAATATTCATTTAACTTCTTTCATACAGTACTTCATTACAAATAATTGCATCATCTGTAGAAAATCTGAGGACACTTAATATTGTCTGCAAGGTCATTAATAAACAACATGAACTGGAAGGGTCCCAACACACTTCCTGGGGCAAGCCCACAAGTTATGTTCACATCTGTCAATGACTGTCCATCAACAATAACTTACTGCATCTTCCCAACAAGCAAGATCCTCAATCCAGTTACAAATTTATTTCCCTTGATACCCTTATGGTAATACATTTGATAACAAGTGTAGAAATAAGTGTGTAAATGCTTTTCAGAAATCGAGAAATACTGCATCTACCCGACTGCTTTGATCCAAGGCTTTCAGTATATCATGTAAGAAATGTCAGCTTGGTTTCACATGATCAATGTTTTCAGAACCCACGTTGGTCGGCATGGAGGAGGTCATTCTGTTTGAGATACTTCATTATGTTTTAGCTAAGGACATGTTCTAAGATCTACAACAAATCGATTTCAAGGATGTTGGACAGTAGATTTGTGGATCACTTCCACTGCTCTTCTTGTAGATGAGTGTGACCTGTGTCTTCTTCCAACTACTGGGCACAGATGTTTTACCCGAGCAACCAATGATACTATATAATTAAAAGAGGGGCTAACTCAGCCACAAATCCAATACAGAATCTGATAGGGATTCAATCAGGTCCTGGGGCTTTGTTGAGTTTTTACAATTTCAGCTGTTTCTCAATACCACTGACACTAATATCTATTTCACTTAACTTTTCAGTGGTATGAAAATTAAACTGGGGCAACGCTCTTGAATTTTTCTTTGGGTAAAGGAACATTTGAAAACAGAGTTTAGCATTTCCACTTTTGCTTTGCTACCCTCAGTTTCAGTTCCTATCTTATCCATGAGTGACTAGATGTTAACTTTGGTGCCACTAACAGCCTTTATATATGACCAGAATTTCATCCTGTGTTGTTGCAGTTCTTCTTATATCCGTGCTTGCTATGAGAATAGGACAAGGAATTCCACCTTATGCAAGACACCTTTTCAGTTTCGTTTTACCCAGCACTTTTTGTGCTACCTTCAGTGGGTTACTTTATTTTCTTACTGTAAAACTGTCGTTACATATTAACATTTAGAGAAACTTTTGGTACAAAATATTTACAATTGTGAATGAATAATTGTTGTAGAATATTATACACTGTTTCCAATTCACAGTTGAGGTATGTATTAATGACCTCATGCACTGTATGTTGTTTATTGCACACACACACACACACACACACACACACAAAAGTGATGTATACTCATATCTGTCCGTGAATGGATAATAAACAGAAAAACAAAAATTATGTTTTGCTGTCTTCCAATTAAATTATCGCTAGAACTTTAAACATAATGTAATAAACAACATAGAGTGCATCAGGTTGTTAATACATATCTCAACTGTGAACTGTAAACAAATGGTGTATAATATTCTACAACAATTATTCATTCACAATTCTAAATATTTTGTAGCAGAAGTTTCTCTAAATGTTGATATGTAACTACAAATTTACAGTAAGAAAATAAAATAAAGCACTGAAGATAGCACAAAAAATGCTGAAACATGTCTGGGCAAAACAAAACTGAAAAGGTGTCTGGCATAAGGTGGAATTCCTCATCCTATGATCAGAATTTCTTTGGATTTTGTGCAAGAACATTTGAAGATATTCTCCTATAGCAGTCATTGAAGACTTCAGGCACTGCTCTCCTGAAAGTCAAACACATCTTTATGATTTGATAGCAAATTTCAGAGTTTATTCTAGTTCCACTTTCCATAGAATCAACAAAAAATCCCAAAAGAACTGTTTTCATGCATTGATTGGTTTTTTCCTCCACATTAACGTATGCAACCCATGTTTCATCCTCTGTCACACTGTCATTGAGGAATTCATGTTGTTCTGCATCGTATTGCATCAGAAGCAATAAAGTGGCTACCAGGCTCTTCATTTCATGGACATTAGTCAGAAGCTTTGGGACCCATCAAACACAAAATTTGTGATGACCAACAGTCACAAATAGATACAACACTCCCCATGTTATCTGAGAGAATCTAAATGATAACTCTGTAATTGTGAACCAGTGATATTCTCTGATTTGGTCATTAACCTTTGCAACAAATTCATTCATCATACCAGATGGCTGTCCACTTCTTTCATCATTATGGACATTTATAAAATTTGTCCGATCTTCCAGAAAGAAGCAACACTATTTGGTTATAGCACTATCCCTCTTTATGTCCCTCCATATACTGCCCAAGGTTTCACGTATTTTTTCTCACATGAAACGGATTCAGTGTAGGACGGATTTTCGTTGATAGCAGCCATTTTGATTTACATTTACGGTATAGACAACAGTTTAATAACCTTTCCACAGTAATGTCAGACTTATATTGGGCCGAACGACATAGTTGTGCTGAAACTACTTGACTCTCCCCAACCCACTCCCCCATATGCCAGATAGCATCAGAACTAATTTTCTGAACAAGCCTTGTATATTAACATATTCGATTTAGAGCAAGAGTCATGCCTAGACCTAAATCTGTTGCACAGCAGGTAGCAACCTACTCTAGTGATAAGACATTGCCTACCTTTTTCACCAAAATAGGTAAAAATCAATTTTAACAGCCAACTCCTTCCACATGTGGGGGGAAAAATGTTCTCGAACCAGCTTTCTATAGAATTAGTTTGCACCGGTAGGCACAGAGCTTTCATTTCCACCCCTAAAGCTTTAATCATATCCTGGAGAACACTCTATATTGGTGGCTGTACCTATATGGCTGATACTACTGCTTTAGTTCTGTATTAACCCTTCAGCTGCCACAGACAATCCATCCAGAAGTCAGTAACACTGTTTTCACTTTTTTTAATCACTGATTTTCTCTAGTTTCACAATTATTGTGGAACTAACGCTCAGATGCATGCATGGGATATGCTTGAATGACGAAAAATTTTAATTGTTGGGTGTAGGCTGATCACTGCATTTAGAAACAGTTTCTCTAATGGATAATTTCCAATTTTCTGAAACTTCCTGGCAGATTAAAACTGTCTGCCAGACAGACTCGAACTTGGCACCTCCAGCAACTGAGCTATCCATGCACAATTCACAACCCATCCTCACAGCTTCACTTCCGATAGTACCTCGTCTCCTACCTACCAAACTTCGCAGAAGCTCTCCTGCGAACCTTGCAAGACAAGCACTTCTGGAAGAAAAGAATATTGTGGAGACATGGCTTAACCACAGCCTGGAGGATGTTACCAGAATGAAATTTTCACTCTGCAGCTGAGTATGCACTGATATGGTCCTGGCAGATTAAAACTGTGTGCCGGACCGAGACTCGAACGTGGAACCTTTGCCTTTCCCAGGCAAGTGCTCTACCATCTGAGCCACCCAAATTCGAGTCTCGGTCCGGCACACACAGTTTTAATCTTCCAGGAAGTTTCATGTCAGCACACATTCCGCTGTAGAGCGAAAATTTGATTCTGGAAACATCCCCCAGGCTGTGGCGCCATGTCTCTGCAATATCCTTTCTTCGAGAAGTGCTAGTCTTTTGCAAGGTTCACAGGAGAACTTCTGTGGTTCTCCTGTGAAGTTTGGAAGGTAGGTGAGGTACTGGCAGAAATGAAGCTGTGAGGACAGGTCGTGAGTCGTGTTTGGGTAGCTCACAACTGAGCTACCCAAGCATGACTCACAACCTGTCCTCACAGCTTCACTTTCACCAGGACCTCGTCTCCTACCTTCCACTTAGAGCACTTGCCCGAAAAAGGCAAGGTCCCGAGTTAAAGTCTTGGTCCAGCTCACAGTTTTAATCTGCCAATAAGTCTCATATCAGCACACACAATGCTGAAGAGCAAAAATTTCATTCTCCAATTTTCTGCTCCTCATAATGTTTCAACAGAAGCCAATTTATTCTGAAATTTGAAAGAAAGCATGTGGTTAACTACCATCTCCTCCTCCTTCTCCTCCTGAAAGACTGTGGTGCTGTAGTAAACAGCACTGCATAGGCTGACCCAAGCTATCATTGTTTTGGTTACATTTATTTGAAAATGGGTATTTTTAGTAGTGGTATTAATGAAATTAAATAATCCCTTATATGCTTCTGCAAAAGAATCTACAATGTGAGCACACATGAATGTCTATGAACCAGCTTTTCTTTTCTCAAAAGCTGTGAATGTATATGTAGTCATGAACATGGATGGAGAAACAAATTACAAAAGTTAGCCTCAGGCATAATATAGCTTGCAAGATGAATCCCTCTGTTTAGGGAATCTGGGTTGTCTAGCCTCTTTATTATTTGCCATTATGTGAGGGTATATCATTATTTCCATCTTCCTTTGAATGAGCACTCATTGTTTTCTTTTGATCAAATCATTACAACACCTTATAGGTGTGAAAAAATACTTCACATTGTTGTTTGGCAGGCAAATATAGCAGAATCATCCTCAGTGAAACACTGTGGTGTTCAGACCGTCAGTCAAGCTAAATCTATCTTCTTTTTAAGAAAAAGATAGACACAAAGGATACACTTTTCATGTTCACTCTAAAAAGATGTTTGTTGGAGACCTTATAATTTGAGATAACTATTAACAAACAATGGAACAAGTGTGTGTGTGTGTGTGTGTGTGTGTGTGTGTGTGTGTGTGTGTGTGTGGGCGCGCGCGCGCGCGGTGTTGTTGTTGTTGTTGTTGTTGTTGTCATGGTGGTTACATACACACTTCTTTAATAATGTATTTATTAACTGACATTAATAATTCAGAAACTTGAAACAGTACCTGCAGTGATACCTCGACTACGAGCTTCAAGTTCACTGACGCGTCTTTTTACAGCAGTTTCGGTTGTTGGAAGGTAGACCACTTTGTTTTGGGATACACTGTATGCTTCCCCATTGACGCATGGCATACGAACATTTTTTGCATCTGAAGTTCCATGTGGAAGATGTGGTGCTTGCTGAGAGGTAGTGCTTCGAGAACGTACCAATTGTGGCACAGTTTCTTGTTCCTGCTGACAACAGACATCCAAACGTTCCAGAGATACAGATGAAGGAGCTGGAACAAAAAGAAAGAAAAAAACATAGGACTGGTTATTGCATCATTTTTCTGATATTCAATCCATGTACAAAATGCATTAATGTTGTATCAGGAAGAAAGACAGGAAATTGACAGGCCACAAATCATTCAGCAATAATTCCTGATGAAGGGAGACAGTATTCCACTTTCCAGGAAAATAAAATATAGAAGTAAAAAAAGGAACTGTATAAGGGTTCTTCTAAACGGAAATTCTTTTTTTGTCAATTGTATTAAGAGATCATTGATTAATTAATGCAGAATGCTACAAAAAAACCCAAAGAAGACAAAACACACACAAAAAAATAATAGCAGGACTACTGTTTATATCAAAATGCATGAATAATGAAGATTTGATAAACAAAGCTATAAAAATGTATGAAACATTGCTTTTTACTTGAGCGTGTATGTACGAGAATAACTACTTTTCAAACATTTATGAACAGCTATTTCATATATGTTAATGTACCTTTCAGATATCAAGTGAACATCGCATTCATACTGTTGAGAATAGATAACTGATGTCACTGCTGTGTGGGCAATTTCCTTGTAAAATAAATTCTTCTCTATAGTTCTATTACAACCTATCCTTGTTCTTCATCTATACAGGAAACAGCTTTATATTTTGATTCTATTTTATCAGCTTTTTAATCATTTCATTACTGGACCCTTATCTCCGTTTCATATCCAGGTCTTCAAACTTACTTTACAAGCCACACATGAAAGGCTATGGTGTACATATATACTAAAATAATCCAGTCTTCATCCTGTTGCAGTCATGGATGTTGGAGAACACTAACTGCCTGTATGCCTCCATACTTGCCAGTTTTTTTGCGTCTCCCATAATTCCCTGCTGCTCACAATCTGGCTCCAGCTGCCAGAGACAACTGTCATGTGTATGCGAGTTGCGTTTGCGTGCATGTGTGTATGCTGCCTACTTATGACAAAGGCATTGTTGGGCAAAAGCTAACTTTCTGAAAGTCTTTTTATTGTGCCTTCCTGCGAATCAGCATCTCTGCTATATGGTGAGTAGCAACTATCCTTTTCATTAGATTTTACATTTATTCATACTTAATGTCAGCTGCCGGTCTCTGTTCCACCTGTGATCACATCTAACAATTCCTGGTTTTAACAAAAGTTTTGTAATGAAACCGTCCCTCTGTACATTATACTATCAGACACTTAACCTAATAAAGTCTGTGCTCATACTTCACATTACTAGTATGAAGCAGACAGAAAGTTTCACAAAATAAGTGATTATTTTTCTGTGGCTAAGTAATATAATATGTCAAACATGTAGCAAGACACAATAGCTCTACAACATTTATCAGTGGTTGCTTTCAATTCATCTGACTATTTATCACTATCTTTCCTTGGGAAAGCCACATTCCCAACTTCATAAATACTATTATGTACTCCCATTTTCCTTTTGGACGAACAAAGACATAAAGTATCTTCTTAATTATGTGATAGAATATGGACTAAGTGTAAAAAATATACTCACCATTACTGGCAGCTGCGAACATAGATGATGCAACAGCATTGTCTGGTGACCACGATTTCGGTCTGTTACCACACTTGGCCAGCTCACGCCCTGATGATGAAAGTGTCAGGGAGGAAGGGACAGTGAGAGTTCTGAGAGTAGTTTGACGGTTCTCTGAAGCATCTTTCAGGTCTCCTGACATTTCAGAAGCTGGGGAATTGCCCAGATTTGTCTCGGACTTTGAACGCTGCAACCTCTCTCTGTGTTTCATTGCATCTAGCATTCCTTGGTATGTTTCCAGCTGTGAGATAAAGCTGGTGTTAGGCTTTATGCAGCTTCTCTTTTGCTTAACATATTCAAAGGCTTTTTTATAATCCCAGTTGTATGCTTTCATCGCATAGGCTATCACTACTGAAGCAGAACGGCTGACTCCCATTTTGCAATGTACTAAAACCTTGGAACCCTCTTTCCTGTAAAACAAAAGAGAAAGGAAAACAGTTACAATTGTTACGAAGTTTCGGATATACAACTTAAGTAATGCAGCAACCTGCACCTTCCTTTAATACTGATCTAATATCTATTATTTTCTATAGAGTTTCTCAACCACCAGATACTTCAAAAAAATTAAAGTTAGTTGCTTTGCAATGAAAAATGAAAATAAAAACAGTGGATATAACTACTGCCAGAAAAAGAAGAGTGAAGGCATGCATTCATTGATATGGAAGCAGTAATCTTTGACCGAAACTCACTTCAAGTTGAGTCATCATTGAAGTAAGATGTATACAAAAGTATCGCAAGATAGGAAAGATGCCTCAACTGACCAATAAATTGGCACTGTTTATCAGTATACAAACAAAGTAAGCACAAAATAAACTTCAAAATGGTGTGTTTTCACTCTTATGGCTACTTCATGGACTAGCACTAATGCTATGAATCACAGTTAATTCAGCTACTTACTTGGCACTTGTAATGTAGCGAAATGTATTGTCCCAATGTTTCAAAAGATCAGTCTTCTCATCATCATAAACCCTAATATTCTGGTAGTTAAACATCCCAGGAAAGAAGTTATCTATCTCTCGAGTCACATTCAAAATATGCCTCACACTGAAATAGAACCCAATTATAAATAAATACATCCTTTATGCCTGCTTAAAATTGTTCTTGCATCATACATATGAAGGCAAATGAGCATAAGCCAGCCATTTATAAGATAGTAACAAGTCAAAGATTAAATTAAAAGACAACTTTCTTTCTCTTATTTTTATCACTTTCTGAAATCTCCACAATTGTCAGGAATAAATATTTACTTACCCATTTCTTTGTAATTCTTCAAGGTTTGAAGCATTCCATTCAGAGCCAAGATAGACATGCTCAAATATCTCTGTGGCAGCATCCATCTGTCCCAAGATAGTGAGCATCTCTTGGTCAATGAATGATTTAAATTCACCAAGATCCATATCAAGATCTTCTTCAAGGCGGCTCCTTATGTACTTAGATGTAACCTCATCTAAGTCCACTGACATCATTATCTCCTTAAGTGTTGATCGGATCACATGCTCTGTCTCCTCACGCTCCCGTGGCCTACAAGAGGAATTCTATGATCAGCATATAGACATTATGTCACTTAACAATATCAACTGAATAACTGTACTCCAATCACATACAACTTCATTTCAGTCTAAAATTAAATACTGCTTCAGAAAAATTAACAGTTAAATTGCAACAAGTGTCAAATGTCAATTCCTCCCAGCACCTGTCAAAGTAGTTCAATATGGTGAAATTATCTTTTCATGGCAAACTTCTTTATGGAATTAATACTTTACTATCCATGAATAAACTGCATGGGGAAAAATATGCACCAATTCCAATAACCAGTCATGGAAAGAAGGCTTCTCACAACTTATCACAATAACATTCCTCAGGGGGAACTGTATTTATAGTGTGTATTACACACGCACACACACACACAAAATCATGAGCATGTATATAAATTATAATTAGAGTTGAAATTCTTTGAACTGGTAGAATTGTCACAAGACAGCAGTAGTGTTTTTCACATTTAGTGATGTTACATGCCTGGTTGGGTATATAAAGGACGTAATCCCCAGATATCGAGTGATCACTGTGAAAGTCACAGATGTGTCGCATACTCAAGTGAAACAATGTTATCAACACCTGACAGAGTATGAAAGAAGCCCCTTGTGTGTGTCTATTTGATCAGCTGGTTGAATCATGCAGTATCCCTACTCGTGGTGCATTTGGATGCAACAGTGGTCCAGTGTTGGATAGCATGGGAATGTGAGGGCAGGTATACTCATCATCAAGGTTCCAGTCAACCATATTTGACCACCATAAGGAAGGATCATCGCATTGGGTACCTGACATGAAAAGAGAGGATGAGATGTTCTGTGGAAGTCTGAGTTGAGTGGGAAATGAAAGGACGGATTGTTCCAGCAAACAAGCGGTGTGAAACAGGGCAGTGCTTTATCACTCGTTGTTGGATGAGATAATGCCTAATGTGGCAGAGAAAACTGGAACAGACAAGATGAAAATAATGGTGTCTGCAGATGACTATGACCCGAGGAAAGAGGGAGGCGGAGCTTCAGGAATAACTGAGTGCTTGGAAAGAAACTGCGAGACAGGATGGAATGAAATGTAATGTAAACAGATGTGAGATCCTGGTTATAACTAGAAAGAAAGATACACAAACTAGCGGAGTAAGACTCAGAGATGAACAATTGAAAAAGGTGGAAAGTGCCTAGTATTGGAGAAGTGTGACAGAGGAAAGGGGAAGAAATGAGAAAGAGATCACAGAATATGGCAGACAGGCAGTAGCATTCCTGGGAAGTGTAAGGAGCCGGATTTGGAACAAAGCACTCCGTCTTCAGGCCACAAGTGGCCCATCGGGACCATCTGACCGCTGTGCCATCCTCAGCCGAGGGTGCAGATAGGAGGGGCGTGTGGTCAGCACACCGCTCTCCCGGTCATTATGATGGTTTTCTTTGACCAGAGCCGCTACTATTTGGTCGAGTAGCTTCTCAACTGGCATCACGAGGCTGAGTGCACCCCAAAAAATGGCAACAGCGCACAGCAGCCCGAATGGTCACCCATCCAAGTGCCAGCCACGCCCAACAGTGCTTAACTTCAGTGATCTGACGGGAACCAGTGTAGCCACTGCGTCAAGACTGTTGCCAGGTTTGGCACAAAGATAACCCACAAAAAAGTAATGTACAGAAGTTCCAACATCCCAATGCTGATCTGTCCATCTGAAACAGGGGGTAATGAAGAAAAGAGATGTAAGCTGATTACAGGCATGTGAAATGAAGTTTCTCATGAGTAGGATAGGGGTAACAGGGAAAGAAAGAATCAGAAATGAAGGGTAGGGAAGATACTGAAAGAGGAACTCTTGCAGAAAGAGATAGAAACATGGTATGGGCACTTAAAGAGCACCCTCTCAACCCATGATGTTTCACTTTGTTTCCCACCTCACAGATTCCATGTGCTTCAATTTTTTTGTTGTTTGATTGATTTGTGGGGGAGGGGAACCAAACAGCAAGGTCATCAGTATGAAGGCTTTCATGACCGGATGACATATCTTCTGGTAAACCTTGCGGGATGTGGTCCATGAAACTCTTCAGCTCCTAACGTTTCGTCCAGTGCTTCGCTGGACATCTTCAGAGGGGTGTTTCTCCTCCGGTGAGTCTTGCTGGCAAGGTTTACCAGAAGATAAGGTAATCAGTCCCATCAGATTAGGGAAGGATGGGGAAAGAAGTCAGACGTGCCCTTTCAAAGGAACAATCCTAGCATTTGCCTGGGGTGATTTAGGGAAATCACAGAAAACCTAAATCAGGATGGCCAGACGGGGTCCAGTGTGCTCACCATTGTGCCACCTTGCCTGGTAATTTTCTTCTTCTTTTTCTTCTTCCTTGTTAGGGGTATACATAATCGAGAATTTCATTACATTCTGTCAAGGAATAGGAAAACTGACTAAATTAGTACTGTAGTAAAACAGGGATACCATGGTAAAAGTAGAAATTTTGCATCCAGAACTCTTCATTCTTCCAAAAAAGTATTATAACACCAATCCATAAGATAGCACTTAAGGTTTAGAGTTTAGCAAATAATTACATACAATTCCGAATATTTTCCCTGTTTTACATTGTAAAGATTAACTAGGATACCAAACTAATCAAATTCTTTAATGCTAACTCACTTAGTGCGCACTGAGTCAGGTGACGGGGGACGTCTTGACTCAAGGTTATCCATGGCATGCCACTCGTTGAGGCACGAGCGATCCGATTCGACACGTTGTTCATAGTAAGCAACCCAATCATGTGTGAGACCACCTAAAAAATGGTTATGCTCACGTGCCTTCGAGCTAACACGGTGCAGTGTCTGCAGTGCTGACCTGTCAAACATACAAAAACAAAACTGTATGCTACTGCGAGAGGAGAGCAAACCAATGAAACTTCATTGTTCATTTTTCAATGAATTTGGTGCAAAGAGAATAAATTTACATCAACTTCATTTGTGAGTGATAATAAAATTCTGGGAATAAGAGATCCACAAGAGAACAGTTTAAAAATATGTCAAACGCAGAGTTAGGGAAATACACGTTCAATTTAATTAATAGTTATTAATATTAAAAAATGTGGGAGACTATTTTATATGAAAAGCTTATTTGCAGTTTTTATCTATACCTTCATCAAGAGAGTCAATTACATGAATCCTATTTTGTTTTTTATAGCCCAATACCATATGGACAGTGTGGCATTAGCATTTGCTTTTCTTCATTTTGAATGTAGATTTATTCGAAGATATAGTTAAAGAATTGAATGAGAAATAGATGTTTCTTCAATATTGTAGTACTTGTAAAGCTCATGTCTGTGGGTTAACAGAGTAAATAGTATCACATTTACAACTTTACTATACAGTGCTTAAAGAATAAAAATTGTTGACTCATAGTGAAAAACAAAGTTGGAGTCATTCTTCCCTAATCATTCAAATGCCTATAAAGTGTTTCTCGACTGTTGTAAAACAGCAGTTATCACAAGGTTAGTAACAAAATCAACCACATAAATATTTATTGCAGAACCAGCATCATTCACTGGTCAGCAAGGTTTGTTCAGCTTTCTTCCATTCGCTCCCTTTCCTAGTTTTCCTGCTTAATGCCACTGAAGAAACATAATATATGCAAGTTCCAATCGAAATAAGGTAAACGGCCAGCTTCACTACATCAGAAAATACTGATATATGCACCTCAGTCCCAAAGAGACTCTATATGATAAATTCACAATCTTTTAAATGGTATTTCCATCATGTAAACTGATTCTTCCATCACTTCTTGGTAGAATAACTTCATAACTATAAATGAAAAGCACAATACTGTGTATGTCCTACAGGAGTAATTTATTTTTGTTAGTTGGTTTTCAGCTTATAAGGCTATCATTAGAATTTGACTGGTTAACAGAACAGAATAAAATGTCGTCCTTGACAGTAAAGTAGTAATGTGATTAAAAATGTTAAAAGCAAAATCAGATCCGTACTCTGGCCCCTATGGCTCAATCACAACCCACCAAATGCCTCTGCCTTGAGGTGTCATGCAGATGCGATACTGAAGGGCAGGAGCTGCATATTTCTCTCACAATTGTCGTCGGCTTTGTAGATCTTGGAGCTGCTACTTCTCACTCAAGTAGCTCCTCTATGTTCATCACAAGGCTGAGTGCACCTCATTCCAGTCCTCCTGCCATGGAAAAGTCCCTCACAGTACCAGAAATCAAACCTGGTTCCTCCACATAGCAGCCAGACATGCAAGTCACAGGGCAGTGGAGGTGGACAAAAAATGTTAAACTTAAATAGTAAAAAAATTTATAGGGAATGAACCAGAAAAATATTAAAACTAAACTAAAAAACAGTGCCTATATAAATTAAATTAACAGTCCCGATATAGTAAAATTATCATATGACAAGAGTGCTGAAGAATAGCTTGAAGAGGTATTACATACAGGAGGTGATAGAGAAACAAGAATAAAATGCAGCGCTGGCAATAGTAGCAACGTAACATATGAAGCACACAGAATCAAAGTAAATAAATAAACAGATATTGGAAAAATAGGGAATAAGGGAATAGAGAATTAACTGAAATTTAGAAGAGAGGAAGTATTAAGCTGTGTTTGGTCATTCAATATTAAATCAGGACTGTGGGCCAGATTGTTTGTTGATTTCCAAGGCTTCCAACAGATTAAGTTTTTGTCTGTTTTGTAAGTGGAGGACATGGGACTAAGGCAGCACTCTTGTCACATACTAATTTTATTTTCTTGAGACTTAATTTAACTTATTACATACACACTATTTTTTAAAAAGTTTAGTGTTATGTTTTTGGTTTGTTCCCTTTATATTTACTTACTGTTTAACATTTTTAATTGCATTACTACTGAACACAATGATGACATTGCTCTGTGTTTGTACCTTTCTCTTGATGTGTAACACTTTTTCAGTGTTGTTCATAATGATTATTCTTTGACAACAGGAGTCAGTTAAAGCCTTTGTGTTGAGTACTCAGTTCATAGAGTTATGTTTCAAATCATCCAAGATTAAACCTGTGCATCGATTTTTCTTTGCTTCACAACATACTTATTAATTCATCATTTCCTGAAATATATGAGTCTCATTTCAGCCACACAGAATGCCACAGAACTGTTAAGTACTAGTGCAAAGATTTTAGATATCACCTCCGAAAATACAGCAAAAACTATTTGAATAATTTATTCTAATTTTTTACCCTTCTTAACCATTTAGATGGGTAGATCATATAACTAATGAGGAGGTATTGAATAGGATTGGGGAGAAGAGAAGTTTGTGGCACAACTTGACTAGAAGAAGGGATCGGTTGGTAGGACATGTTCTGAGGCATAAAGGGATCACCAATTTAGTATTGGAGGGCAGCGTGGAGGGTAAAAATTGTAAAGGGAGACCAAGAGATGAATACACTAAACAGATTCAGAAGGATGTAGGTTGCAGTAGGTACTGGGAGATGAAGAAGCTTCCACAGGATAGAGTAGCATGGAGAGCTGCATCAAACCAGTCTCAGGACTGAAGACCACAACAACAACAACAACACATAAAGCAGATAGCAGTTATAAGAGTCGGGGGGCATTAAAGGGAAGCAGTGGTTGGGAAAGGAGTGAGACAGGGTTGTAGCCTCTCCCCGATGTTATTCAATCTGTATATTGAGCAAGCAGTAAAGGAAACAAAAGAAAAATTCGGAGTAGGTATTAAAGTCCATGTAGAAGAAATGAAAATGTTGAGGTTCGCCGATGACATTGTAATTCTGTCAGAGACAGCAAAGGACTTGGAAGAGCAGTTGAACGGAGGATATAAGATGAACATCAACAAAAGCAAAACGAGGATAATGGAATGTAGTCGAATTAAGTCGGGTGATGCTGAGGGAATTAGATTAGGAAATGAGTCACTCAAAGTAGTAAAGGAGTTTTGCTATTTGGGGAGCAAAATAACTGATGATGGTTGAAGTAGAGAGGATATAAAATGTAGACTGGCAATGGCAAGGAAAGCGTTTCTGAAGAAGAGAAAATTGTTAAAATCGAGTGTAGATTTAAATGTCAGGAAGTCGTTTCTGAAGGTATTTGTATGGAGTGTAGCCATGTATGGAAGTGAAACGTGGACGATAAATAGCTTAGAAAAGAAGAGAATAGAAGCATTTGAAATGTGGTGCTACAGAAGAATGCTGAAGATTAGATGGGTAGATGACGTAACTAATGCGGAGGTATTGAATAGAATTGGGGAGAAGTGGAGCTTGTGGCACAACTAGACTAGAAGAAGGGATCGGTTGATAGGGCATGTTCTGAGACATCGAGGGATCACCAATTTAGTATTGGAGGGCAGCGTGGAGGCTAAAAATTGCAGAGGGAGACCAAGAGATGAATACACTAAACAGATTCAGAAAGATGTAGGTTGCAGTAGGTACTGGGAGATGAAGAAGCTTGCACAGGATGGAGTAGCATGGAGAGCTGCATCAAACCAGTCTCAGGACTAAAGACCACAACAACAACAACAACCATTTACTGCTGTAAATAACATATTGTTAGCAATGATTATAGTGGTAGATGGCAAATCAACAATTCTCAGCACTGTTGTACTGAGCATGTCGAAAGGAAATAAATCTTCAAATGAAGATTATGTCTGTTATTTACAGGATAAGTCTTCAAAATTTGATTCACGCTTTTGTAGTATTAGTGTACTAATTTATTCCTGAAAAAGCTATAATGCATATAAATGTCTCAGTAAACAAACAAAACATACATAGCAGTACCAATTCATGATACCCAAAATGTTTTCTAGCAGTATTCAATAAAAAGTCATTAAACTTTGTGCTACATCTGGCAGTTTATATTTTTGTATTACACCACAAATATCCTTGTCATTCACTCATCATAAGTGACTGTGCAGAAAACAAACAAATGACTGATGGAGATGTATTCCATATGTTCTGCTTCTCAATGAAGCACCATTCATAGCAAATGTATTCCGGCACTCAAATTATTTTCTTTATTTTTAGCGCATCCACTGTTGCTACTAAACATTGACAGAGGACATAGTCAAAGACCTTTGACTGACTTATCAGTATGCACAAGTGCTGCTTCTCATATTATCACCTGTCAGATAGGGTCTCCAGCAAAAAATCATTAGTAGAGTCCCAAGAAATACAATCTGCAAGAAATGTCAAATATTTTTCCATATGTCATACTTACATCTAACAATTTTAAATGAGTCCCTCGAATCCGAACTCCAAATATAAACAGACAGAAATGGCAAGCAGTACACTATGAACACCCTTACCAATGCTACCAAACCGATACTCTAGTTAAAATGACATCCTTATGCAAGCTTATTTTCAGTGCACAAACAAGCCATTCATTCATAAAGATGAAGGAAGGTTTGAGTACATGATGGCTACTGGGAGTGCCTAATGTTTTTTTCAGGTTGAGATAGCAAGATGGCATGCCCATGATGCTGGCATGCTACTTATCAACAGCTTTCATATGTTGAGAAAGCTTGACTTGTTGGAATGAGGCACATGGAAGCATCATACTGAAAGATTATACTGTAATGACAATAGAATGAGTGGTAGTGAGATGCACTCAGGAAGATATCAGGGCATGAAGAATAGGTACAGTTCCATCCAGGGCAACAATATTGATGGATTACGCACCTGGCTATGATGAAAAGACAAATGACAATATGACACCATCCACAGGTAACAGATACTTTCATGATGTATAGCAAGGGTCAACTATGACACTGAGCACCATTCAGTGGTGGTCAGTGTTGAGTGTCACTTCTGTCTGTGGTAGAGTGATTGAGGCCTAAGTATCCACAGTCGATTAGGTGAAAGGTCACAGGAAGCAGCAACATTCAAGACCCGTATCTCTCCAATTCCTGGAATAATGGTGTGTGGAGCTATTAGATATGATAACAGGACTTATTTACTTAATGTCCAAAGCTCATCAGTGGAAAGTGGTAAGCTCTGCTTTCATGATCAGGATATCAGATGGGATATTGCAGTGAAGTAACGAAAGACAACACACTGCAGTTCATACCACAAATGCCTTGCGGAATATACAGATTCTTGACTGGTCTTCCCAGTCCCCTGATTTGTCACCTAGGGAGCACATAAGAGACATGAAGGGATAGCATATACAGTACTGGCCATTAAAATTGCTACACCACGAAGATGACATGCTACTGATGCGAAATTTAACCGACAGGAAGAAGATGCTCTGATATGCAAATGATTAGCTTTTCAGAGCATTCACACAAGGTTGGCGCCGGTGGCGACACCTACAACGTGCTGACATGAGGAAAGTCTCCAACCGATTTCTCATACACAAACAGCAGTGGACCAGCATTGCCTGGTGAAACGTTTTTGTGATGCCTCGTGTAAGGAGGAGAAATGCGTACCATCACGTTTCCGACTTTGATAAAGGTCAGATTGTAGCCTATTGCGATTGCGGTTTATCGTGCATTCTCTCACAGGCTCTTCTTCCCGCAACGATTAAGACAATGTGTACTAACTGCCAGAGCTTACAGTATTGCAAGTCGAGTACACAACTGGGCAAATGATACTCGTGTTGAACGAGCTCGAGATTCCCCAATACACCACAAAACTTGATTCAACAGCATGGGCTACCATAACAGTCACGTGACGTTTGGCTCGCACAGTGAGACTGCAAGCAACTACGAACGAACCTAAAAAACAAGTTGCAGCTCCGCTTGAAATCTGATAATTTCGTCGGACACAGAAGGAAACACTATTAAGTCATACCAGCTCCCAAACTCCTGTTGTATTTACGCTAATTTGCAAGAAGATTTATCATATGTTGTGTATGGATACACAAACCTTTATGGTAATTTTTTAGTAAAGCTCACATCCAAAGGCAAAAGTGTTGTCCATCAAAAACATTGCATAATGTTTTAATTGGTTATCGGTTCGCAAATATGCATTTCGATTCCCGATCACATACTAGAATGAAGTACAAGAAAACTACCAGTTACTGATTTGTTTCACATCATTTCAATAAAAGAATAATTCAAATGATTTATGGAATCTGTTACTAACTAACTAATCAGACTGAAAACAAGATGGTAACGCTGAGGTGAAACAAGGAGAAAAATGAAGCAAGAATTGAATGGCTAATAAACCACATACGTCACTTTAGAATGGCTGTAAACTGCGATCGCGATTTCAATTTTAGTGGCGTGATCAGTCGTGGAGTAGTATCAGCATATATCACTCGATCGTGGACGAGGCCCATGCGTTCGTTGCAGGGCCCGTATATCTCGTTGGGCCCGGTGCATATTCCTTATTCATTTATTTGTTGCTGTTTACAGATGATATGCTCCATTAAAAGATATTGCAGTCTACGGTACAAAATTAATTTTGTTATTTAAATCCACAGCACACGAACAGCCTTTGGGAACGACGCGGGGACAGAACCAGTAGAAGTCGAAAGCTCGAGCAAAGCCCGAGATTTCTAGAGTTGTGACGTCAACTGCTAGAGGTGTCGGAGTCGCGCTCAAGCCCAGCACCGGCAGCTGTATAATTGCACTTCGCGCGCGGCCAGCTCTCTACAGCGCCACGGCTGGTAGCGGACCCCACCCACCGCCGCCTTAGCGCACCTCTATAAATAATCGGCGGCAGTCGACTAAAGCTGTCAATTTGTGGCCACACCGCGAGAACCTGGAACGCCGTGCGCGATGTTTGTCTCCCAGGCTAAAAATTTTCTACCGCAATAACTCGACTTGCACGTACGCAACATCTTCAAACAACAATGAAGAGCTCGACAGAGATGGCGGCTCCGGCAGATGACAATCCCAAGCATTCCTCATTGTTATGCCCTCCTCGTCTCTACCCTACGGGAGCCAACTTCAATGCTGAGTCAAAAATGTTAGTGCAGAAACTGGAGGTATTAGTCCAAATGTCGATCATGGGAGACGACGCTAACTAAAATTTATAAGCACCCGAGTGTTTCTCAAAATCCAGAGCCGGACGTGGGTTTGAACCGTCGCTCTCCATATTCTGTAAAGCAGTGCAACGATGGATCACTTGCGTTCACCTCTTGGTTTCAGGAACACTGTACATATTACATGTCGGAGACAAAATTGAATACGACACAGTAATACGGAAATTCCGAACAATGCGACTCTCTCCCATTTACAGGCAAACAATTAATTACCCCGACATTAGGAGAAGGCCAAGTTGGCAGTGATTACAAAAGCTAAAATTCTAAAAAGTTCTGTGTAACATGAATACTTGCAGGCGACTTGTCCACGTTCATAGGTTGAAAAAATAAATAAATGACTATTCGTCATTTAATTATTCGTACCGAATTACCAATCAAGAGCATGAATAAATCAGTAGCTTTCTATGGAATCTAAAACATTCTTTCGTTTCTGTCCTCTTTCATCGATCCTATCACCATCAAAAAAGATTACTGTTCACTATCTATGCATTTTTATAAGCTGTAGACCATCTACTTCCGTTTCACCTGTCATCAGAAAAGTGAAACACCTCTTCGCCAAAACGTCTTCCACTACTTGCCCAACAGAAAACACGTGTGCGCTGCATTTAGAGGTAGAAATCTGATGCATCTGGGCGGATCAGATTTTACAATGTTTTTCCAATCACGATTAATGAATCGCGGGATCACATCCAAAAACTCCTGGATCCTTAATGCGCGTGTTAGTTTTTGAGTGCTACTTCTACACTGTGATCGCCTCTACACAACTTGGTGCAGTGTCTTTTCCTTACCCTTCGACAGAGATAAAATTGATATCACTCAAATATTTCTTCGCTACATCAGCTTAGCTACTTTGGAACTACAACTTGAAAATGTTACTCTGTATATGCTAAGTTTGACTGATTAGTATGCCGTTCATGATTATTAAAATATCTAATTTTCCACATGACGGTGAAAGCTGCTGGTGGTTGGCGCCTGCGCTATCGCCCGATGGTGAGAAGCCGACGAGCCACCAGTAATTCAATTCCACAGGTTGTGTACCTTGGAATCTGCAGTATCAATCTTTATAAATGTCATTCCAATTAACACTGAAGACATGCAAAATTGCTAAAAAATGTACAGCAACTAATCTCAACACCAGGTGATAACAACAAGACGAACGATTTTTGAAAAGCTGAGCGCCAAAGGATAGCCGATTCGTCCTTCACGCACTATCCCATCAAGCTCGTCGTAACACGTGCTAAGACTACTATCACTGAGCAACAGAACAGAACTCTATATGCAAAAATCGCGATCGCAGCGTTAACGAAACCTTTTAGGAGGCTTCCACACACTCGAAGTGTTTACTACTGCTCGCTATATATGAAGGCAAGAAAGAAACTGTCAAGCCGTGGAATGGATTTAGGCTGCGACTTTCTGGGTACTGTAACGTACAGCCTAAGATATGGCCTCGTTTCACTCGAAATTCAATACCCAGAATTAAAACAGTAAAAATAAGACATCGCATTACTCAGGTTCGTGACCAAGTACATTCTCATGTACTTACGAGGACAGAAAAAGTAGAGAAATTCAGATTTCTAAGGACGCATATGGACAGTCATTTCCGCTCACCAACCATGACTGCCACAAAAGGGTGTAGGAGGGTGGGAAGAAGGGGGGGGGGGGTAGGGAGACAATGACAATAATAATAATAATAATAATAATAATAATGACTTACTATGAAATTTCTACAAACACCGCACAGTAGTTCGCGAATTACAGATGAAGATCTATGCACACGGCACTTATATAAAGTACTAAAACAGATACATCTTCGAATAGTGTACGGCACAGAGAATGAAGTGTGAATAATATCTCACTGCCATGTCGGGAAATATTTCGCTGATTATGAATACACTACCGATGTATAAAAATATTCGCTACATGCATCACCGAATAGAGCCGAGACTGTGCTACTTTTCCTTCTGTAATCAAAAACGTGTGGAACACGGAGATGTGCTTTTTTCAGATGGCTAATTTTCTACAGCCTTAACTCGAAAGAGTGTCTTCGAAAAATAAGACGCACTGTGTTGCTGTTTGTCCTCACTAATGAAAACCACACCACAATTTAGCGACAAGCAGCACGTCTGTGGAATATTTGTGTGGCACCAGTACAACAGAGAAAGACGATTCACTGTTAAGAAACACACCGTCAAAACACCGACGTGCAGCGTAGCACGACAAGCTGCGACGTCGACGATTCCGCACAACACAATCACTCAATCACTGCTGCAACACTTTAGAATCACGCGTGCGAGAGGGGTACAGTGCTCAGGGGCAGGCACAGCTGAGAGCAGGCACAGACGGGCAGGCAGAGAGCGCGCGGGGACCGCCCACGCTGGCTTGTTTACCTAAAGGCGGCGGCGACGGAGCGCCAGAGCTGGCGCACGCCCACTGACCTGTTGCTGTTCTCGCGACCCATGCTCCCTGGGCGCAGGTTCTGCCGGCACTGAGCGCGCGCCCGTCGCGACGCCGACGCCTGCCGCCTCCGCGTGTGCGGGTGGGGGAGGAGGCGGAGGAGGGGGGAGCGTCGCCTGGGTAGGGGCCCCGCTCGGCCTTATTCAGCGCAGCCGTCCCATGTGTGGGACGGCGGCTGCGACGCCTAATATGGCGGCCGGCGCACACCGGCATTCCGCGACAAGACCCTTCGGCACTCATTCCGACGGGAGACGCCGCGGCTAACGCACGCCCGCCGGCACTACACGAGCTCACTTTACTTCACTTGCCCATGTCGCACATTGGCAACCGCAGCTAATCCCGCTTCAGCAGCCGATCGCGTCGGTATTAGAACCGAGACAGAGATAGGTCTTATATCCGGAAGGACTGGAATTCAAATCCTTGGTTTGGTTTGGTTATTCTGTGGTTTCGGTACTTCATTTCATGCAAATATCCGGGATATTCGACTGAAGCTGATTTCCTTCCCAATTCCTATTAAATCCGAAATGACGCTCCATCTCTGTGTCGACGAGATGACAAAAATCCAGAATACCTTTTTTTCCTCGACCACCTCTCTCACTCCTTTACAATGATCTTTCAATTATGCGAAATTATTAAACTGTTGCAGTACCCTATTCACTGCCGCAGAGCGAGCCTGTTCCAATGCAAATAATTGAAAGGATTTTCGTAATTTGCATTTGGACAAAGTGGGGAGGGCAGATATCAGTGTTCCGTTCCCGACCACCGGACTACATTTCTGGGCCATTGATTAAATCACAAGCCCCTCGGCTGTTACGAATAAAGCGAGGGCATGCAGTGTTGTTGATAGTGATTTGTTCGTCGCACAGGAGCAGAAACCATGACAAACCATATGATGTTCTTCCAGAGAAACATCTTACATCATTTCTAATACAGCTTCAAATTTTTTAAACACGCAGTAATAGATTTGACAGGATGTTTCTCTCGAGTCTCTTCTCTGACATTTCACGATGGGACAGACGTTAAGTCCTATACGGACCAAAGAAGTCTTGTCGGTAGGCCAAGAGAATGTTCCTAAACATACTGCACCGGCTTCCATCATCAGCACAAGTAAGAACAATCCAAACACCGCGTTTCGGATTACCTTCCCGGCTAATGACAAACATCATCAATGAGTGTGGAAGAGAATCAGGATATCATTCAAGATATAGGTATACACCAACAACAAAACTTAATGGTGCATATATTTATCACTCACGCCGATGATTAAACACTTGTCACGTACATGTTTCTCTACAGTTCCTCACGTACGGCCGATATACCAGTTATAATAGTACAAGACCACTGCACTACCGTGGTGCCGCAACTCTGATCGCCTCTATTTGGAGAGCATATATTCTGTACCTATCTCCTCTCCATTTGTTAAACTACGTGATCACACTGAAAAAGTTCTAAACCTTACGATAATAAGTTACACTGCTATGTTTTCACGCGTGAATAACACATTGTTTTTCAGTACACTCATGGCCAAAGAAAAATCGTGCATTACAGAGGCGGCCGTTCAATGAACCTCAGCATCTTGCCGTGACGTTTGCTCAGAGAACTGCAAGGTAGAGCACTGCGTGTTGACAGCTCAGTGTTCGAGCTCCGGCTTGATCCATTATTTGTAGCCGGTCCCAGAGCTTCAAAAAATTGTTTTTGTTCGGGAAATCTAGCACACTAAGCAGTAGCAGTTCACGCGTCTACTAACTAATCAACTACAATATCAGCACGGCACTACTGACTCCGTAAACCTGTAAATGGAAATCATTTCGTCCGGTTCTCAATGAAATATAGAAAATTCCCAATTTTTCATTGATCTTAATCTATGGAATTTCCACTTTCCAGTGATATATAACACACTAATATATATATATATATATATATATATATATATATATATATATATATATATATATATTCTGGACTATTCATTCATTTAAAAAAAAAGAATTTAACAAAAAACACGGTAAGGGCATGACCATTTTCCAAGAATGTGAACAGCTGAAGATTCGCCAGTTACTTAGGAGATGGGGATTTAAAAACTTTAAAAGCAGCTGTGGAAGCGAAGCCACATGGAGAGAATGTAACTATCACTAAACTGGAGTGCATAGTTCATGTATAAAAGCAAATGGGTATGAGGCTGCGAGGACTGACAATTTCATACAAGGAGAGAAATTAGAAGATGGCAGAGGGTTAGATGGTAAGAACAGACTCAGGGAACCTATCACGGCCATCAGGCGAAATGTGATAAGTTGTATTACCAGTTTTGTTTCACTTCTCTTCAGCAGACGATAAACTGATTTATGGCCTATGGCCCCCAGAAAGTGATTAATGGTGCAAATACAATAAAGAACAGCAAAATGGTCAAAAATTTATTCACAAACCAGCTATATCTTTTCCCATAGTGGAGTTATTGAAAGAAACATTCACAGATTTGTCACATGTAAGATTACTGAAAAATGTCTTCATGGTTGCACCCAGAATCCTAAAGAATCCAGCAACAACGTAATCCGAGCCAGAATTCCCAAGATAGTGTTTGTGTCAATTGGTACACCGTATTGTGGTGTCTTTGATGCAATGGCAACGTTTACTGAAGGAAATGTTGCAAGGTGTGAAGCCCCGAAAAAGACTGCTACCTGCTAGAAACTGTTACTCGCTTCACAGTGAAACAAATGTTGAATTTACATAAAGAAAAGTGAGGGCACCTGATAGATCTGTCAGAGACCTTGAAACAAGGACAAGACAATGCAGAGGAGCAGGTAAAGGACACTGCAAGATGAAATGGAAGAGGATGAAGACAATCCATTTTAAGGAGCTGGGATGCACTGGCAACTTTAATGGCTGTTTCCCGTAAGTTGCATTTTTTAAGCATAAAGTGCACTTTCCCCCAGCTTTTACTTGCCAGAATGTGTTCAAAATTACAGGATATACTAATTTGAATATTGTGGATATTTTAACACAAAGGTTGTCCCATTTTGTAAATCTCAAAAAAATTAAAGCCTTGTCTATATACAAAATGTAGACAGATTATTAATGTTTACTTTTTACAAAACTAATTATCATCTTAAAACTAATCACTATTTTCAGATATATTCCTGTTAACGTGGTTAGAAATGTTAAAACTACAAGCCATGTTTTTTTACAAAATTTTGTTCCCAATAGTTCCTGACAAAAAGTGCCTTTCAGATGAATAAATTTTATATTATTTAAGATAGGGATTACCAATCGGCTCAGACCCCATTAGAACACCATCATTCTGCTCAGACACAAATCTAGAAACAGCATTGAAAAATAAAACGCTGAAACTAAGGAACTGGGACTACAAAGAGAGGAGAAAGAGCACAAGAAGGAAAAGGCAAGCCGATAGTTGCGCGGTTACTATGTCTGCTGGTGAACTGCCTTGAGATCTGGCGCGCTTCCGCGCCCTCGGCTCAGCGGGAATGTGGCTGGCTCAGGCAGGACTTTTACGGAAGCCTGTTTCCTGGTGGGCGGACTTTCGGTGCGATTTCCGGCCGCTGTCTCCTACTGAGGTCGCGTAGTTGATGTTGCGAAAACGTCATCGCTTTCTTTTCAATGCTGTGTGTCTCCCCCTCCCCAACCACAATTAGACTGGAACGGGGCACGATTCGTGGACAGGTCCGGGCTTAGGGCGCCAAGAGGAGAGGGAGCACCGACAGACCTCGATCGTCCCTTTTATTTCGGCGGCCTTGGTCACAAAAGAAACGCGTGAATTTGAAAACCTCGAAGACGAAGCCAGCAGCACTGTCGCTAGCGCAGCGTTTGACGCAGTGTTGAGTTCAGTTCCAGGGCGACTGTCATGTGCCTGGTCGCAAATGCTGTACAGTTGCGTTTCTCACCGATCCGTGCACTAGGTGATATTATGTTGGTCGTCTGTTGTTATCACTGCCATGGTTAGCTATTAGTTTTGGGAAGCTGAAAGTGGAATTTTAAACAAGATTAACTGTGATAACGAAACGTATAACTCATGGCGTAGTGGACCTGCAGCCGTAGTACTTCAACGTCGTTGTGCCACAAATCGCAATGGAGAAACGAACTGAACGTCTCTAAATCACGTGTTCAAGACATTCTCCAGAACGCCTTGAAAAAGAGAAAAGTGTGAGCATAGTTTTTCCTGCACAGGCTATCTCCAGAACAAAAACAAGGACACCTGGACGCCTACCGTGACTCGACTGAAATGAAAAACAAGGCCTATGATTTTCTGAAAAAATCATCACAGGTGACGAGACTTGGTGTTATCAGTACGCAAATACCACAAAACGACAAAGTGCAGATAGGGTCTTTCGGTCCGCCAAGAGCGAAGAAGGTGCAAATGTGATGCGCCAATTGAACAACATCTCAAAGAAGAACTTCTGACAGTTTCACATAGTTGTCTGAACGTTCTGTGCGAGAGAGTATTCAGAACACATGAAGCACTGAAACCACCATCTTAACGCTTCTCTATTTTTTTATTAACCAAGTCCAAAACTTTTTACTGACTGGGTTACGAGATCGCTTAGTTCGGAGAAGTATGGCAAATGTTGGACGGTTTGTCAATACGATGCCATCGAGCTCTTTCCTGCACTAAAATGAAATGATTCACGAAAGCATACACACAATCCAACAAAAGTGGTCACTATTCTCTTCCTCTTTCTTGACTATGCTGTCATTTCTTCTATCTAAATTACTGTCCACGTTTGTTACGCAGTGACACCATCACTTCAATATGACTAGTGTGACATTCAATCTAATCACTAGGCAACAAAAGCTACCTCCGACTGTTGCTGCACTTTACCGACTGACACAAATGTGGAAGGAGCAGTCATTGTCGTCAAGGTACAAATCGACTGCATTAGTAAAAATCGCCATCAAGTGACCGAGGTTACATTCATCAATTCATTGTCTGATCTACCATACGTCGAAAGTCGAGAAGCAATCACAAAACCCCACAGGAACGATTTGAAAAAGAAAAACCACGCTGTAGCATCTTACAAATAAGCAATCGACTGACTATTTGTATTAGTCGCTACACAGATATCAAACGCCACATTCCCACACACTAAAAAACAAAGGCACTTGGCTGTTTCCAAACGCTCCTGGTTATATACACTGCGAAATGTGTGAAATTGGATGTCCAACGCAATCTTTTTTTTTCTCTCTGTCCAGAAGAGTTAAAAGACACGCAAGACAACAAAACTTACGTGTTTCATTAATTAGCTAGCTGCAGTATAGTACAAACTTGCCGTCATTGAAGTAGTCACAAAGTTGGCGATAATAGATCTTTCTCGCACGATTTTTCTGTGGAACGGCGATTCATACTTACAAGGGAAACTTCCCATCGCACCGATTCATACTTACAAGGGAAACTTCCCATCGCACCCCCCTCAGATTTAGTGGTGCACAGTGCCCAGTGGATAGCCTGACAAAAACTGAATACAGATCAAGCATGAAAACAGGAAGAAGGTGTGCTGGACTGTAAAAAAAAAGCAAAACAGAAATAGTGAACGGTTCAAGCCTAATAAGTGCAATATCGAGCGATGTGGAAGAGCCACGCCGTCGTGATTAAGTGGTCACGGTGTTAGACTGCAAAGCGGATACACCGGATTCAGTACTCACTCGTGCTTTTTTTTTTTTTTTTAATTCTATTTTTCCTCAGCATCATGAACTGACCGTCCATCATTCAAATATTTGTTCTCTTCATGTAGTCTTCGCAGCTCTCATACTGGTTACAGAATATGAGTCATGTGGTAAAAATACATCACCGTCGCAAGTAAATGTGACGAATAGAAAGAGCAGACGGAATACCACATAGACGTCTCACAGAAATAAAAACAACAAATAAACGTTTAAAACTATGTCACAACAAAGGAATTCAAGAGTCAAAACTTCCGTAACGGAACGCAACTTCAAAACCGTGTTAAAAATATGTTTTGAGAGAGCACAGAGGAACTGTATGATTGTGAAACTGTTGCATTCATTTGCTGCGGCTTATGTGATAAGCTATTATGTTTCTATTATTGTCTTGGCAATGATAACAATCCCATTCATACCAACACCTAAATCGGGCAAGGAGGCATATCTCACTTACTAACCAGGCGTACAAGCTAGATGCGTCGATGACAAATTCTTATCATGAGACACACGTAGTCACTAATACCGTGTAAGACACACCAGACGTGTTTTCCGGTGGAGATTCGGTTGGCTTGTCGCGTTGTAATCCTCCTTTACACCTCGTTGTTGCAAACGGGCATTACAGTACGACACATACACAAATCTGAATACACCGAACAACCGGAAAAAAAGATTGGCACGAAGGAGTTCTGAACACGGCTCGCCCGCTTGGCACCGTAATCACTTAACTACGACGCCATCGATTACTTACGCTGCTCTATGCTGCACTTCCTCTGATTGGGCAAATCACTGTTTCTATCTTGCTTTTTTTTCACAGTTCAGTGCACTTTCTTCCTGTTTTCATGCTTGATCTGTGTTCAGTTTTCGACGGGCTGTCCACTGCGCCCTCTTGCCAGTAAATCTGAGGGGGTGCGATAGGGAGTTCCCTTTGTTAGCCTGCGCTTTCCGGGGAATTTCCCCCTCCAGATTGTCAAACGTTATGGTTCCGAATGTGTTGCCGAGCTGTCGTCGTGATCTTCAGTACCGTTGACAGGTAGACTGGTTTGAGGCAGCTCTCCACGCTAGTCTATCCTGTGCAAGCGCCGTGCGCTTGCATGGCGACTACAACCTACATCCATTTGAACCTCCTTACTACACACTGAGGTGACAAAAGTAATGGGATAGCGATATGAACATATACACATGGCATAATGTCGCGTATACAACGTATAAAAGCGTAGCACATTGACGAAGCTGTCATTAGAACTCAGGTGATTCACGTGAAAAGGTTTCTCACGAGATTATGGCCGCACGACGGGAATTAACGGACTCTGAACGTGGAATGGTAGTTGGAGCTAGATGCATGGGACATTCCGTTTCGAAAATCGTTAGGGAATTCAATATTTCGCTATCCACAGTGTCAACAGTGTGTCTAGAATACTAAATTTCAAGTATTAGCTTTCATCATGGACAACGCAGTGATCGACGATCTTCACTTAACGACCGAGATCAGCGGCGTTCGCGTAGAGCTGTCAGTGCTACCAGACAAGCAACATTGAAATAACTGCAGAAATGTGGAACGTACGATTAACATATCCGTTAGGACAGTGGGGCGAAATGTGGCTTTAATGGACTGTGGCAGCAGACCACTGACGCGCCTGCAGTGCCTCTCCTAGGCTCATGACCATGTCGGTTGGACCCTTAACGACTGGTAAACCGTGGCCTGATCACATGACTGCCGATTTCAGTTGGTAATAGCTGATGGTAGGGTTCGAGTATAGCGCAGATCCCACGAATCCATGGACCCAAGTTGTCAAGAAGGCACTGTGCAAGCTGGTGGCGGCTGCATAAGGTGTGGGCTGTGTTTACACGGAATGAACTCGGTCCTCTGGTCCAACTGAACCGATCACTGACTGAAAATGGTTATGTTTGGCTGCTTGGAGAAGATTTGCAGCCATTCACAGACTTCATCTTCCGAATAAAACGATGTCATGTCACCGGGCCAAAATTGTTAGCGATAGATTTGACGAAAATTTTGGACAATTCGGGCGAATGATTTGGCCACCCAGGTCGCCCGACACGAATATCATCGAATATTTGTGGGACATCACCGACAACATTTCCGCAATTATCGACGGCTGTAGAGGCAGCATTGTTCAATATTTCTGCAGGATACTTCCAACACATTGTTGAATCCATGGCAAGTCGAGTTACTGCACTACGCCGGGCAAAAGGGGGTCCGACACGATGTCAGAATGTACCGCTATCTCATGACTTTTGTCTCCTCCATTACCAAACTGAAGACTGCTTGGTGCTTCAGGATGTGTCCTATTTAGCGATCACTTCTTTTAGTCCAGCGATGATAGAAATTTCTTTTTTCCCCAATAACAGTAATAAACGGTTGGTCAGTGATACCGCTGTCATTTCCCCACAGTTGTTACTCATGCGACATTCGAAAGTTTCCTAGTGGCAGACAGAGAAGCGGCAGAACGACGAGGGTGGGATGCCGCCCCCAGCCACATAACGCGGTGTCCGTCCTACGTGCACGAGCGGGCACGACTTGTACGGCAGCGGCAGGCGCCGTAGGCGGCGTGGTTGCGCGCGCTTTCCAAGGCCTGGCTGGTCCACTCCGCGCTTTTCCGCCGCCTGCCGAACTAGTTTACGGTCGAGCCCGCCGATCCGACAGCAGACTTATTCGCTGACGGCGTAAGCCATCTTCTGTCGCATCGGGCAAGCGTGTGTTTCGAAAACATCGATTATCTGAAACCGATCTCGCACTTTTTTTCACAATACATCCTAAAACCATGCAGCCAGGTAAATGGAGTATTTGTTTTTGGAGAGGATCCGCCTTGAACAAAACACAATTTTTCTTGTTCTTTTTATTTTCCAGACATTTTTCGCTGAAATAACTGCATCATCAGTGTTTTTTTTATATTTTCTTTTTACGGCATGCTGTGGAATTCCTGGGATTTTATGTTATTTAATGCAGTTGTTTCAGAGGCCTCTACAGTGAAGATGATGCGGAAACTAGAAAAAGCGACTAACTGTAACTCAAAACAACTACATTTAATAATATAAAAATCCAAGAATTCCACAGTATCTGGTAAGAAGATCAATAATAAACAAAAACACACTGGCGTCGCTGAAACTTTAGCGAAACTGGTCTAAGAAATTGAAAAAAAAACTGTATTCTGATCAAGGCGGACACACTCCAAAAACAAATCTATTTGTAAGCAAACATGAGCAGAAGAGCTTCAACCCCAAGATGTTTAAATGCCGTATTTCTTGACTTCCCAAAAGCGTTTGAATCGTACTGCATGTCAGGGACTGGATTGAGGATTTTTTGACAGAGAGGACGTAGCATGTTATCTTGGATGATGCGTCATCAACTGACGTAGAATTAACTTCGAGGGTGCGCCATGGGAACATTGCTCTACATGTTTTACATTAATGACCTTGCAGACAACATTAATAGCAACCTAAGACTTTTCGGAGATGATGTGGTTAACTATAATGAACTACTGTCTGAAGAAAGCTGCGCAAATATTTAGTCGAATCTTTATAAGATTTAGAAGTGCTGCGAAGATTGGTGACTCGCTTTAAATATCCAGAAATGTAAAATTCTGTGCTTCACACAACGAAAAATGTAGCACCCTAGTTAGTGGGTCACAAATGGAATCTGTTAACGCATGCAAGTACATAAGTATAACAATTTGTAGGGAAATGAAATGGAACGATCGCATAGGCTCAGTCATAGACAAAGAGACAAAGCAGATGACAGACTTCGGTTCACTTGTAGATTACTAGGGAAAAGCAATCATTCTGCAAAGGAGATTGCTCACAAAACACTCGTGAGAGTCAACCTAGAACATTTCTCAAGTGTGTGGGGGACCCGCATCAAGTAGGACTACAAGGGTTATTGAACGTACACAAAGGAGGTCAGCAAAGAAGGAGATTGAAAAAGGCAAAGCACGTACAAGCAAATGGTAACCTCCGCATTTTTTCTTGCGGCGGTTACATAACACTACGATGATGCTCGAGTGTCGATTGAATTTCGTGCTGTTGGGAAGGTTTTTAGAATAATTTTACATAACGATTTCGTCGGAACTGTTTAGGGAAGTCAATATCAGTACAACCACTGGAAAATTAAAATATTCCGCTGGGTAAAGCATGTAAGAACACATACTAAATTTAAACGGGGCCATTAAATCTCATCTCTGAAATGAAAAACGGTGCTCCACGGACACAACCTTCTTCACAGCAGGTGGCGAGCGAGTTATCGTGCAACAGCTAAACAACCTTCCACAGGACGGTCGCCAACGCCAGCAGCAGCTGCCGATAAAGGACGCCCCTCCGCTCCGGCTCCTTCTTTGTAGCTACCGGGATCACTGCAGCACCGCCACTTGGCAAGGAGGTCTTCTAGCCAAGTTCTTGAACGTCTATGGTCTCCTCTGACGCACCCCATTTACTAAAGCAACACCTGTTCCCAGTCTGCCTTTAGGCACGAGGAAGTCAACATCAACACAGAGCAGTAGAGCTCGACTTTCCACGTCCATCGAGTTTGCAGACCGTACGATGGACTACTTGCTTAATTCCATGATAGCTATTTTCAAAACAAGTAACCATCACCGCGGGCTCAATGTCATTTCAAGCCAACGCAATATTTCTCTCAGTTCGCCAGAGAGGACTTAAGTTTCCACGAACTTTACAATATAATATCAGAATAAATATTTTACTAAATTCTGGTACTATTCTTACTTGAAATCTAAATACAAGGTTCCCATTACCTCTTTTTTCGAAATCAGAGAAGTAATAAAGAAGTTGAAACTGACCGACTGAAAACAGGGCACGTAAATCAGGAGGTAATGGGTCGTCGTCAGAACGATTATAGCAGAAAGTAGGATGTCGAAAGATAGTATCGATAATTGGCTGTTCTTATCTGACCTCATGTAAGTTCAATGCAACTTCCACCGCTAGTCTTCATTATCACCCAAAACTTTTTGAGTACTGTCCACCGCGACTCTGGATGTTGCCTGATGGTGTTGCGGCCACGTGACGCGATAATAGAAGCATGTAAGCGGAGCAGACACGGACGGGGGATTACCCTAGCGAAGATTTGGTTTGCAAATGGAGACATCCATTCAGATAAGCGATTTTAACAAAGGGCAGATTATTGTTATTATTATTATTATTATTATTATTATGCACAGCCTGTGAACGAGTATCTCGTAAACGGCGAAGCTAGTCGAATGTTCACGTGCTACTGTCGTGAGCATCTACGGAAGGAGGTAGGAGGACAGTAAAACTACCACTACGCGCAAATGGTTGAACGTCCACGACTGTTCACAGAACGGGGGGCTCGGAGGCTTGTCTGTTCTATAAAATAGGATAGATGGTGGTCTGTGGCGTCTCTGCCGAAAGAGAACAATACTGATGCAGGAGCAAGTGTTTCGGAGCACATCGTTCATCGTACATTGTTGAACGTTGACCTCTGCAGCAGACAATCCTTCACATGTTAACGCAACGACATTGTCAGCTACGATTGCAGTGGGCACGTGACTATCAGGATTTGACCGACGATCAATGGACACTTGTCGTATCTTCGGGTGAATCATATTTTTGCTACCGAGCGAGGTGGCGCAGTGGACAGCACACTGGACTCGCATTTGGGAGGTCGACGGTTCAGATCCGCGTCCAGCCATCCTGGTTTAGGTTTTCCGTGATTTCCCTTCAGGTAAATGCCGGGATGGTTCCTGTGAAAGGGCACGAAAGACTTCCTTCCCCATCCTTCCCTAATCAGACGGGAAAGACGAGCTCTCTGGTTGGTCCTCTCCGCTGAATTAACCAACCACCTAACATCTTTACTACACTACGTCGATGGCCGTCTCCACAAACGCCGCCATCGAGGTGAATGGCAGCTCGGAACGTGCAGAGCGCCACGGACGCAAGCTGGTGGGAGCAATATTATGCTATGGGAGCCATTCCCCCGTGCTTGCATGGGACCTAGTAATCTAAGACACACTGACAGCTGCGAAACACCTGTATCACTTCAAGCTTGATGTCTTCCCCAATGGCGGTGTCATCTTTCGGTATTACAATTGTCTGCGTTTCAGAGCCAGAACTGTGCTACAGTGGTTTGAGAAACATTATAGTTAACTCACGTTCATGTCTCAGCGAGCAAATTCGACTGATGTAAATTTAAATTCTATGCAACACTTCCGGGTCGCTATCGGGCTCCATCAACGCGTACGTAAATCAGCGGCCCTTTATTTACGAGAATTATATGACCTGTGCCTAGACATCTATCTAATGCCACATACCCCCACAAACATACTAACAAACTGTCGGATCCTTGATAAGTCAGAACCAGTGATGTATTTCGTTCCAAAACGGGCTACCAAGTTATTAAGCATGTGGTTATAATGTTTTGGCTCATCAGCGAATATTTTCCACGTCTCTTGGAATCTGGGTAACTACTGTACCAAGTCTATTTGAAACCTGTCACTCGTAATGAAGTCACGTTTTGGTCTTCTCCTATAAAACCAAAAATGTTATTTATTGAAGCCTTAGGATGAGCCCAGTCAACCTTCATTCTTCATGAAACGCATTCGCAGTTGCGAATGCGAACAAGTATCAGCTGTACTAGGGAATGACGACAGTGAAAGTTTGTGCCCAATCAGGACTCGAAGCCCGATTTACCGCTTTACGCGGGCGATCGCCTAAGGCGCTTTGGCTACCCGCTCACGACTCACGGCCAGACCCCGACTCCCATACGTCGTCGTTCCAGCGGCACAATCTCTACTCCTACTCAGATTATGTAATGCACGTCCGAAGGAACACTGCATCGTTATTCTTAAAAACAAAGGCACTGTAATATTGTACTTATCCGAAGATACCGGGCAACGAATTTCAATTAAAATGTCCTGCCCTGTACAGAAATTACATGTGTGTGTACGAGAACAGGTTGTGACGCATGAACGACGACATACGGAAGTCTGCGTTTGGGTGTGAGTCCCGCACATATACGCGAAACGGTTACGGCGACCATTAGAGTAAAGCGGGAATATGTCTTCGAGTCCCGTTCCAGCACAAATTTTCACTGTCGTCATTCCATTACACAGCTGCTGATTGATTGTATACACAACTGCGAATACATTTCTTCCATTTTATAACGGCTGTAGCCGCCGCAGTGGCTTGCAACATTCTTGACAATACAAGCACTGCAATATCGTACGTTTCCTAACTTCACCATAAAGATATTTTAGCTTCAGTTCGATTCAGTATGTCTTCATTAGATAGCTGATCAATCCATCTTTCTCAATTCTTCTGTGGCTTTTATTTTCTTCTTGTCTGCAGTGTTTGTCGTGTACGTTTTACTCCATACAATGGTACACTAAAGACAAATATCATCACAAAATACCGACTTTAAGGAAATTTATGTTACATGTCAAAATCTCAAACTTTTTCGGAAACACTTTCCTCACTATTACCGAACTGCGTTTTATATTCTCTCTATTCCGGGAATCTTCAGCTATTTTGCTGACAGAATAGCAAACAAAATCTGTTATTTTCAGCGACTCAGTTCGTAACCTAATTACCTTAGTAGCACCTGATTTAATTTGACTACATTCCAGTGTCCTTGTTTTATTTTAGTTGATGTTCATCTTATATTCTCTTTTCAAGATAGTAACCATTCCGTTCAACTGACCTCTCACGTTATAAGTAATCGTTTGTGGTGTATGAATTTAAATGATGTTTTATGTCTTTGCTATCTCTGGCAGAATTACAATGCCATCCACTAACGTTACTATTTTTATTTCTTCCCTCTCAGTTTTAATTCCCTTCCAACATTTCACCTTTGTTCCATTCGCTCCTTCTCAGATTACAATTTGAAAACACGAGGGATGGCTATAATACTGCTTCACTTTCTTTTTAGTATCATTTTAACTTTATGTCCTTCGACTGTTATAACTGCCGTTTGGTTGGTGTAGTTGTTGCAGATAACATTTCGCTTCTAGTATTTTATCACTGATAATTGCAATGTCTGTATAACGTTGACATTGTCAAAAGCTTTTACCGTGGTGACGTAACCTAAACCATTTTTCTCACAAGTCTAAAACACAGCTGTCGTTTCTACAGCTGAAGACGCCAGAGTGTGCGAAGAAACACAGCAACAGAGTAGGTGCAGTATGTACATCCTCCCAGCAAAGTAATACAGCACATGCTTCTCTCCATATACAGCTTACAACTCCCAGTTGCTGTCCGGAGGAACGCTCACCTACAGTGCTACAGCATTACGCAATTGCACATTCAGCTTCGTCATGCTCTCTCTGCGTTCTCTTAAGTTTGTCCCATATCTCTTTCACTTTGTGCTTGAAGTTTGGAAATTTAGTTTCTGACAGGGTGAGTTTTCGACATATTTGTTATGTTTGTCATTTAGGTCGCAGATTTTACAGATATGCTATATATCCATACAGCAGCTTACCTTCACTACACTGAAGAGCTGCCGGCGAGCCGTAAATAATACATTACCCTTGAATGCTTGTATTATCATCCACCTATCGTTCCTCATCCAATATCTTTGCCGATCATAATGGTTTACCCACTTTAATGTTCTCGAACAACTCTACCATTTCCTTTTCTATGATATTTCTGTTTTGCTTCGCGTAACAGCTTATATTTAGAAGCACTAGAACTCAGTATCTAAAGCGTAAGAAAATAGCATTGCGGTTTTCCATTACAGTGGAATACTCAGGTTTATCCTACTGTTACAGGTGGAATATTATCAGTTCAACAGTATTCACCAGTAAACAGAAAACTATACAGTGTGGTCAAACAGCTCGGTGAGGCCCGATCAGTGTCGATATGAGCACAAGGAAATTTCCCGGGACAGAGGAAGTGGGTTGCGGTAGTGGCGGCGCCCGGCAGATACGGCCATATCCACGGGTGACGAAATGCTGCCAGGCGACAAGGCCGTAATACGTGAAGCCTCGTACAGGCTCTCAACCGACGAGGCACGCAACACGACTAACGCTGGGGAAAAAAGTAAGGAAGATCAGGCATTCGCGTCCCGTCGACGACGGGGTCGTTGGAGAAGGAGCACAAGCACAGGTTTGACGCGGAAATGGGAGATATTCCGCTGTGTCCTTTCCAAAGGAACGATATCGGTAAACGCTTTAAGCAGTTTAAAAACAAAAGCTCAATCTTGATGACCGGGAGGGAATTTGAAACGTGATCTTTCCGAATCCGGTACTTAAATCTGCTGCGCCTCATCACTGTGTTAGCTCTAGGAATCATTCGACAAAAGATTACAATGCACCACGAAAAAGTTGTAGAACACAAATTCATCAACAGCTGCATTTTAGAAACTCTTGTGAATATCTTCCTTTCCAAATTTGAATCTGTGTGACTGGACACTGTGTTCCTAATGTCTACCTCGACCAGCTACAGCACAAATATGTCAAGTCCCTTATGGTGCGACGATCACCTGTTTCGATGTCGTTTACGCCTGCAACTAGTCACCAAGTAACCTAAATTTGAAGGAAGGAAGGAAAGAAGGCGAATTAGGGTTTAACGTCAACGTCATTAGTGAGGGACTCGTGATTTAACTTTGGCAAACCGAAGTGGTTGTAGTTGTAGTAGTAGTAGTAGTAGTAGTAGTAGTATTGTGGTGGTAGTACTGCATTGCACGAGAAAAACTGTGGAAATGTGACGACGATCTCTACTGCGTCCTTGTTAAAAGAATCTGACTTCTGCAAGCGAAGATCTTAAGAGAGTGACGCACTGTACTTGAAAGTTCGTTCTAGTTTCAGAAAAAGAGCCTATCTTGTTACAGTCCCAGGCTTACTCTGTTTTTCGAAGAGGAGTGGCATAATTAAGTAACACTCAAAATGGCAACCGCAACCTGAAGTAGTGGCGCAACTTCCTGTCTTGAAGCAGTGTGATAAGATTATTACGTAGGCGTGAGTTCTTTTGATGATTATCTTCGTCTGGTCGAAATAATCGTCAGATATAGATTTCTTAATTTAGATATCCGGGAATCTGGTACACAATGGCTCAATAACGAAACTATCATAAGCGCAATGGCGCAATTCTTAGATATAGTTCCAGTGAATTAGAAAAGGTCAAGTTGCCCGGTGTATCGTACGCGCAAGCAGAACAAATCACGTGTTGTATCGGTTATCTTCAGACTGCAGACTTCGCGAAACATGAATGAAAAGTCGGAGCTGAGACGGCGACGGCGCCCGCGCACTATTAACGCACTGTACCAGTCACAAAATTATTTAAAATATTCATCACACGGCAGTCTGCACACCGTCTCTGAGCATCACTAGCGTCAAAACCATCATGGACCACTAGCGGCTTGTGACAGGAGTATACTGAGATTTACAATGTCGTGTTTGCCTGCTTCTTGTTAATGGCGATGATGATGAGAGGTGAACAGATGACCATCAACAGTGTCCCATGCACTGATTTACTAAGGTTTGAAATTTAACTCTGGGCACTGGCGGAAGGTCTGATGTTTAGGACCTGTACACCACCGTATGTCCTCCCCTTGCTGAGCAATCAGTGACAGTGAAAATTTCTTTCACCTCAAGATCCGAGCCTTCTAACTCCGTGCCGGGCGCCACCGGATGATGGAGTGTTTGTGATGGCGGCTTTTGCTTCTGAAACAACTGAATATCAGTAAGCCTCAGCCGTTAACCGAGGAACCAGTAATAACTTTTTCCCTCAGCATTGTTAGGCGACTTTGGCATTTTTTGTCGCTATGAAAAGAAAATTTCACCTTCTGTTATTACTGGTGGTAAGTTATTGGAGCGTAGCTTAGAAAACGACATCATTAACGAATCTCTCGGTGGCTCTTTGAGACGCCCAATCTCACATGAAACATCCTAATCAAGCTGGGACATGTGAGTAGCACTTCCGTGTGATGTTTTAGACAAAAGATGACAGCATCAATCAAAACTCTTATAGACTGACAGCCCATGGAGGAAGACAAGAAGAATAAGAAGAAGGCAGTTACCGATTACACAAACAACAGTGCTTCATTACAACTGCGATAATTCCCGTCTGAGTAGCTCATTACCACTATTTTAGCAATGTCAGTCATCGATGTGACACAGTGTCTCAGATGGCACGTCACGCTTGGCCCAGTGGATGCGCATGGCCAAATTTGCCCAGCAGGGCTAGGCGCACGCCGGCCGTGGCCTTTGCGGTGGGAATAACCGGCAGAGCCAAGTTGTCGGCGTATTTTTAGCGGGTGGCACGGGCTGGCCTGTAGCGCGCGCTGGCGCCAACAGAGGCCGCGAGGCGCGGCAAGGCCGGCGCGAGTTCCGCGCCACCACTCTGCACAGCGCGTGTGCCACCCATCACACGACAGACCTTCAGCCGCGCCCTCGTCGCTAGCGGCAAGTACATACGACTCTCACTCCCGAAATAATACGGTCTATTTGAGAAATACATGGGGTACTCATCGTATCACATCGCGACCGTCGTCGTCCTCATCGTTACCAATATGACATCTACTGCTGAAGAAAGGTCTTACCCAAGCTATGCGGTTTTCAGCTAGGTGCATTCCTGAATAAGATTTTTCAATCTGCAGCGGAGTGTGCGCTGCAATGAAACTTCCAAGCAGATTAAAACTGTGTGCCGGACCGAGACTCAAAGTCGGGACCTATGCCTTTCGCGGGCAGGTGTTCAACCGATTGAGCTACCTTGCGACCTATCCTCATAGCTTTTCTTCCGTCCGTACCTCATCTCCTACCTTCGAATATCACAGAAGCTTTCCTGCGACCCTTGGAAGACTAGCATTCCGGGAACAAAGGATATTGCGGTGACTTGGGTTAGCTACAGCCTGGGGGATGTTTCCCGAATGAGATTTTAACTGTGCAGTGGAGTGTGCGCTGGTATGAATCTTCAAAAAAATGGTTCAAATGGCTCTGAGCACTATGGGACTTTACATCTATGGTCATCAGTCCCCTAGAACTCAGAACTACTTAAACCTAACTAACCTAAGGACATCACACAACACCCAGCCATCACAAGGCAGAGAAAATCCCTGACCCCGCCGGGAATCGAACCCGGGAACCCGGGCGTGGGTATGAATCTTCCTGGCAGATTGAAACTGTGTGACGGACCAAGACTCGAACTTGGGCATTCGTGTTCCTCCCTCGTGCTTACTAATCGCATCTATACACCTAACATTTGGCCACCGTCTTGTTCTATTCTCCTCTTCTGAATCAAGTTAATAGCTTTCGTTGTTCACCTATCATTCGTTCGTCTGGTTACATGTACCTTCCACCTATAATTAATTTTGGCTCAATTGGCTCTGAGCACTATGAGACTTAACTGTTGTGGTCACCAGTCCCCTAGAACTTAGAACTACTTAAACATAACCAACCTAACGACATCACACACATCCATGCCCGAGGCAGGATTCGAACCTGCGACCGTAGCAGTCGCGCGGTTGCGGACTGAAGCGCCAAGTGGAGAAATCAGAACACTTCCTACATACTCTTCTGTTCGAAGTCAGTAGAGGGGTGACAGCAGCAGAGACAACCAGAAACATTTGAGCCATGTATGTGGTAATGCCGTAGGACAGAGCACAGTAAGAAAAGGTTTTTCTCGTTTTAAGGAGGGTTGTTTTGACATCAGTTTCACGTTCAGGAAGACATTCCGGGTTTGATGTAGATCGATTAAACGTATTAGTCCTCAATGATCCACGCCAGTGCTCTTGACAAGTGGCAGATGTGATAAATCGTTGTAATTCCACCATCTTACGACATTTTCATGCAATGGGGAACGTTCAAAAACTCAGACTTTAGCACCTAGAACCACTCGGCCACTCCGGCCGGCATAATTAATTTTCATTACAGTCATACTTACGTCTTCGCCTCAGTCTGGTCCTTGATCTATACGTCTGCTTCCCTATCTCAGGGTTTCCAGTATCCAACTCTCGAGTGCATGTTTAGCAGCCCACAGTTTTTGAACTCTATTGCCATTAATTGTCCATATCTTACTGTCGTAAGCCAAAACTGGTCTCAATTATTCATTGTTTTCAACAGCCCTAAATACAAGAGTTCTGAACTAGTTCAATGGCCGCACTGTTAATTTTTATTATTTTCCTTTCAGTAGTTTCAGTTTCACATTTATTCAGTCTTTTTGACGTAGATACTAAGTCTTGCTGTTAATGGTAGTCTGTACGAACTGCTTGTAATCTTACTACAATTTTCAAACATCCTTTTCAGCCAACACCTTCCTGTGTCCACAATGTGTACAACCGCGCTGAATAATGGTCTGTGATCGAAACCCGTAGCAAAATGGAGAATAAACTTAACAGCAGCTGGTAGTGGGACATGATGTCAATTCCTACAATTACTGTAATTGATTTTCAGTTCTACATTCAAACTTGCATAATGTTCTTCCATTCGTTGTTCTGTTAATTGCAACGGCAAAACATAAGCGGGTCACGTACGACCTTTCAGCACGCATTCTTTTTTCGTCTGTTCACTTCAAGGGCCAGAAAACTTTCTCTACGACTGCCGAGTAGTTTTGTTGGTTTTTAAACTCTTTGCCTGACCGCTGCTTCAATGATGAATTTCTCATTATCGTGATGAAGTCTAAAAGAAGCTGTAACTTCGATAAATGCACGATGGTTAGAAACAGTCTGAACAGGGTGTAACGGTGCTGAACGGTAGACTGTGGTGAGAACTAGGTGTTAAGAAAAACATTCCATACGTTGCGCCGTTTCCGAGTTAATTAGCATTGAAATTAGCCCATCAGGCCATTGCACGTGCAAATACAAGCGGCTCGTCAGATACAATTAGCGCCAGCTTCTCTCAAGGCGTAGATGATAGCCCACAAGATTGTTCAACCTTCTTCTCGGGTTCGATCCTTACCAGAGTCCCACATCCATCTTTTCTATCGCTCTCTTGTTCGGTTTTAGGAAACAAAAAGAATTACACGTTTGGCGACACCATCTCTGGCAGGCCGCTTGAATATGCGAGCGCAGCGGTCTGGTTGGCTAACGTCGATGCTAAAATTAACTCGGAAACGATGCAACGTATCGAATTTTTTTCTTAACAATTATCAGTCAAGACCCTTACGAGCTGTTCAGACTGTGTCCGACCACCCTGTATAGCCCTCTTCTATTTACTGAGAAATGTTGAATCAATGAATTGTTGTTTCTCAAGGGCCGAGCGAAGTGTTTCTTAACTCGATGACTCTTAGACAAAACAGTAATTTATTCAGGTATTCATTTCTCCGTTCTACAACTTCGTTCATGACTTTCGAAGATCACATTGTGCTACATACAATTCTAAAGCCACCTTATCATTTTCTTGATTAAAAATTGATATTTGCTTCAATATGGCTGGTCATAATTTTAGTGAACAATAAGAGGCTGAAAGATTCATCGTATTTCATATACTGTCTGTCTCCTTTCTTCTGAAAGACAATAACTGCAGGATTGTGTCCGTTTTGGGGAATTGTCATACTTTTGTAAATATTTTATCAAGTTGCTTTGTATTATTTTGTCTCCAGCTCAAACTATTTATGTTGAATCACTGTCTCCCACCGCCATTTTTTGATATCTTAGGTAGGTTTTAACTCGTCGTCGTGTATTAGTTTCCGAATGTCATTAGATCCATGACTAGCTATCTGCGTATCTGATTCGTCTATTAAACAACACAAATACACAAAAAAGATGCAGCACTTAGGAATTATAAGATGGGACAGAAATCGATAGATGTGATGCACATGTACGGACAAACAAATGATTGCGATTTCAGAAAAATTGGTTGATCTATTCAACAGACAGAGCTTCACAAATTAAGCAACTCAGTAACGCGCTGGTACACTTGCGGCCCTTAGGCAAGCAATTATTCGCTTGTCTTTGATCGATAGAGTTGTTGGATTGCACCTGAGGGATATCTGTCCAATTGGCGCGTTAGATCGTCAAAATCCCAACTGGATGGAGGGCCGTGCCCGTAATGCTCCAAACGTTCTCAATTGGCGTGAGATTCGGTGACCTTGTTGGCCAAGACAGTGTGTGGCAAGCATGAAGACAAGCAGCCGGAGCCGTCGCCGTGTGCGAGCGGCCATTATCTTGCCGGAATGTAACCCCAGGATGGTTTGGCAAGAAGAGCAACAAAACAGGGCGTAAAGTATCTTCGACGTACCGCTGTGCTGTAAGGATGTCGCGGATGACAAACAAAGGGCTCCTGCTACGAAATGAAACAGCATCCCTACTAGACCATCATTCCTGGTTGTCGGGCTGTATGGCGGGCGACTGTCAGGTTGGTATCCCACCGCTGCACGCGACGTCTTCAGACACGTTTTCGGCCTGGAATCTCATTGACTGGAGTAGAATTGTCTTCAGTAATGTGTCCCGCTTCGAACTGAGCCTCCATGATTAGCGAAGACGTGTCTGGAGATGCTTCGGACAACGATCCGATACCAACCTGACCGTCGACTGCCATACGGTCCGACAACCGGGAGTGATGGTCCGGGGTGCCATTTCTTTTCATAGGATCGCTTTGGTTGTCGTCCGCGACATCCTCACAGCACAGTGGTACGTCGACGATATTCTGCGCCCCGTTTTGTTTCCCTTCATGGCAAGCCACCCTGGTCTTAAATTTCAACAAATTCGCATATGGCGACATTTTCTACTGCTTGTCTTCTTGCTTGGCTTGCCAGGTCGTCGGATGTTTCACCAGTTGAGAACGTTTGGAGCATTATGGGCAACACCATCAATCGCCTCGGAATTTTGACGAACTAACGGGACAATTGGGCAGAGTTTGGCGAGATATCCCTCAGGAGGATATCCAAAAACTCTGTCAACCAATACCAAGCCGAATAAGTGTTTGTATAAGGGTCAGAGGTGAACCTATGCGTTATCGACATGCTCGATTTGTGAAACGCTTTCACCTGAACAAATCATGCCAACTGCTTTTTGTTTCATGTACATGTACATCACCACTGCTAATTTTCTTCCCGTTCAGGTAATTTCTTCGGAGTGCGTAGTCTTTCCTTGTATTAAAGCACATTTAAAGATATGGACAGAATGCCTCAGCAACTGTTTTTATCCTCTCTGCTGTAATTTGTGTCATATGCCTTGTTCTCCGATGAAATGTGAGTGCTTTCTTCACCGTTTCAAATTGTTTCCAGTACCAAATTTTTTTTGTATATTAAACGTGTATCATATAGCCTGTAAGGTAATTCTGGGCGGCAGTGTGTATGTGAAAATCTTCAGGCCAATCATTTTTTAAATTCCTTTCGCCAACTTTTCTCTCCTGGAGTTTCCCAAGTTCTGCCTCCGCCTTTAATTTCCGAAATAAATACGTCGACAAGCTACTGCAGTTGGGAATGCATAAGTTGTCACTCCAAAAATACAGAAGTACGTGGTGGCGGCGCCAATAACAGGACAGGCCGGCCGCACGGGGTTGGGTAGGCTGGCGGCGGAAGCATGCGCGCGCGCTTGCGAGGAATTGCGGCCCCGTCATGTTTGCTGGGCAGTAGCCAGGAAAGCACGGCTACGCGCGAGCAAGGCCAAGGCGCGTCGGTCGCGACAGCTGCCCACGGCCACGTCGGGAGTTCACAACTACAGGAGGATCAGTTTTCGAGATGGTCCATTAAATCCTCACCAATAATACGTCAGTACTGAACAAATAATATTATTAAATATTTTGATGCCGACAAAACTGAAACGTCCACCACATGGCGATCGTTGACGTGCGATGGGGCATAGTAGCAGTGTGCGTCTCGTTCAGTTTTAAAGAGTTAGGTGTTGAAGAAAGGAGATTCTGTGCGAAACTATAGACTCGTAAAAGCATAAGCTAGCCGAAAGGAAGCGGACATCCGCATCGGCGTTGCGGTGTTATGAATGTGAACGCCACGAAAACAGTAAATGCTAGGAATCTGGGCAGACGCCGCCAGCTAAGAGTTTCGTTGGACTACACACTACCTGCATGAGATACCGCAGCCAATACCTGTATATCCCTATTTCCAGTAGGTGTACACAAATGAGGGTCTGTTCGAAAACAACAAGGGTGTGAGCTATTACTGTCTATCGAGATATCGTTTACAACTTTTTTTTTTCATCGGTAGAATTTGGAATAGTAAAAAATACGAGTTGTTGCAGCTACATTCGTTACAAGTAAAGAAAGATATTACACTCAAAAAGACACCATGACACTCAGGAAACATAGGTAACACGAATGTCATGCAAGAATGTATTTGGGCTGTGGCGTCCTTTGTAACAAGTGGACCTCATGGATTGCTCTGCCCTGTACTTGGAGAATTTGAAGGGCAGTGCCCGGACATCAATTTGCTAAAGCAGTACGACGTGATTCTCAAAATAACCAGAAGAAACCATCATTGAAGATTAGACGATTTCCGATCGCTGTTAAGTAAAAATAATTATCTTGATCATGTTAAGCAACACACCTGATGCTAATGTTAATCATTAACGAAAACCACCAACGATATGTTATTAGGTCGGATTGCTGAAGAAGTTCGACTTGCGAAACCGGTCGTAACACAGTAAATGTGGTTTTCGTTGTTCATTAACAAAATTAATTATGCTACCAATCAGTTTATCGGTAGTCGAATGCATAGCGTAATAGAATTGTATTTGTGAAGTCGGTGGTTTAAATCTCACTAGTGGCATTTTTTACTTTTTAAAGTTCCACAATTATTCGCAAACGGAAATGTTAATTAACAAATACTGAAATTCAGTCTTTAAATAAAAATAACATGTTTTTATTTTTGGTTACTAATGGTGTCACAATGCGAGTATTCATAGGACAACTAATTAAATACACGGCATGCTATTTTTATTTTAAAAAAAATTAATACTAACATTTCACTGGTCAATAACGATGAAATTCAAACAAAATTAGAAAGAAATATGCCGCCTTCAGTTTCAAAACAGCGACATCAGGAATACAAACTTAACACGTTATGCATTCGACTACAGACAAATTCATTAACAACATAGTAATTTTTGTACTTGGCAGCAGTAGGATATATTCAAATGTGTGTGAATTCCTAAGGGACGAAACTGGTAAAGTCATCGGTCCCTAGAATTACACACTACTTACACTAACTTAAACTAACTTAAGCTAAGAACAACACACACACCCATGCCCGAGATAGGACTCGAACCTCCGGCGGGAGGAGCCGCGTAATTCGTGATATGGCGCCTCAAACCACGCGGAGTGGCCAGTAGAATATCCCCTATTGTTCAGCTAAGTCGTTTTGGCTCAGGAATTGATGTAGGGCCATCGAACATGAAGTCCTATACGAGGTGCGGCTAGAAAAAAACCGGACTGATGCTGGAAAAAACATTTATTTGCAATTATTTACAATTTCATGTTATCTCCTTCAATGTACTCCCCTCCTCGGTCTCTACACCGCTCCATACGAATTTTCCACTGTTCATAGCAATGCTGCAGATCATTTTCGGTAAGTCCATACATTACTTCCGTCGCTTTTTCTTTTACTGCTTCAACAGTCTCAAATCTAGTTCCTTTCAAAGCTGACTTGACTTTAGAGAAAAGAAAAAAGTCACAGGGGGCCAAATCAGGTGAGTAGGGTGGATGATCTAAGATGGGAATGTTGTGTTTTGGCAAAAACGTCTTCACTGACAACGCACTGTGAGCTGGGGCATTGTCTTGGTGAAGAATCCATGACTTTTTTCTCCACAAATCGTTCCGTTTTCTCCGTACTCGCTCACGTAGGGTAGCCAGGACGCTAATGTAGTAATGCTGATTCACTGTTTGTCCCTCTGGTACCCAATCAATGTGCACAATCCCTTTGATGTAAAAAAAAACAATCATCATTGCCTTGAATTTCTATTTTGACATTCGTGCTTTTTTTTGTCGTGGGGAACCAGGAGTTTTCCAATGCATCGACTGGCGTTTAGTTTCGGGATCGTAAGTAAAAAACCACGATTCATCGCAAGTAATAACATTTTGTAAGAAGGTGGGATCACTTTCAATGTTTTCCAGGATGTCAGAACAAATCATTCTTCGGCGTTCCTTCTGTTCAATTGTGAGACACTTTGGAACCATTTTTGAACACACTTTGTTCACGTTGAAACTTTCATGAAGAATCTGCCTAACACTTTCCTTGTCAACTCCTGTTAACTCCGACCCTGCTGTGATTGTTAAACGGCGATCTTGTCGAACAAGTTTACCGATTTTTTCAATGTTTGCATCAGTTTTTGCTGACAATGGTCTGCCAGTGCGAGTGTCATCACTGGTGTCTTCGCGACCATCTTTAAATCGTTTAAACCACTCAAACACTTGTGTTCGCGATAAACAATCATCGCCGTACACTTGTTGTGACATTACAATCGTTTCACTTGCAATTTTTCCTAGTTTGAAACAAAATTTGATGTTAACACGCTGTTCTTTCTGTACACTCAACATTTTCCGACGCACAGACAAAACGTCAACTACTTAAAACAGACGCCACGGGCAGACTGAGTGCAGGAGGCAGATGAAACTCGAGCAGTAGGTGGAGCGAGAGTCACGTGACAGGCTACGCGACTTTCAGCCTTATTGCATTCGTTTTATTGTTTCACCAGTACTAGTCCGGTTTTTTTCCAGCCACACCTCGTAAGTATGAGGAAAATCTGTGAGAATGGTTTGGTAAGGTCCCCCTTGTGTAAATACAGATTTGGTCGCACTTCGTTTTCGCCGAGATGTTACTACTTCCGTGTCTCCTGACAGCTGTAATAAGTCAAGGACGGGAATTAGGTGCAAGAAACGCGCCAACTAAATTTACTCATTCCACAACTTCCTTAATCACTGGTGGTAGCTACACTCCCGCGTACTGCGCAAAGGGCAGCAGCAGCCAGAGTACTACGATCGGAACGCGCCAAGAAAAACAAAGTCGACGCCTCCTTTGTCCAGGATTAACTTAGCCTTCGCTAGTGGAGGCTTGCGAAATCCTATTCGCTGTAGTGCTAGAAAGCTGCGTAGCTACGGAAAGAATTTCGGAGATTCACAAAGAAGCAGAAAAATCGCGCAGCCGAGAAGATTATCCGCCAGTTTTAGTTTCAAACTACGATTCATTCGAGATCGGTTCGTGTCGTTTATTGGGTACTGACTCTACAACCAATAAGCTTTTGCGTAAACGACGTTGCCTTTCTTCCAAGGATTCCATTTAAGTACCCCTCCTACACTCTGCTATGGGCTGGACTTACCTAACAACGTGATTCTGAATTTGTTCTGTGCCTGTTGCCGCGCCTACCCGACAAGGATACCAAATTCTGGGGCAATACACTCTAGCATCTGGTACGACATTTCATCGAGGCACGACAAAAACAGGCGGCGGCGCGTGCAGCGCTACGGTAGACCTGAATGAGCTCCCTCGCTCAGTTCAGCACGTGGTAAATCTTAACTGGGTATGTACGTACAAACGAGAACCCCATCAAATACTGGAAACTGCTATAGTGGAATCTTACTGATTACTAGTACTACCACGAAACACACATCTTTGCAGCATGCTGTGATTTAAGACCTACGCTTGATATAAATGGATAGCGACTTGTTTACAGGATTCGGTCTCTTCTACTTAACAGTCCTCATTTCATACAAGCTATAGTGGGTCATCCAATCGATAATCATTTTGGCGCGATTTTAGTTTCACTGTAACTATCACAGGCGTAACAAATTATTAGTAGGCCTACGGACTTCCGATCGTTGTAAGACCAACAAACAGTAAGACTTCATAATAGCGGATTCCAATAGAAGACGCAATTCTCATTTGTACGTAGAGACCCATTCGTAAATACGCAGTTACGAGTTAACAGGCGTAGAAACGCTGTTTGTCTGCTGAGCTGAACGAGGGAGCGAGCTCAGGCCTGCCCTCGTGACGTACGCGCGGCGGCCTGTCTTTCTCGCGGACCTTGGATTTCATTCACACGTGCACTGAACTTCGCACGCTCCTTCCATCGCGTCAGTGCACCAAATGGAAATTTTGCCCTACTCTGTCCGCATTTCCTTGTGATCGTCCAACGTCAATGCTGCCCTCTACAGAACTGCATCGTCAGCGATAATCGGACAGTACTGCTGACCTGATCTGATAAACTGTTGATGGACACTGAGTACGTTAGCGATCTCATTAAAATTCCTTGGAGCTCGTCCGATCCACATTATTTATGATTCTTCGTCCGGTACAGAGTTGTAGGTCCTGTCAGTCAAATGTTCATCGATCCAATCGCAAATCGGTGAAGATACTCCGTATGGTCGTGCCTTATATGTTAGTCGACGATGTGGTAGAACGTCGACCGCCTTTGAGAAACTTAGGGAGTCGGAATTACCAGTCACCTACACCTGCTGTTCGCAAGATGTCGCGCTATGTCCGAAGGCATCAACAATGTTTTTTATTATTATTATTATTATTATTATTATTAGTAGTAGTAGTAGTAGTAGTATTCCGTTATTGTAATAACTTGTTCGACATTATTGTGATAATGATACAATGGTCCAATGCAGTAAGAAAATAGTGAGGTCAGACACCTGCGCTAAGTCATCGGCAAGCAACAAATGCAGGAGTCTCAGGATGTCTTCACAGTTCATTAGTGAGTGTGCGGTACTGTGATGTCACTGAAATAGAGAAAACAATTGGGAAGTCCAAAGGTCAAGTTGTTTCACGTGTCCCATGTGAGTAGAAAGGGAGTTAGTTCATTCCTGTTTACAGAAATGATAAAAGGAAGGAGGCATAGAATTAGACAGCAATATCGCTGACGTCCGTCTGTTGAGCGCTCATGGGGCATATTCTAAGCTCAAACGATATGGCGTACCTGGAGGAAAACATGTTTTTTTTTTTTTTTTTTATTCCAAGCAATCAGCACGGGTTCAGAGAAAACAACCGGGCAGAAAAACAGCTGGCATTGTACATACACGACGTCTTGTAACGATAAAGGTAGGTGAGCAGGTAGATTCTGTGGTCCTATATTTCCGTAAGCCATTCTACAGTGTACCACACCGTCTACTACCACCATGATACCATCGTAAGGAGTATCTACTTTAATACGTGTTTGATTCTAGTACCTTATACTCGTTAGCGAACGTTCCGTAGAAACGATAGTAACATCGTGTGGCCCAACAGAACCTCCATCACCTTCAATATACATGAACGATTTATCATAGAGAATCACGAGGCAATATCGTCCTTCGACAATCGTACTGAGCTGCAAAAAGTCTTGGACAAAATTTCCGCTTGATGTAATGAATAGCAGGTCCCTTTAAACGTGGATATATGTAACACAGTGCTTATAACGAAGATAAAGAACCTTATAGTATCTGATTACAAGATCAGTGCTGAACATCTTGAGCACGTCACGTCATTTAAGTATTTAGAGGCTAAGAAGCGATGTGGAATGGGAAGATCACTTCAAACCAGTATTACGTAAGACAGATTTGTAAGAATGGTTCTGGGGAAGTGCAGTGCACCTCAAGAAGCTAGTTTGACCAATTCTTGAATACTGTCCCAGTGTTTGGAGTCCCTATAGAGCAGGCATGACATCAGACATCGAACGAATTCATAGCCTCGCTGCTGGGATCGTAACAGATCGATATAGCAAATACGAAAGTATAACTGAAAAGCTTTAAATATGTAAAATGGCAGTTGTTGGGAGAAACGCGGCAGAGTTCTCGTGAAAGTAAGAACGATTTTATGCGCAATCAAAGGCATATAGTCAATCATTTTTCCTTCGATCAATACGTGAATGGAAAGAAAATCAATAATTGTACAGGTACCCAACGCTATGCACTGCACAGTGGCTTGCGAAGTATGTATGTACATGTAGATAAGGAAATGTCAGCTGTGCGATAAGGGGGGAGGTCTGACTGTCCCGTCGCGGCCTGGCAGAGAAGGGATTCACAGCGGCGGGTAGCTACCGGGTAGCCCTGCGGTTGGAAAGCGGCGACACAACTTCGGGCGTGACGGCCGCCTGCTCCACGGCTACACAGTGCGTGGCGGGGATAATCAGCGCAGCAGACTCTCCGCCTGTTCCCGCAGCCTCGCGGCAGAATCGTGGCCTTATTTGGGAAACGCGCCGAGCGCGTCAACACGGAACAGTCATGACTGCGCCACCTTACGCTACTCCGTCTCCCGGCGCCAGCCACTGGCGGCGGCTGGTACCTGCTGGAAACACCAGCAGTAGCATCATCGCCGTGCGTGACTCAGTTGGCTTCCAAATCAATGTCGACTCCATGGGACGTTCCCACGTATTTCAGATTTCATTCGGTGATTCATTCGTACGTGCAAGCATTACCGATCATGTCGTCGATTCACTATTATGAGATTCGTAAACTGCCGCGAAGCATACAAGAGCAAACCATTAGTAGCTTAGGAATACCTTTGACGAGCGGCGCTACTGCTTTGTACTTGGAAACTGGTAGTAAGGACTATGAAACCAAACTGCCGCGGTCATCGGTCCCTAGGATTACACACTAACTTAAACTAAGTTTCGCTAAGGACAACTCACACACCCATGCCTCCGACGGGGGGAGCCGCGCGAAGACGCCTAAGATCGCATGGCTACCCCGCACGGCTTTACTGCTTTGTATTAAAGGGTCTCATTACCCATAATTTTCCGCCCATAAAAGTTCAAAATTTGGCAGCAGTAAGCCTCTTGCGTAATGTCACAGAAAAAATAGAAATACGTGACCAAGTTTCCAAATGGTGAATTTCGCAAGATTTCTGTTGGCCTTCAACGCCGCCATCATGTCGTAATTCTTGAAATTTTCAGGGCGTAAAGAGCATTCCATGAAATCTCGGGATTGCAGCCGGAATACGTCGACTTCTTGCCACGCAGGACACGTGAAACAACTTGACCTTTGGTCTTCCCAATTGTTTTCTCTGTCTGAGTGACATCACAGTACCGCACACTCACTAATGAAACTGTGAAGCAATCATGAGACTCCTGCATTTTTGGTATCAAGGTATCAACGTGAACTAGCAATCTCCAATGCAAAACACTAACCTGAAGATGGCTGAATGGTTGCCAGTCGAAATATCGTGGCAAAAAGTCAGCTTTATCCGGCTGCAATGCTGAAACTTCATGGAATAGGCCATCACGTCATTCGGCTTCAAAATTAGTGAAACGTTCCTGATTCATTGTACACTGCCTAGGAAACAGAGCAACAGTGAGCAACATATTCGGTATACGGTGATGGATTGACGAGATTCGCAAAAAACTGACTTTCTTGCCAAACCAAAAATTGTTTTTAACATTACGTTCATTAAACTCAATACATCTGTTCCAGTGAAACTATTTTTCTTTTACTTCACTTTTAAGATATATATCCAACTCTGTATAACATTAATTTGCAGATAATCTTCGAGTCTGCCGAAAACGTATCTTCTCCAAGACAATTTTTTACGATTAGGAAACTTGAAATGGTCACAACGGACCAAATCCGGTTGGCTGTATGGAGAGCTAGTTCCATGTATCGAATGTGCACATTTTCCGACCCAGCGGTCGATATCTACTTATCGTGCGATTTCGGTATTTTTAGTTCAATGATCTCGCAAAGACGAGCACATGATACTTAAAAGTCGTCTTAGATTCATAATTTGACTTCCCAGAATCGGCATATAAAGGTGATACATGGAGAAATAGAGTACCGTATTAATTTTTGTTGTGGTAAAATTTTACGGAACGATCAATTCTAATAATGAATAATAACTAGTCTAGCACATGCACATGTTTTATCTGGTAGAACACAAAGTGTTACGACAGACGGAGAACCGTTATACTCGGAACTCCCTGGATAGAACAAGATACCTCGACCTAACATAGGGATTGTTTCCGGGCCCGATAAAGGGTTACGCTTGCAGTTGTAATCTGACTGTGCCTTTAATTCACGTAAGATATTTCGACACAAGATATTCTATTTAACCATTCCTCCTCAAAAAAAAAAAAAAATCGAGGACACTAAGAGATTCAGAAATAAACTACCTGTTCATTTGCCCTGAGTGACAGATTGCAGTAACAGAGCTCTCTCATCGACTGACGTCAGTGAGAGAACTGCCAAGCACATACATTAATGGCTACAGAAAAACATGCCAAGCCGCACCTACACGACGTTATTTGTAGTCAATGATACAGGCAATGTCGCGTAGCTGCTTCGTACTCGGTGACGTAAAAATTCTATTCTTGGCTGCTATGCCAGAAATTCGCTACTGACCTATCCCAGTTCTAAAAATGAATCCTCAACAATACGCCCAACGCGACTTTTTGTTGTTCCCAATGAAATAGAAACGATGCTCCCTGCGTAGCAGTCTTTTCGTTGCCAACGTTACGAGCATAGATACTGTGCACGTATTTAATAGCGTAAATAATATGAAAGGGCCTGCACAAAGCAGAGCTTACAGATCTGAGGAAAACTGAATGTAAAAAAAAGGGTGTTTTTTTATCAAAAACAGATAACATCGAAAGACAATATTAATGGATAAAGAACTGTACGATTAGCTATGTTTTGCATTAAACACAAAACTGCTTGGAACACCACCTTCTAAAGATTCTAGCAAGCTAATGACTCCATTCTGACATGGTAAAGATATTTCTATTGGTTTTCATGGATGTCAACATTCCGAACATACCATAAAATTAGATAAAGAAGAAATTTCTTATTTCTGCTCTGGTTGTGTAAGTGCACGGACGAAAAACGGATAGAAACGCGCCATTTGTGTTCTCTAGGAACTAAAATCATCTTTACGAATTATGTGGCTGTTTTATTAAAATACCATTAAATTATTAGCCGAGTTTTAGATAATTATCGGATACTGCCGATTTGCGGAGAACAATTAATATCCAGTCGCTCGTAGGCAGGAGTTAACTTTTAGGAGTGGCGATCGCCCTCGTCAGTAGTTGGTATGCCTCGAGGCATGGCAGTTGACCACGTATCCGTCTCTTGTGATTTTATTTCCTGTATCAGGTATTTATCGCTTTTCTCCCTAACACTGTCCGTTAGTTGGAGTTTTTCTCTTCCTCTCCTTCCCTTTTTTGTCTGAGTCATCAGTCTTCTGACTGGATTGATGCGGCCAGCCACGAATTCCTCTCCTGCGCCAACCTCTTCACTCAGAGTATCACTTGCAACCGATGTTCTCAACTGTTTGCTGGATGTGATCCAATCTCTAATCTCCCCCTGTACCACCCCCTAATTCATTGCTGGGGCAGACATTGGTGCCTCAAGATGTGTCTGAGCCATTTTTTCTTTATTTTTCCTCGTGCCGGCTAAGAGGTATCCGTTCTCCCCAACTTTTCCAGCACGTCGCTTCTCACCCTATCTTCCCAATTCTCACACTGTAATCACCACGATAAGCAATTATGAGCAGTGCCTCCAAAGTTTATTTCTTTTAAAAATATTATTTCTTTTTCGAAAAAAGATAATATTCCTTTTCGAGATATCCAGGTCTCTGCACCGTATAAAACCATAGCGATCGGGGAGTTTAAAATTTACGTAGGTCAGGAGAACGTAGCCGTTGGGTATTGTGAATAAAGCAAAGCGTGGCCTTACGAAATTCTAGTGTGCGCGTCTGACACTAGTATTAATTTTATATTACAAACTAAATAGCAGTTTCCTAACAATGGGGCTGTTTGCTTATTCATATCAGTTTCTTTACCGAGTGTTTCAAAATGAACATCGGGGTTTTAAGGCTTTGTAGCATTTATCACAGCCAACCTAGAGTTATGAATAATACATCAAATGAAAGAGTAAGTCAGTTTTGTTTGTGTGCCTGTGCACATGCGCATGCAATGTTCCCTTTGTCTTCCGTTGGAAAGTCCTTGTGGAGAATATGGCGAGAAGTGGCTTTTATGTTCTGCAGTTTGCAAGGACTAAATCTGTTGTTACATAGCAAAGTGCGTTCCGTATTAAGTTCCATTGTTATCCTGATAACGACATCCGTAGATGGTATCACCAGCTTGAAGACACCGGCTGTCTTTGCAAAGGGAAGAGTACGGGATGACCGAGAGTGACTGCAGAACGCGTTGAACGAGTGAGAAGGTCTTTCACACTTAGCCGCAAGAAATCAGTTCGGGAGAGACCACTCGCGAAATAGCAGTTCCAGTGACGTCTGTACGGAGACTTTTAAGAAGATGCTTACAATTACGTCCTTATCGTTGCAGTTGTTACAAGCTCTAAAGCCTACAAACTAGAGCGTACGTACGTTTTACTTTTCAATTTTGCAAACGAAATTTTGCTGCATGTCGATACACATTTTATGGATGGGGTCGTCTTTAGTGATGAATCGACATTTCGACTAAGTAGAAACGTCAACACACAATGTGCGCATTATGGGATCAACAAATCCCCACGAGATGGTACAGTTTCAACGAGACACCCCAAATTGAATGTTTCTGGCTTCCCGGCGGAAAGTTTATGGGTCTTTCTTTTTCGGTGAAAGAATTGTAACCAGTGCATCTTATCTTTATAAGGTAGAAGTATGGCTGTTTCCTCACTGGAAGAAGCTGAACCACAGAACTTTATATGGCAGCAAGCTGGTGGTCCACCTCGCAGTGATAACTCATTACGTTACAGGTTAAACAAACGTTGTACCAAACGGATGGATTGGCCGCAAGGAACAGAATGACAGAGCTTGTTTCGCATGGCCTTAACGTGCAGCTGATCTGACGCCTAGCAGTTTTAAGTTTTGGGAGTCCATAGAGGTACATGTGCATGTGCCTCCGCTTATTGACACATTCTTGAGGACGTACACAACACATGATCGCACACACAGAGTCATACTTACGTGAGTACAGTCAACAGAGCGTGCACAATGTCAGCGCTAGTACCGTGTATACCCTCCTTTTGCAACAATGCAGGCTGCAATTTTCCCGTGGAGACAATCGTATAGGAGCTGAATGTAGTCCTGCGGAATGGCCTGCCATGCACTTTTCACCGGTGTCTCAGTTGGGCCAGAGTTCGAGCCGGACGCGCAGACCGCGCAAGATGACGTTCCATCCGGTCCCACACATGCCCAATGGGGGACAGAGCCGGGGATCGTGCTGGCCAGGGTAGTTGACTACACCTTCAAGAGTACATTAGGTGGCACGGGATACACGTGGAAATGCACTGTCCTGTTGGAAAACCACATCATCTTGCTGGTCCGTGAACGGTAGCACGATGGATTGGATGATGGTTTGAATGTATCGTGCACTGTTCATTGTTCCCTCGACGATCACCAGAGGAGCACGACCACAACATGACGCCGGGTGCACGTACAGCAGAATTGAGCAACATATGGAGCGTGAGGTCTCCACAGCGCATCGATGTTGTGCCTCTGTCGTATACACTCCTGATTTTGGCGCTCAAGTTCACTACGCCACACATGCGTACACAATCATTGGCACCAAGACAGAAGCGACTCTGGTCACTGAAGACGACACGTCTCCACTCGTCCTTCCATAAACGCCAACCGCGATATTATTGGAGGCAGGATGAACGATGGTGCGGCGTGAGCGGAAGACGCCCTGACGGTACGCAGGACCGTCGCTCTGCTTCATGGAGACGCTTCCGAATGGTTCTCGCTGATATCCCTGAAGCAACGGTGTCCCTAAGTTGTTATGAAGTAACGGTATGGTCCAGTACAGCACTTGGTAGGATACGACGGTCTTGGTGTGAATCTGTACGTCGCTGCTGTCCGGACCCAGGTCGACGGTCCTGTGCACCTTCTGCTGACCACTGGCGACAACATCGATGCGCTGTGGAGACCTCACGCTCCATATGTTGCTCAATTCTGCTGTACGTGCATCCGGCCTCCCGCAGGCTGACTGTACGCCCTCGCTCAAACTCCGTCAATTGCACGGACGGTTCACGTACACGCTCTCTCTGCATGGTAACAGTGTTGCAGACATAGACGGAACTCCGTATGCCATAGCAAACTGGCTGCCACTGGCTCTGGTGGTGACCAACCGAGGCGCAGCTAGCAACATCCACAACTAATAACACGGTACCTGGTGCGTCCGCAGCGTTGCGCGTTTGATCATTTCACGCACCGCCCTCTCGTAGTGTACAGTGCAAGTATGGCGTGTCTTATTCACTTGTGTCAATGTGTTCGTTTTTCATTTTCCGGGACTGTACATGGGTCATATAAGCTAATGTATCTTTTACTGTTTGAGAGCCAATTGAACCAAATATTGTAGACTCATTATGTTATTGGCTACAATCTGGACTTCTTTCAACTATTTTGTCAAGTAAGTTGATCAGGATTTTGCTGGATACTTCTAGAACACATACTACGAGGAAAATTTTCTCAAAGGTTAGTATACTGATCACTTTCAAAATATGGTAGGTTGTTGCTGTTGTGGTCTTCAGTCCTGAGACTGGTTTGATGCAGCTCTCCATGCTACTCTATCCTGTGCAAGCATCTTCATTTCGCAGTACCTACTGCAACCTACATCCTTCTGAATCTGCTTAGTGTATTCATCTCTTGGTCTCCCTCTACGATTTTTACCCTTCACGCTGCCCTCCAACGCTAAATTTGTGATCCCTTGATGCCTCAAAACACGTCCTACCAACCGATCCCTTCTTCTAGTCAACTTGTGCCACAAGCTTCTCTTCTCCCCAATCCTATTCAATACCTCCTCATTAGTTACGTGATCTACCCACCTTATCTTCAGCATTCTTCTGTAGCACCACATTTCGAAAGCTTCTATTCTCTTCTTGTCCATACTAGTTATCGTCCATGTTTCACTTCCATACATGGCTACACTCCATACAAATACTTTCAGAAACGACTTCCTGACACTTAAATCTATACTCGATGTTAACAAATTTCTCTTCTTGAGAAACGCTTTCCTTGCCATTGCCAGTCTACATTTTATATCCTCTCTACTTCGACCATCATCAGTTATTTTACTCCCCAAATAGCAAAACTCCTTTACTACATTAAGTGTCTCATTTCCTAATCTAATCCCCTCAGCATCACCCGATTTAATTTGACTACATTCCATTATCCTCGTTTTGCTTTTGTTGATGTTCATCTTATATCCTCCTTTCAAGACACGGTCCATTCCGTTCAACTGCTCTTCCAAGTCCTTTGCTGTATCTGACAGAATTACAATGTCATCGGCGAACCTCAAAGTTTTTACTTCTTCTCCATGGATTTTAATACCTACTCCGAATTTTTCTTTTGTTCCCTTTACTGCTTGCTCAATATACAGATTGAATAACATCGGGGAGAGGCTACAACCCCGTCTCACTCCTTTCCCAACCACTGCTTCCCTTTCATGCCCCTCGACTCTTATAACTGCCATCTGGTTTCTGTACAAATTGTAAATAGCCTTTCGCTCCCTGTATTTTACCCCTGCCACCTTCAGAATTTGAAAAAGAGTATTCCAGTTAACGTTGTCAAAAGCTTTCTCTAAGTCTACAAATGCTAGAAACGTAGGTTTGCCTTTTCTTAATCTTTCTTCTAAGATAAGTCGTATGGTTAGTATCGCCTCACGTGTTCCAACATTTGTACGGAATCCAAACTGATCTTCCCCGAGGTCCGCTTCTACCAGTTTTTCCATTCGTCTGTAAAGAATTCGCGTTAGTATTTTGCAGCTGTGACTTATTAAACTGATAGTTCGGTAATTTTCACATCTGTCAACACCTGCTTTCTTTGGGATTGGAATTATTATATTCTTCTAGAAGTCTGTGGGTATTTCGCCTGTCTCATACATCTTGCTCACAAGATGGTAGAGTCTTGTCATGACTGGCTCTCCCAAGGCCATCAGTAGTTCTAATGGAATGTTGTCTACTCCCGGGGCCTTGTTTCGACTCAGGTCTTTCAGTGCTCTGTCAAACTCTTCACGCAGTATCTTATCTCCCATTTCATCTTCATCTACATCCTCTTCCATTTCCATAATACTGTCCTCAAGTACATCGCCCTTGTATAAACCCTCTATATACTCCTTCCACCTTTCTGCCTTCTTTTCTTTGCTTAGAAGTGGGTTGCCATCTGAGCTATTGATATTCATACAAGTGGTTCTCTTCTCTCCAAAGGTCTCTCTAATTTTCCTGTAGGCAGTATCTATCTTACCCCTAGTGAGACAAGCCTCTACATCCTTACATTTGTCCTCTAGCCATCCCTGCTTAGCCATTTTGCACTTCCTGTCGATCTCATTTTTGAGACGTTTGTATTCCTTTTTGCCTGCTTCATTTACTGCATTTTTATATTTTCTCCTTTCATCAACTAAATTCAATATTTCTTCTGTTACCCAAGGATTTCTATTAGCCTTCGTCTTTTTACGTACTTGATCCTCTGCTGCCTTCACTACTTCATCCCTCAGAGCTACCCATTCTTCTTCTACTGCATTTCTTTCCCCCATTCCTGTCAATTGTTCCCTTATGCTCTCCCTGAAACTCTGTACAACCTCTGGTTCTTTCAGTTTATCCAGGTCCCCTCTCCTTAAATTCCCGCGTTTTTGCAGTTTCTTCAGTTTAAATCTGCAGTTCATAACCAATAGATTGTGGTCAGAATCCACATCTGCCCCTGGAAATGTCTTACAATTTAAAACCCGGTTCCTAAATCGCTGTCTTACCATTATGTAATCTATCTGATACCTTTTGTATCTCCAGGATTCTTGCAGGTATACAACCTTCTTTCATGATTCTTGAACCAAGTAGGTTATTCTTAGTAATTAGGTAAAAACATCTATTTACCAGTTTCTCAGTATCAGTCTTAGAACACTCGGAATAATTTTTTTTTTTAATTTGTGTGTATGATACATAGCAATTATTATTTCACAAAAATTGAAATAAATTTGGCAGTAACGCACTTTGAAAAGTTTTGTACCGCAAGAAGTTGTGTCATCATGTGTAAAAAGTCTGCAGCAAATTCCACCTTCTTATCTGCAGTGGTTCGGCAGAAAATGTTTCTCGTACACCGAAAAACTAAAGTAACATGTAGTGAAGAAAGAAGGTTTTATTATCCTTTATGCCAGAAACAGGTGCCTTAGTGTTGGCCAAAACCATACATTAGGTCCTTTTGGCCTTCATGTAGCTCTTTTCAACAAGTCTGATCCTTCTGGCATGCCCTTTTGGCAATACCCCTCACTAACGTTTCAGAACTAGCAGTACGCACATCATCAGTCTCCTTCAACAGATTTTCAGTGAAACAATCTGCGCCAAATCCTAGTTTCAGAAGGAGCCCGATTCTTTCATTGTTACCATAACTGAATACCATACAAGCATCATATGAGGAACTTTTAACAACAGATGAGCAGAATCTTCGGGTATCCCTTCTAAAGAAGGTTATTTAAGCCTTCGTTCACGTTTTTTGTTCCACCATGTATGCGTTTCTTTAATAAATCGTAATAAAGCACATCGTAAATGAGCACAAAGCTTTCTATACTCCACAGATGTCTTCCCTGATGGCAGAAATATAACATTGCAAACAAGGATAGAGTCGTAATCGGAGCAGATATTTTTAACATTGTACAGAACTATCTGGTGGCAAAAAGATTTAACATGTTCGACCAATTTTACGTAATTCCCCCTTACGAAAGAAAACTGAAGCAGTTGCTGCCACAGTGACTTCACACATTGGCCAAGGCTTGGGAAGACTCGCCTATTGACTCAATGGGAGCCGTGTTACGAATGGTGCTCACACTGAACACGTGTAAGAAAAGCTGTTTCGTTATATGAATGCGTGGTGTCTGTTCTTTCGGACATGTCCGAAAGATCAGATATCACACGAAATCCGCAGCTGTGATACATTACACGTAAACTGAAGGCGGGGTGGGGGTGGTGGTGGTGGTGCGGGGAAGGAGGAGGAAAGGATAGGAAGGCGAAGGGACTACTGATGTCACCTGCATCGGGAATTTACGCCGAATCAGCGGCGACGAGCGAAAATGTGTGCCAGACCGGGATTCGAACCTAGGATCTCATGCGTACTAGGCAGCTGCGGTAACCACTGCACTACCCGGACACAGTGTTTATCGCAACTCCGTGGACTAACATGGCACACCTCCCGACCAACCCACACTCCCACCCAGCGCCACCTATCCGCAGTCCCTTTCCATACCACCCATGCTCGCTAATTTTGGATTCCAGTCGGAGGTCGACCGTAACTGTGCATTCGTACTATAGGTGGTGCATTCGATGCCCGTCGAGGCGAACATTTATATGAACACGCTAGGTGGTAATGTTGGTCGGCTGCGAGGTATGTAGGAAATCCCGCGCAGTTGAGATAAACACCGTGTCCGGGTGGCGCAGTGGTTTACGCAACTGCCTAGTAAGCAGGAGATCCTGGGTTCGAATCCCGGTGCGGCACACATTCTCGCTCGTCACCGCTGTTTCCGCATGTAGTCGTGATGCAGCTGACATAAGGGTGCCTTTCATTACTTTTCTGCCCCTACTTTCAATTTACATAAAATGGTTCAAATGGCTCTGAGCACTATGGGACTTAACTTCTGAGGTCATCAGTCCCCAAGAACTAACTAACCTAAGGACATCACACACATCGATGCCCGAGGCAGGATTCGAACCTACGATCGTAGCGGCCACGTGGTTCCAGACTGAAGCGCCTAGAACCGCACGGCCACACCGGCCGGCTCAATTTACATACAAAACTATTAAGGTTGCTTTTTCATTCAATATTTTACTTAAAACTGTTGAGTGTAATAAATGCGACATAGACCTAAAACCAGATGGCCATTCCGACACATCCGGTATTTGGAAAAGGAGGAAGAGTCTGACCGCGGACCGGAGATGGAGTACGCCGTCACTGATCGACTAGTGTCGGCTGACCCCGCACGCTGTGGCACGCGGGCAGTCCGTTCGCGCCGACAGCTCGGCGCACCACGCATTCGCCGAGGTGGCACGGCCATTGAAGCTGGGAGTCGATGGCGCTGCCATGAATGGCGTAGCGGCGAGCTACCGCCAGCCACTAGCGGCCGCATTAGTAATGTAAATGCGGACGCATCCGTCGCACGCGGCACGCGCCGACCGCCCTTTGTCTTTCCGAGAGGCAGGTGAGCGAAAAAAAAGCATAGGGAGGCGCGCAGCCGGAGCGGACGTCATGTTGCTGGTCCAGCGTCCGGTGCGGCCTGATGAATGGCGAACAGGAACGGGAGCGTTTGTGGCCTTACAAGGAAGGCGGGGCTCATTGTCTCGGCGGTAACGGGGTCCGCGCGCCATTGAGGCGGCGACGGCGGCTGCGACCGCAGCAAGAAGTGGTCGCCGGAAGGGCGCCCTATATGGCAGCCACCCCGGAGCGTGACCATTTTTCCTTAACGACCGGGATATCTGCGAACGTCGCCCCAGGAATGTGGGCCTCAGTATGGAAGCGTCCGCCGCATTTGGCTTGTCCGCAACAGCGCTATATAATCCCCTCGGAGCGAATATGCAGCACAACTCAAACAGGCCTTGGAGACCGAGCCCTTTCGTGAGAACGCCACAAAAGGATCGATGAATTTGGGAACTCCCAAACGGTCCGGGCCTTACCAAACAGAGGGGGGGGGGGGGGGGGGGGGCTTTACCACTCATATGTGATAGAATATTAGCGCAATGCAGTTAATGCGGATGAGTAGAAAAAGTAGTACTCGAATACAGCATTAGCAGTGTCCTGCTTGACACACTCACGTCATTTAAACACCTGGGCGTAACGCTGCAAAGCGATATGAAATAGAACTTGCATTGAGGGCTCTGCTGGGAAAGCGAATGGTCGACTTCGGCTTATTGGGAGAATTCTAGTAAAGTGTGGTTCATGTTTAAAGGAGACCGCACATAGGACGCTAGTGTGACCTACTCACTGATCGACTGTTTGAGATCCGTACCAGATCGGACTGAAGGAAGACATCGGAGCAATTCAGAAGTGGGCTGCTACATTTGTTACTGGTAGGTTCGAACAACACGCATGTGTTACGGACATGCTTCGGGAACTCAAATGGGAATCCCTGAAGTGAAGATAACATTCTTTTCGAACAACGCTACTGAGAAACTTTTAAAAAGAGTAAACTACCATGTGACTGTGTATCATTACATTTATATTTTGTACTATGCAGATTTCGGTTTTTATGCCACTGTCAAATACAGCGCTAAATGTCATATCTGTTAAGACAGTCCAAAGCAGTAAACAAGGCTAACATGTCTTTAAGATGTTTACCTGCTTTGCGGCTTAACAGATATGACTTAATAATGGTCTAACAACATTTAGGATTGTACTCGATAATGGCATAAAAGCCGAAATCTGGTTAGCACAAAAGATAAATATAATAATCCACGGCCAAATGGCGGTTTACTCTTTTAAAAAGTATTGCACGACTGTGGCTCAATGCCATCCAAAACCTTTTTACTATTGAGAAAATTCAGACAACCGCATTTGAAGCTGACTGCAGAACGGAACTGCCTCCAACATACATTGCGCGTAAGGACCAGAAGACAAGATACGAGAAATTGGGACTCATGGGAAAGCTTATAGACTACCTTTTTGCCCTCGTTCTGTTTGCAAGTGAAACAGAAAAGAAAATGACTATTTCTTTGGGGTACCCTCCGCCATGGATTGCGGGGTATCTATGTAGTGATATAGTACAATTATTTAGGGGTAATAGTAAGAAATGATAAAAAAACTGGCTGATCAAGTAAAATCAGTAGCAGGGAAAGCGAATGGACGATTTCCAGGAAAGGTTCTCGGAAACGGCAATGAATTTATATGGGTAATCGCATACAAAATTCTAGCGACCAATACTAGAGTACTGTTTCAGTGATTGGAGTCCTTATCTAGAAGATATAACAAATGACATCGAACGACGTCACAGACGGCTCCTGTGATCGTCACAGTTCGGTAGAGCCCACACACCAAGTGGACCGCTTTTGTTGCCTGGACCTTTAACCGATCCTAGATAACGATCTTCACACTAGTTTGTAGCCAATGGTTCCACCTTCCCCATACTACCGTTGACCTTAAAGCTCTTGCTAAGAGCCCAAGGAACGGCAACTTATATCTGAGGTAGGGAGAGGGCAGACGGCGGCGATGGGTGGAAGGGGTGGGGCGTCGTCGTCTTCGCCGAATGATACGTCGTTTGTGTGGAGAGTTGCAAGGGGTGAGGAGCGTCAGACTGTATTTCGCTTGTGTGGAAAAATGTTCTCGAGCCGGCCTTATCGTTATGGATACACGTACAGCCAGCCCATCGTCTTTCCTGTCTACATACTGTGTCACAAATCTCTCGTCGCACTCCGCACCGTCTCGGCCTTAGGAGCGTTGCTCCCTATGATCGCAGATCTGCCAGACCCATTCCAACCACAAAAAGGCACCAGATGGGTCGGGGTTTGCATGCCACCTACATACCTATTAAAGCACTGTGGTGTTCAAACCAGTCTTCATGTTGGTGATAGGTTTATCCTTTGAACACGTACACGGAACTCGCTAGCTGAAGAACTGCAACCGTAACACCACCATCACTGACCATTGCTAACCTTCGAGACCGCTTACCCAACAATGGACGGTGCTGTCATTTATCATACTGAGGGCCTGGGTCCGCAATACTGTGAGCCTGTATTGTCCTGTGGGGGCAACACGACCCTCAAGGACGGTCTATATACCACACGCCAAAGGGACGCCCAAGTCAATCACATCCAAGGCTGGTATTCCTGAACATCTTGCGTTCTTATAGCGTCGTCATGTCTCACAATGTCACCACGGTATCGCCGTACCTCACGTTGCGACGTCGATCTCGAGGATGAACTAACTCTCACACAAGGGATGTACGTTTCTCAGACGCGGAATCCGACGTCGTTTATAAGAGAAGCCTTCGTGTACGGGGGAACTATTCATAATAATGTATTCATGTCGTTACAGGCTAGTCATTAACACGGAGAAGTTTATATGACCATTAATTTGAAGTAGACTTTGCCCGAACTACAGCTTGGTGCAATATTTCAAGCTTCGTCCCGATATCGGTCTCCATTAACCGTTACATAAATCAAACGAGGCGATTACCGGCAAGCACGATAAGGTGAAACCATTGAAACTGTGATTAATGGGTGACGACACAACTGTCAGTGACGAGTCCGAGAACTCTCGGCGCTGCTGACGTCACGAGGCGGGGACAAAGCAGCGGGAAAATTAGGAGGAGTCGGCGCTTGGGCAGCTAGGCCGCTCGCTAGGCAAATCAGTGCTCACGGCGGCGGCCGACCAGTATTAAGGGGAGCGCCAAACTTGGTATACGGGCAGCGGGACCGTGGGACCGAGCGCTGAGACCGCGCTGGAGACCAAACCGGGAGGCGGCAGTGGCCGTGGGAGCCTCGGGTTATCTCGCAGGACAAAAGGACTCGTCCCGTCCAAGCGGTGTCCGGGCCCGTATTAGGAAGCGGGCGGTGGCGGGCAGCGCGCCGGCGGCGCCTCGCTCGCGTTGCCCACGTCGCGATATAAACAACTACAAACAACCACTGTGCTGCAACTCACCGGCGTTTATTTATTTATTGTTACTTCTAGAACACTCGACATTTCGACCTTTCTGTTGGAGTCTTCTTCAGGATTTTTCTTGCGTCCTCCGGTTAACTAAACTCAGCAACCCGGGGACACAAGACCATTTCTGAAGACGGTTCCCACGGAGGGGTCGAAGCGTATTCTAGAACTTTGAAGAGGAATAAAACGAGCCCCAACAACTCAGATTTTAGCACCAATGACAATGGCCAAAGCAACCTGCAGGCTTGAATACACACAAATCGCCTGCTGTATTGAAACTAAAACGGGCCGTATTTTTTTTTTTTTTTTCCAATAATTTTTATCCATTATTCAATACGTTAACTGAAATTCAGAGCAAGCTCTGTTTCACTTGTGGCTATTTCCTGATCAAGTCCTTGCAACAACTCATCGACTAAATTATTTACACACTAAATCAAAACTCAAATGGCTCTGAGCACTAAGGGACTTAACATCTGTGGTCATCAGTCCCCTAGAACTTAGAACTACTTAAACCTAACTAACCTAAGGACATCACACACATCCATACCCGAGGTAGGATTCGAACCTGCGACCGTAGCGGTCACACGGTTCCAGACTGAAGCGCCTAGAACCGCACAGCCACAACGGCCGGCACACACTAAATCAACTAGCAAACACGCATTGCAAACTTGTGTAGTTCGAGAAAGGTAAAAACGAGATAGATAGTCTTTGACAATACGATTATATACTTTCATTTTCTACCCGGAAGGGTAAAGTGGGCTGCCTGCTTCATTGAACACCCTAATTCTTTATCATACAAATACCAGGTGAGCTGGCCCTGGAGCATGGGGGAACCTAGATGATGATATTTGTGCATAGGCCTCCGGTTCCCGAATCTGCTTTTCAACCAAGGGAACGTCCCCAAAATAAATACAGCCGTTATGAGGGTGGCCAGACACAGCTGTAAGAGTATTGCAGGGTAAGTTATTGTACGAAATAATTGTTAAGAAAAAAATCTATATGTATGTCGCTTCCGAGTTAATTAGCATTGAAGTTAGCCAATCAGCCCGTTGCGTGAGAAAATTCAAGTGGCCTCGCAGATACAATTAGTGTCAGTTGTTCTCATAGCAATGATGGTACTATACGAGACTGCTTAGCCTCTTGCACGGTTTCGATCCTTATTCCGCCCCATGTCCACTTTTTGTATTATTCTCTGGTTAGATTTTAGGAAACCAAACGAACAACACGTTTGGCTACACCGTCTCCAGCGAGCCGCTTTAGTTCCCGAGCACAACGGCCTTATTGGCCAAATTCAATGCAAAGTAACTCGCAAACGGCGCAACGGATCGAATTGTTTCCTTAACAATTATCTCGCATCACAACCTGCTCCGCAACACCTTTATAAGCATTTCAGACTGTTTCTGACCACCCTGTATACTTGTTTGTAGACACAGCTGTTACTGTTTTGGAGACGGCCTGCTTAGCTGAGTGGCAATGTGCTTGCTTGCGCCCCCCCCCCCCCCCCCCCCAATGCAGCGCGCCCGGGTTCGATTCCCGGCCGGGCTGGAGATTTTCTCATCATCACCGGCACGTAAGTCGCCCAATGTGGCGTCGACTGAAATTAGACTTGCACTCGACGGCCGACCTTCCCCGGATGGGGCCTCCCGGCCAACAATGCCACCCGCTCATTTCATTTTTTTAGTGTATGGGACCAGCAAGACAGTGTATCATACCGCTTGAGGGAACAGTATACCTCATTTGAAATCTTTTATCACGCTGAGAAGCGACACATCTCCCTGTTTTATCAGAATTACTATCATTCTACCACACTAACACTATACATCACGCGATCGCCTGTTTGGTGTTCATTATTGGTCCTAGCATTTCTCTCCGCCTTTTCAGTGTCACTTCTATCCAACCAAGAAAGAGTTTAGCGTCTCTTCAGTAAGAAAGCAAACGGGACACTCACAATTCGAGGATGTTAGAGAAGAAAATCGGGAGCGACTTCGGTGAAAGATTGATACTAACGTCGAATGAATTTATCTGAAGAAACCACAAAGCACCTAAAAGTGAATGATCGAACTAGTACTTGAATACCGCTTCATACCAAAACGCCACTTTGCACGGTAGCACATACGAAGTCATTCGATTTGGCCTCGCAAGCAAACCCACCTAAAAGCTGTTGCTGTATGAATGCAAGCCATGGCTGACAGACTGCATAAAACAGAGGCGAGTGCTTAATGTTACTTCAAGCACCGAATGAAAGTCTGCGCTGTTTGTCACGTAAATCACGGACTTAATTTTCTTCTAATCTATTTCGTTGTTTTTAAAAATAGTTATTGTGAGTATCTGTATGAACAACTAACTTGCAAATTCGATGGTGGATCGTACTGATGCTTCAAATCCGTCATTAAAGTTACAGGCCATTCAGCACGATCAGTAGAATTCTCTACAGATCGACACTTATTAATTATGTTCACTGAACATGAAATATTTCATTGTACATCTGCAAATGTACAAATAACAAGGTAGAAAACACTACGTAGTTTCTGAAAAAGAGTACTCACCACATCGCCTGCACTGAGACGGGCTTGAAGATGTGCTGGCGACCGCAGACACTGACGCTGAAGCCCCTGAAAATTACATCACAACACTCATTTCTGTGCGTCAAAACAATAAATAACTAACACACACACACACACACACACACACACACACACACACACACACACACACACACACACATCACTGTATCGTCCAGATTTTTACCAAATATCAATCAGAAAGACATGGCAAATGAAACGAAGGGGCTCGTTTGTTGTTTATCCAGCTACTAACCGAGGTAGCTGCACTTCACAGCGTTAATAAAATAAGCAGATGCTTGGGAAAATTGATTGTCAGCGTGTTTCAATAGAGCCGTGACGTAAAATTGCCATAATTAATAGCACGATAACCTAACAGCCAGCTCCATAATTTTTACCGTTAAATAAATTGATGAATGCTTCGACTTGCACCCAAGTAGACTCCTTTGGTGCATAATGACCTGTAAATGATTACACATCCGGAACTACGTGGCAGTAAAAGCAAAATAAAGAGAGATTTCAATCCAACCACGTAGCAGAATATTTTCCTTCAGTAACGTCCCCACAAAAACCACAGTATCTTAACTTACTCATATTTTCGATTCGGGTGGCGCGATAAACAGACTATCAACATGTGAAATTTAAAATTTTCTCGTTGAATTAAATCTTCGAAGAGATTTCGTGATTGCAGCCGGTCGTCGTAAACTTCACTCCGCGGTATTTCAAATGGACACCTGCTAGTCATCTTCAGGTGAGCCATCGAAGTCTTCGATGACCGGCAGGTGTCTAGTTGAAATATCGTCGCGTGAAGTTTACAATCCCGACATCTCTTCGAACAGACTTTCAAGTATCAACATGTCATTTAGCTGTAATTACTGCATGAACTAATTTTCGAGACAATAAATTCGTGAATTATATTTTTGCAGAATTTACGAGATATTATTTTTGGCGGAAAATAGTCCGATACGTGGGAACCCACGCGCTTTGCAGAACCGACCGTATGTGCTCCTTCCAACGCACACTGAAATGGCAAAAGGCTTTCAGACAACACGGTTAGAACAATGAAATAATTTTTCTTAGCGTACGGTGATATCGAAACAGTGCCATATTTACATTTCATGTATGTGCTGGAATGAACAGGTCTCCACAATCTGTGGTGGCATTTACAACATCAACTTGGAACGCATGTTGAAAACTATATTTGATTGTTTTCGTTTTGATTCAGGTCGTATAACGGCGCAAGTCAAGTGTCAGATGTCCTTTCGTTCATACGACTTAACAGCACCTTCATAATTTATTATCTTTGGTGTTTATTGCCAATAAAACCCCATCCAAAGTTTAAGGACGTTTATTAAGAAGCCCTTTCCTTCGTTTTCAGCAGTTAAGAACTAGATGCTGAAATTGAAATGCGGCAGTACTCCTCTTTAATATGTTTAATTATAGATGACATAAAAAATTGCAACTACAAAAGAAAACGGAGAGAAAGGGCATTGTATCGTAATGACTGACCAGTAATTGGAAGTATAAAACACCTGACGCCGTTTGCCCATCGGGACGAATGAGATGGCACATTTTAAACGAAGAATTAACTACGAGAAAGCAATGAGCAAGATGTACAATGCGTTCTGAATGCTGGCCAAAAGCAAATGCGTAAATGAGTACGTCACTCAGTTACGTACTGTACTTGGGTGCCGATCTGTTACTTCGGATGATCACCTCATCTGAAAAGCGAAGAAGCAATGACCGCAATATATGAAGCCAGTTCCCCGCACCAAAGAAGGCGATATCGACTTCATTTGCCGTAAAGGGATTATTATTATTATAAATTCCGTAGCAAAGAAAAACACTAACTTGGCAATATTAAGCATGTCTTGAAGGCCAGCTGATTGAAAAATGGATGTTTTCAGTCTGAACTGCAACTAAAAAAAAACATTTTTCATTGGGACAATCCACTTTTCCACACAGGTACTTTCGTACTGGGAAACTAGGGAACACGGAATACAAATTTTTGAGAGATTTACCCTATTCACCAGATTTGGCTCGCCCAATGAACAGATTACGGCAGTCGTGGATTGATATTTTGCAGACGTTTCCGAATCGCATACACTAGAAAAACGTATGAGTAATTACGACGTAAAAAGGGCTGCAGTGAAAATTAATAAGTGCCTTTTAGACCTAAATTAACATTGTCTTTCACTACCAGGCCGCGAACTTTTCTCACTGTACTCGTATTTGGCTGTCTGTTCGTAGAACTCTCAGGAAGCGTGAAGTAAGACATCGATTTTCTGTGCTATCCCCCGAATCCCATTATTGTAGAAATACGTATAAAAGAAGACCATCCAGCTTTTCCTGAGAAGAGGAGCCAGTCTGCGCTGTTTGTAAATTGCGACGTCACTGTACAGCCAGCACTGCTGTATCTAGCACCTGCTGGGATCTAGCACCTGCTGGGATCTGCAGGTAGCGAGCAGGGAAGCTGATAAGGTTGCGAGCGATATATGACTACCTGCGCCGCTTCCTTATAAGGCCATCAGGTCGCCGCAGTACGGCACATCTGCAAGCGAAATAGCGCCGTTCAACAACACACCTGTACGCCCACACATTTGTCTCTTTTTAGTCATTTCTTTGAGAACTCACGGATAACCTTTACGAGCCCCCCCCCCCCGCAGCAACTGAGACAACTGAGCAAATACGTAATTCGCATCGGGAACACACTCCCTCTATCTCGCACGGAACGCCATCTGAAGGTGTGTGGTGACAGCATCTGGTAGTCAAGCCACCTTTTCAAATCCGGCTGAGGTGGTAGAGACTGTACAACAAGTCATATAGTTATTTTCTTATCTCTAGAGACCTGAAGATGGTTCATTTGAATCGAAGCCGATCATAACACAAAAATGAGCAAAATAGACGGATAATAAAATTAGTTGTGCAAACACTGATGTGTATTTACTAAAAAAATTATCCAATAAACAATTTAAAAAAGGTAGAAACGTTTTAAATCAAGAAATTCTAAAGCAGATAACAGAAACACATGTTGCCGCAAACTGAATGCTCTTAAAATAATTATAACGAAAACGTGCGAGTTTGAAGCGTATCAGTCGTTCCCTTGCAGACTCGTCTGATCCGTACCCGTTTTCTGATCGACAAGAGGAACTCTATTGCGCAGCTGGGACAGACTGCTACATTTATGTCACTATTACAGGAAAAATAGTCACCAGAAACTAACTGAGCACTAATACCGAGCGACAAATAGTTTTATATGCTTTTAAATATCATTAGCAGCCAGTATTGAAGCAGAACGGTAAATCCTGTGAGAATTTGTAAAACAGGAATGGGGGCATAAACTTTAATCTCATGAACTGAGGAGTAAAAGTTTTGTGGTTTCTTCCAAATTAAGAAGACGTTAGACGTCGAAATCTAGGCTGATCAGGTGTATATGGAATGGGCATCACATACTACATGAGGCTTTTCTTTCTACGTCCAACTCCGCGTGATATCAAAACATCGATAGTTGCTTGCAATAAATGCATCCGCTTTCAGATCCTTCTACAACAGTGAATCAAAATTGGTCCCACAAAAGGCTTAGGTTTTTATGTTTAGGACTCAAGGACATCAAGATAAATATTAGGATTCCAGCTGAATATCCCGTCGATTCAAACACGAGGTAGTAGCTCGAAATAAATGAAGATAGATGAAGAGTTCGGCCGCGACGTAACTGAAGGAATACCAGCATTAGCCTTGCACGATTTGGGAAAAAATCGGGAAATTCAAATCAGGACAGATGGGTAAACCTTACAATTCCCGAATGAGAATTCTACCTCTTCGACAGCGTGCCTGTCAACTCGGTCCAAGGACTCCAGCTTCTAGCATATATTCAACTCACTCCCTTTAACATGAATGGAGTCCTGAGATGTGCTCTCTCGTTCTGCCTTTTCAGCGGGGAAATGCGATTCTTTATATCTTAACACAGAGACTCGTCAAAATGAGAGAACTGTAGTGACCGGAATTGGTTGTTATTTTGGATTAAATGTGACCTTTGATTCAACTTCTCCGATTCTCAACCAAATCGTCGCCTTTCAGTCTAACGTAAACTTCGGGCTACGTTATCGTCTGTGCATCACTACAGTAAAATTTCGTATTAACATTCACTTGCTTCAAAACGTACAAACAAACTAATCTAGACCTTGAGATAACTACAGATCAGTTGGGCAACCCAATTTTCATTCCAAAAAATCATACAGGCACAAAAAAATCCTGTTATTGTTTTGTTTGCGCACATTTGACGTTACAAGCTACCATATAACTGTTGGGAGATGAAGGCAACATCCGGTATCCGTAGGTTCAATTTTTCCGGTATTTCCGGGACAGCTTAATGCCTGTACGCAAACTGAACTCTTCGGGACATTATTGTTTGGTCTTCATTCACGTCAGCAGCGCTATTTCACCATTCTGTCTGCCGACTATCTGTACAAACCATTTCTATATGTAATCCCCCAAGAACTTGCACCAGATAGCGAATAACTGGATAGAGCTGTAAGGCACCGCAGCTTTCGCCCAACGCGGCGGTGTTGGGTTCCGTGGCTGTGGCAAGTGGGAAAAACGATAAACGGGCAAGAGGACGCCGGAAGGAGGCGTCAACAGACCAACAGGAAGAACACGAGTGTTGCAAGCTGCTCATGAAATATACACGTGTTCCGCAGTGAGACCGACTGGGTGCTATAATGTACAATACCATCCCTCAGTTGGCACTGCAGTCGGCTAGCGGTGGTCTGATAATACATGCAAAACACTGGCTATCTTAGTCTCAATGAGCCATGCACGATCTGCTCTTCTGAGTCAGCTGTTCCACTGAAACGTCACTGACTAGCGTGGCGAGATATTTATTACAAGTACAGATAAACAGCTTTAGATTCTCACTAAGATATTAACGACGCACCACTGTGCCGCTGGGGATGACCTATTCACTGCTTTCCTGCAGGTTCTCGCGGCTTAGTACTAACTGAATACTCTGTAACAAGCGATAAGGTTCTTTATCGGAAATTCGCATTTTTACTCGTTCTCCCGAAATCCTGACAGACTATGATGACTACATAAAGAATGTTTTCCATACCACGACTGCAAAGCAAATACGAAACACGATCGCGTCCATTTAAAATAATCTAACAGACTGAAACGATTTCTTCATATGATTGAGCGGTAACGGAGCTATTCTGATCAGTTATTTATACAGCACTTAACAAGGTAAGAGAACGACTGCAGAGAAACCTTCACACTAATGGAAACAGCTAAGGAAAAACACATCTACGTTCTCTGCACAACTGACTGATGCGCGCTACGACGAGAAAAGTACGCAGGCACGCATATATGCAGCCAAGAAAGTTTGCTCAAGAACCCATTATGTGGAGTGGAGTCTAATAAAGTTGGCTCATACTCTGCCTTTGTGAGAATCTCCTTTCATGCAAGCATACATGCGAACAAATGTCAAACGATCTCCGAGGTTGTGGAAGCACAATCTCCGTAAAAGAAAAGAAAAGTTGCATTACCCAGTTAATGATGTGGTATCTTTACAAAACTGTTTAAGGATGGTGTCCAAAAACATCACACAAGTGCTGAGTCTCAGTGCGTACGTTGCTTTGAAGTAACATTCTCACCGGCAGTGCACCGTGCAGTGAGCACCGAAACTCCATCATGCTTTTAACAGTGCTAGCCTTCAAATTTAGCATCTGCTATAAACAAAGCTTTTAATGAAAAAATGTTTTTAACCAAGCAGAACAACGAGAGGTCCCCGGCAGTGCACCGTGCAGTAAGCATCGAAACTCCATCATGCCTTTAACAGTGCTAGCCTTCAAATTTAGCATCTGCTATAAACAAAGCTTTTAATGAAAAAATGTTTTTAACCAAGCAGAACAACGAGAGGTCCAGTACCTTCCATCACAGAAAAAAAAAGAAAAACCGGCATGGCCGCAATCACTTCATCCATAGATTTCGCTACAGGCACTAGAAAGGGTCGTATATGGCACACACTAGTTTAAACACTTCCATCGAAAGGCCAAAACTTACCTTATTCTTCTCTTTAATTTTGTTCGCGTTGGTACATACGTTCGTACACTTTTTCTTTGCACATTGGTGTTCCGGTTGCTATGGGTTTATTTATCGATCGCCATTTTTTATTTGCAGTTCACTGTTGCTATTTGAGTTTACACGTTGTCATTTTGTCATTTGGAGATATCAGTGTAACTGTGGACGCTAGAAAATGGAGTGCCAAGTGGAGATGGTTCAAATGGCTCTGAGCACTATGGGACTTAACACCTGTGGTCATCAGTCCCCTAGAACTTAGAACTACTTAAACCTAACTAACCTAAGGATATCACACACATCCATGCCCGAGGCAGGATTCGAATCTGCGACCGTAGCAGTCGTGCGCTTCCTGACTGAAGCGCCAAGTGGAGAAATCAGAACACTTCCCACATACTCTTCTGTTCGAAGTCAATAGAGGGGTGACAGCAGCAGAGACAACCAGAAACATTTGATCCATGTATGTGGTAATGCCTCTGTACAGAGCACAGTAAGAAAATGTTTTTCTCGTTTTAAGGAGGGTTGTTTTGACATCAGTAACTATTTACGTTCAGGAAGACATTCCGGGTTTGATGTAGATCGATTAAACGTATTAATCCTGAATGATCCACGCCAGTGCACTTGACAAGTGGCAGATGTGATGAACCGTTGCAATTCCATCACCTTACGTCATTTTCATGCAATGGAGAACGTTCAAAAACTCGGGAGCATGGATGGGTACCACATGCTCTATGCGAAAATCACAGAAATCAGCAGGTGGCCATATGAGCATTATGAGCATCTCTGCTTGCTCGCCATCAATTGGCTCGTGATCAACACCGACCATTCCTATCCCGCACGGTTGGTTATTGGTGACGAGAAATGGCGTCTTTATGCTGGCATAAGGAGAAGAAAGGAATGGTTTGTGCCCAAACGAAGGAGCAACTCCCCGTACATACATCTGCGCGCATCGACAAAAGATTATGTTATGCATCTGTTGGAATAGCGACGGTGTGGTGTTCTAGGAATAGCTTCCCTGTCCGCCCCCGTTAGCTGAGTGGTCAGCGCAGCGGAATGGCACACCAAGGGGTCCGGGTTCGATTCACGGAAGGGGAAGGAGATTTTCTCCGTTCAGGGACTGGGCGTTGTGTTGTCCCCCTCATCATTTCATCCCCATCTCCGACGGGCAAGTCGCCCAATATGGCGTCGAATGCAATAAGTACTTGCCCCCGGCGGCCGAACTTCCCCGAATGGGGGACTCCCGGCCCACAATGCCGTACGCTCATTTTTTTCCCCCAATAGCTTCCCTGAGGTATAACCATCGCTGCTGACATTTATTGTCAGCAACTGAAACGTCTTACAGACGCAATCCAAGAACAACGACCAGAAAGACTGCGTGAAGTGATGGTATTCCACGATAGCGCCCGTCCGCATTCTGCTAGACTGACCAAAAAACGCTATACAGGAGTTGGGTTGGGAATTCGTTCCGCACTCACGTTGTTCACCTGATCTCGTGCCCTCAGATTTTCACCTTTTCCGCTCTCTATCGAGCAACCTTCAAAGAACTTCCTTTCCTGATGAAAATGCCATCCGAACACGGCTCCATGACTTGTTCGCCTTGAAACCACGCGATTTCTGAAGTGGTGGAATCGTTACTCCAGCGTTGGTAGACTGCTGTAAACAGCAAAGGGGAATATAGTGTTGATGACTAAGCTCTCTGTTACATGTATCTGTTGTGTTCTCGGAGTCTTTCGCGACGGCATACATGAATAAAACGTTCTCGGTTTTCCAACCGCGTCAATTCGAATAAAATTCTCGAGCTTTCGATGGCCATCTCCGCCATCGTCGTCAGGAGTTCACTGACTGCCGGGGCCATCGAAAGCTCGAGGATTCGAATTGACGCGGCTGGAAAACCGAGACCGTTTTATTCATGTATCTGTTGTGTTTATTAATCTTACGGAAAAACGCTACGAACTTACACACCAACCCAATATGTCTACATTTTTCGTAAAAAGGATGGTCCTTCATAGCTTCACTTTCACTGTTCAGATGCGAAATCACACAGCAGACAACTCTCAAAGCGCACGCAGTTTTGGCGCTGATGTGTAATCAAAAACGACCACTAGCGACAAGCGGAACTTGGTGCGAGAGTAAACCGCTTGCCACGGGTAGTCGAGAAAAGGGTAAGAGGGCTAACTCACCCGTCGCCGTCGAGCGTGATGCTGGTGTCGGCGAGCACCTTCAGCACGAGCCCCACGGTGGTCCTTTGGTTGCAGTCGATGCCAAGCAGCGCGCTCTCCTCGGCGTCCCCGCGGCCCGTGCACGACACCACGACCAGGTAGCGCGTGCGATTCGGGTGCGCACTCTCCAGTTTGACGGCCTGCAACATCACACAGGCGCTCTGTACCAACGACATCAACACTACTACACCTCAGTATTCAAAGGTTTACAGGAGCTAGAACGCGCGGACAATTTTCGTAACCCAGTGTGAAAATGTCAAGAAGTCAACGGGGACTCAGAGGAAGACTGAAGGCTGGAGTTCGGCGACAGGCCGTCGCTAAGCTCATTAGAGCTACGCTGGCTCATTTGGACAGAGCTGCGAAATGGAAATGACACAGATATTGTTGCAGGAATCATTCAATAAATCGCCATAAATACTGAGGAAAACCTCAGTGACGATCACCCAGAACATGAATCTATTGCCGTAGCTATTCTGCCACAGTGCACTGCAACGTTTACACAAGATACGACAACTGTAACTTCACTTCAAAATCGCATCCGGAGTACAGCGAGAAGGACAAACAAGTTTTTTTATGCAAGCCATTACGTTACGACACGTCTCTACTGCTGGCTGCATAAGTCGTATGCAAGTTTCAGATTTACAAAAGTGAAAAGTCATGATGATACTTGTTTCCAGTGCCCTGGCAGAATAAGAGCTACTTGCTTATTATAAGTCCATGCGCTTCCCTCACGCTTTCTATAATAATACAGCCATGACATAAAATACTGAACGGAACGAGAGGTAACAGCTCTACACATGGATGCACACTGCTTAAATGAAAACGCAAATCTCAATTTAAAAATATACATATCAAGAGAAATGGTATCAAGACAAATAGATACTTAGTCAAAAATGTAGAACTACTATTCAGATAATCGTGGCTGACTTGATTACTGATTAAAAAAAGGTTACCCAGCCACTGTAAGAGGGATTAAAATAACCTATCCATCAATTTCTAAACTGAAAAGGCACGTTCGATTGTGTGTGAAATCTTACGGGACTTAACTGCTAAGGTCATCAGTCCCTAAGCTTACACACTACTTAACCCAAATTATCCTAAGGACAAACACAAACACCCATGCCCGAAGGAGGACTTGAACCTCCGCCGCGATCAGCAGCACAGTCCATGACTGCAGCGCCTTAGACCGCTCGGTTCACAGGAGGCATCAGAAAGCTGAAATTTATCAGGCTACAACAAATGATTTTAAGTACGAAAAGACGGATGTGACCTCAAACATATTATTTGTCAGGTAATTTTGCCAGTGAGAATCAATGGTTTGTATGAAATACAAAACCTGCCGCTTTCTGTACCTGCGTGCGCCAGACAATGTTCACGGAAGCAAATATTACCCAGCACCAGGGTTTTATGGTGTTAGTACACGTGCAGGTGTAAAAGGATAAAACCAGTGCTTGTCCAGATGTATGTACACAACACTGTGCCGACCATAACAGTGGTGTACATGTTCCGCTTTTAACCCGCCCATGCTTGCCCGGTGGCCAGGCGGGCAGGCCGCCGCGTGTTGTCAACAGAACGGGCAGGCTGCTTCACTCCCAGCCAAGCCATGCAGAACCGAACCTGGGCAGGCTGCGGGAAACTTGCTTGCCTGCCCATATAACTGCTGAGCTACGCTACGCAGCCGTTTAGTCCGCGCGCGTCGTTATCGTATTATGAACGTTAATTAAAAGTTTTTATTTTACCTGAGCACCAAAAGACAAACCCCAACATGGTCAAAAAATATTGGGTTTTATTTGTACATTCTTCCTTTGCGCGTATATTTCGGGCTTATTATCTATATAAATAAAAATGAATTGCTAAATGTGTTGATAAGCGTAAAACTCGAGAACAGCTGGACAAATTCGGCTTTTTTTTTTTTTTTTTTGCTGTTTTCGTAATTCTCAGGACAAGGTTTTTTTGAAATAAAATTTTTGGGAAATTGACCGAAAAATTGGAAAATTTGAGAAAAACTGTAAGTGCGTTTTCATTGTGTCCGTGTGTTTGTATTGCATACAATCTTGATGAAATTTTGCACACTATACCTTGAAAGCAAGAGTAAGGTCACAGTCTACATAAAATTTCGTAGGGTGCATGGCAGAGGTTACTTTACCTAACGGAATTCGACAAATTGTACGTTTTTATTCCGATCTTGATTAAGTTTGGCACACTTGATATTTAAAGCAAGATGAAGGGCGCTGTCTGCTTAAAATTCTGAATGGTACATAGCGGAGGGTACTCTAATTACACACTTCTACACCAACCTACAGTTTTATTCCGATCTTGAAGAAATTTTGCACACTTGACCATCAAGAGGAACATCACTGTCTACATAATATTTCGGACAGTGCAGGGAATATAGTACCTTACAAAAGATTTTGACATCGTTTGCGGGTTACCATGAAATCCTTCTCCCTCTATACTGCTAAATGGTCTCAGGTCCTTAGCACACATTTCGACGCACTTTTCGGCCACTGAATCTTTGTACTCTTTCAAGATATTTACGGAGTGAGAGAACTGTTTGTCAAATTTGCACACATGTCGTAACATACTCGAGGTTCCCGAATAAGTACTTAAGAGCTTTTTACATAGTTTGCATTGAGACACACCTACCGATTTATTTGAAGCGGCCTCATAAACACACGAAAACGTTTCCCATGCGGCACTTGTGCTCTGTTTCGTTACCAGCATGTATTCGCCAGTTGTCAATTTTTTTTCAGTCTCACTAAAGTTCGACCTATTCATTGTGCTGCCCCCACCGTTGCGATAAATGAACTGTGGGTTAACTACCTGGCTACTCTAGTCACGGCAGCTTGACAGCGCAACCTGTTGTCAGGCGCAGCAAGCTGAGCCGGTCCCGTGAAGCTTGGTAGGCCTGCGGGAACTTAGGTAGCCCGGGTCTGCGGGAGCTCAAGTCGGCCGCATTACCACTATGCCTCAGTACACGCGCACTCTTGTGTTTGCCTCGCCGCAGGCTGACCTGCATGAATGGTTGCAGAGGAGCTAGGGGCAAGCAGGCTGCAAGGGGAATTTGTACACCTCTAGACCATAAGCAGACGGTCATGCGTTTGAGTGCTAAATACATTCCCAGGAAAGTCGGTTAACGTCTACTAGCTTTTGTGCAACATTCTCAGAACAGTAAACCTCGACAATCTCTCAGAATTTCCCCACTAACTTTAATACGGAGGGTCCGTCGTTGCTCACGACGGTTTATTCAGCATAGCAGAGCATTTTCTCAGCATTTTCATGTAGACATAAGTCAGTTTTAAGAATAGCGCTGATCTTATTTTATGAATTCTACTGATCATATTTACCGGACAGACGTTTTCCAAAAATTTACTTGTGCCTGTGATTTATAACATTCTACAGCAATTCTCACTGTCCTAGGAACCAAATGTCAACAACATGAAAATGATAAATTAGTTTGAACCTCCAATTTGGAAGTACAAAGAAAACTGTTGTAGTCCAGGTTCTTTATTTTTTCCTGTCTACTTACTGTTTTTCATGCATTACTCTACGTGCTTTTAACAGCTACATTGAGAAACAGTACACCACACTGTCAGCGGTTGCCTTACAGCATACCCAGGAGAAACATGTTATTTCTCAGAAGCTTCAAACTCTTTACTACACTGGGTTAGTGGTCTCAACTTAAAAATTTTATTTACACTGAAATTTTATCAATCTGTTCTACGCATATTATTTTTACATACTATATCAAATCATGTAAACCATACGCTATATAATTAAGTAAATTGAGAAACTATGCTGTAATATTATTAATGACAGATACTCCTCAGCCAAAGTGCCAAGTTATACCTCTATTCTGTTGTCCGTTTTGGAACCTCAAAAACACTGTTTATACTAGACTCGTGCATTTTTAAATCCCCTAAGTTGTGGAGTTCGCAATTCACAGGGACGTTGGGAATTTACGTTTCTCACAAGAAGAACAAAAACTGTTTCAAAGCGCACTAAGGCCAACCCGCTGCCTTCGGTCAAGGAATATGGGAATAAGTTAGCGCGAAACAGACCTATGCAAATATGGTAGCATCCGATCTCAAGAAGTTTATAGTCGAAGCACTTCGAAAGAGTTAATACATTTTTCTTGAACCTTCAGATCGAAGACCTCTGATGTGGTGACAGGAATAATGGGCTCTATATGTGTCATGTTGCGGTGGTGGCTTTACATAAATGTTACGACTGCAGAGATTTATAATACAATTAAGGATTAATTATAATAATTACCAAATCCAGTCGTTTGGAAATACTAGTAGGTGACTCAAGATGGATTTTATTCAGCACTGTTCTCACAGACAATTACGGTCGTATTCATCTGCAAAATACATAATACGAAGTGTTTAATAGTGTTCTTCTTTAACATTTCCTTTCATGGGCAGATGACAAGAAGCAGTGCTAATCTGAAATAATGTCAGGATTAATTTACATATGCATAGGTTCCTGTCTCACTCGCAGGTGACAGACAATGGGCTTTATCAGGGCTCCCTATCACGTAATGTAAATGTGTCCCACACGAAAACATCGTCACCACTAGTCTCAACAGTGAGTACTTGTAAGTAGGGTCCACCACTTCATGTCGTCGTCCTCAGTCCAGGTTACCCTTTTCCACGCTTCTATAGACGATTGACAGTCTTCCTCGACGAGAGCTGTGAACAGAAGTTGACGTGTGGGGTAATAATTTCCGTATCCCATACGAAGGAGTAGTTCCGGATGGTACGGATCGTCACCAGTTGTCGTCCAGGATTGAAATGCCAAAGCATTTGCTGGAATGCACCGCGTCTATCCACAGTTACACTCCGCAATAGTCGACCACTGTCATGAACACCTTCTTGCCTACGGCAGTTGACTTTGACGCCAGCAATTATCTCCAAATTGCAATACTCACGGTACGGCCTTGACATGATGGGCAGGGCTTGGAGATGAGGTGCTCCTTAGGTCGGCACCCACAATGCGACTGCGATCAAATGCAATGGCACCTTTCCCGTCACGTGCTCCATTATGTTGGCCGTCAGTACAAGATTTGACGACAATGCACTGACTTGAAAACTTTATTTATTCTCTTCGAAAAATCTTATCCTCTTTTTTTCTTCTTCAACACAGAGGACGTTGTCACTAATAAAATAACAGAGAGAGAGATAGAGAGAGAGAGAGAGAGAGAGAGAGAGAGAGAGAGAGAGAGAGAGAGAGAGAGGGGGGGGGGGGGGGAGAAGGGAGGGAGAAGGGGGGGGGGGGCGAGCGGGTACATTAATCACAAATCACATACGAATCCAGTTAACACGACAGATCAACGAGTGTCCAGCCTGATACACCAGTCAACCATAGCGTCCTTTTTAGGCGATTTACCACACTCGTATCTGTGAGTGACAGCCTGGTTCCCTATCTCCATCTCAGGGTCACATCACAAATAGTTAAAACATTAATTCCCACAGAAGATAGTTTACTCGATTCCCGGTTAAGTTGGTGCACACTATTTTCCCCCCTTACGCAAAGTGACATCGACAGGAAAGCCATTCAGCCACAGATTGCTGAAGAAAAATAGAAAAAAAAACCCTATTCATATGTCCAGATTTATTTTTGCTTGCTCCGGATAACTATCTGTGTATTCCATTTCTGTCCATATTTCCCGTGCTGTAACGAAATAATAGTGCTCAGCAGTTCGTCTGGGAACAAGACGGAAAGAAATGCTTTGCATGATTAATTGCGAATTTTGTAAATTTTACCTAGTTATCACAGGAGCCCATGTTTATTTATTATAAATATTTACAACTGACTGAAGCAGTTTCCCAGAATTAACCGCTGTCCTGTGGTTGGTTTAAGTCGGATACATTACAGGATTGTGATGTGTCTGGTCGTAGATCAATACTGGTACTTACGATACTGAAACGACAGGTTACTTAACGACAGTGTAATCTTATCGGAAAGTTTAAGAAATAAAAATCAATATGGTGAATGAGCAGGGATAGTAAATAGTGAAACCAGCCACTAAATTTATGAAGATAAACTGTTCGAAATCGGTAACAGCAAAGAACTATAATACGATTTAACAATTACATCAATTTACGGTCCAGTGGTTTTCAAAAATAATTTACTTGTCCATACAACACGGTTAGAGAAAGACAGCATATCTAAGTAAAAGACCATCTGTTCAAGCGATGAATGGATGAATGAATGAATGAATGGAAGTGTGACCTTCAGGCAACCGTGTGTCTTCCAGGAAATCTCTGCTCCATCTCTTGTCTTCAGTCAGCAGTGGGCTAACGTCATATGTTAAGGACTCACCTATGTTTACAGGAGATTCCGCATATTTGTTCCATCTTCTGTGGAAACAGTACACGCACGTAAAGCAAAGAACAAGTAAGACGGCGTAGTGATGGTGTGTGCGCGCGAATTACGTCACTACCTGGAAGAAGAAGGCTGCGCCTTCAAGGTAAGATAGCGGCAACCTGCGCAGCCTCCGTACCTGGCACTGAGCGCCTTGCAGGGGGACACCGTTGGGCCCTTCCCCACTGTGCGAAAATGGATATCTTTGAGAAAGTACCAGATTACGATGGGGCAGAGGATCTCGGTATCAAAATACTACAGCAGCCACCCCCCATCTCTACCCCCTCCCCACAAATCTGCTCTACCCTCCGCCTCGGCTTGCTTTCTGGACACTCTGAAATTCGAGAGGTTACAGTGCCCAAGGCCGGTTGTTACTACTGAGTGCAAGACGATTTCTGGACTCATTATAGCTTTTGAAATGACGCGTCCGTCATCACAATCTCAGCTCCTACGGATGTGAAAATTCTCTGGGGCACGAAACAAATTTAGATGTGCGCCGCCAGTCGGTTCAAGCAGACCTGCAAAGGACTCAATAAATGTTGGGCACTAAACGTTTTACGTTATCATTCTTAATTTTCATTCTTTAATGTATCTAAAAAGGATGTGAGAAACCTAGCAAATAAAACTGTCATTTATGACGTGAATTATAGCAGGTAAGATGACACACAAATACTAGCTCTATAATCCGCGAAACACTGAAATAACTTGTAGAGGACTTTTTTTATCAATACAATTTACGGAAAGAGCGCGGGAAGAGAGGCTTTCTGTACGCTTCTGTGCGAAGAATAAGGTCCTAATTCAGTCGGATGATGCATCATGCTTTAGCTGCCTATGCGAAGATGACATTCTCGAAGCTAGTGGAAAGTGAGATATCTAAGCACGAAGAGTAGAGGAGAAAAACACTGCATGTCTGTGTTTAGTATGCAATATTTTTAATATGGTGTTGTGCTTAGTTTGAAACGGGCGTGCGCAAAAGTCATCATATGCAACGCTGTAAACTGAGAAACGTGTCAGTAAAGTGGTCATCTTTATGGTACAGAAAAGAAGCTTTTGATACATTAGAGGTACGATAGCACATTTGATACATATATGGTCTAAAAATACCCTACGCACCTTTCCTGTTAGCTATTAATAGCTGACGTAACGGATGAGGACCAGACGGTTAGCGTGAGTTCTCCAGACATAACACCCTCGATAATGTGCGATGATAATGGTACAAGCCGGTAGGAGAAACACCATTCTAGACAATTTTATCTCTCAATGAACTTTTCGCGATCGTGCCATGATGTAGTATCACACGCTTCTAAAGGGTGTTGAAGGAATCTAGGTTCAGAGACTTGTGACCCTGTCGACGAACCAACAGCCGAGCCGCGGCATTAGCGCAAGCGATATTTGATTTATTTTTCTAATCTTTCGCCAAATCCTCCTGTACTTATAATCGCAGTTAAAGGAACTAGTCGTGGCTGCATTTCAAAAACGAAGTAAACGTATCTTTACAGTGTGCATAAACGAAAGAGCGTCCTGTGGTGTGGACTAACAGCTCAGTTACTTCTGGTATCGAAATGATGCGGTCCGTAACACAGCAGGTAGGAATGCAGACAACACCGATCCATTCCGCAAATATGAGAACTGCTGATAATTATCGGTGCTCAAAAATCAATATCAATATAGTGCACACTATATACGAATGTAGTCCGGCACCAATTCACTGCGACACACACATAGATATAGCGATAAACACATTTCAACAAGGATCCTGATTATACCTTAACACGAATGTACGACTACGATGATGATGACGATGACGATGATCACCACCACCACCATCATCATTCCCTTTCGTTTCCGAAGAAATATGTTCCTCTGTAGCGATACAAGCGTTTGGTGGGAAATCAGGAAAAAACTACGAGACTAGGACGCAGTACATGCAGGACTGTAATCTGCCGCCTTAGCCGGTTGCGCCAATACAACTGCTCGACGGCTGGCGCTCTCTTACTGAATTCAAAAGTCTGGCACAACTTTGAATTTCGATGTCTCGGAAATGCTTCAGAAGCGTATCATACTAGAGCAACATTTGTTATCTAAGTATGTAAAAGAATAGTGCTGAAGATGAGCGAAAAACATTGAGACGTTGGCATTATGCTTCCCAGAGACTGAAGCCTCGCATCTGGTGGGTCTAAATAAAACTCTCATATTTCGCTTTCTGTGCAACACCTACACTATTTACACAAGGCTCGTTGTGATCTCAAGAGTTTGCAAGGAAAAAGCGGTGGCGAATGAGGGCATTTGCTCTCACCCCTGCCAGCCCCCTCCTGGAATCTACAGCGCGGAGTTATTTATTACAGAATGCTCATACACTTGTAGAAGTTTTAATCAAATGAAACTGTATTGTTCTGGAGACCTTTGCAAGTATCAAACATCTATGATGTATATATGCAGACTGCAGCAAAAATTTGTATCACGGTCGGCATTCGAATCCGAGTCTCCTCCTCACTAGGCAGATGTGCTAGCCTCTACGCCACTCTGGCACAGTGAATTTCAGGCAGGATCCCCCGTTTCGTTTGATGCTAGGGTGTTACTCTAACACAGTAGAAGAGTCACTGCAATGCTTTTCGACTTTATGGGAATACAAAGTGGACTGAGGTGTGAACGGGAATTTGGATTGAGTTGTAGTCCGTGATGTTGTGTTAGTCCGAGGTAGCGTAGCTGTTAGCGCGTCTGCCAAGTGAGCAGGAGATTTGGGTACGAATCCCAGCCTTGGTACAAAGTTTCATTCGTCGTTTCAGTTCGCACGTATATTTTTACAACTGATTTCCCACGGTTCCGCTACACCGCTCATTTAGCCAATTGCTGTCTAAGTCAAGCTTGTTTGGCAATTTTAGACCTTTGCACCCCTCTAGACACAGTTCTGCGGGCGCCTATGGTTGTAATCGGAGTTGACCGTGAGAAAGCATCGCCCGCGGGAGATCAGGGGCGAACACTGAGTGGGCGTGGCTGGGTGGCTGGCAGTCTGCGGCGCCGCGCCGTTAACACAATTGGCGCGCTGTGACGCGGCTGCAGCTGCTGAGCGCGCGGCGGCCAATCCCCGCCCACGCGGTGACGCGAGAGCTGCCACTGCCGGCGGCTGTCGTCACCGCCGTATGTTTGGTTCTCCTAGCGCAAAATTCCATTCCTGGCTATTACAAAGCAGACATCAACAATGAATCAGCAATACTTTTCACTGGCCAAGTACTCATCAGCATCTGAATTAAGAACAGCAGACAGAGGCAGAGGCAGAGGCAGGCGCAGAGAGAGAGAGAGAGAGAGAGAGAGAGAGAGAGAGATGTTTGTTTGGATTGTGGGGCGCTCAACTGCTCGGTCATCAGCACCCGTACAAAGTCCCAATTTTTACACAGTCCAATTTTTCACGCGATCCAATAGAGACACTGTCCCGAATGATGACGGTGGTGAAATGATGAGGACAACACAAACACCCGGTCCCCGGGCAGAAAAAATCCCTGTGATCTAGAGGCAGCAACGCGAGAGAGAGAGAGAGAGAGAGAGAGAGATCACATTATTTTTACCAAGTTGAACGCAGTAGTTCCGGTGTAACATATCCTGCGATCATTTTTTGGGATAACTCACCAAACCAATTCAAAGTTGTGCGAGTCGAGTAGAGTGTAACATGGAATATCTGTGGTAGAAACTCAGGAACCTCCTGCCGAGGCCCGCTCACTACTCAAGTGAATGGGGATGCTAATAACTGTTTCGGGACATATTAATTCCTTACTGAAAATTTGTGATAATTGTTACTTTACGGAATCAACACAAGAAACAGTCTTCGAAAAGATTTAAAGTCACTTCGATCCAGAACGGTATCCATACTTTCAATAATCTGCCAGAAGTCGTTACAGGTTTAGCTACTAACGAAGTTCAATTTGGAGAGGGGGGAGGGGGCGGGGGCGGAATTGGCTAATGGATTTATTGGTGTCCACCTCCTCCTATGCCACTGATGAATTTATTAGTAAAACCAGCTCATTTATATATTATTAATGCTATCAAGTAGTGTGTACATTACATAAAATTTGATTTATGTACACCTGCATCTTCAACTGAGGATGACACGGCGGTCGGATGGTCCCGATGGGCCACTTGTGGCCTGAAGGCGGAGTGCTTTTTTTCAGTGAAATAATACGATAAATATGAATGAGGTGTAAACAAGAGTTTCTGGTTGCTGACGTGCGATTACAATAGCCTAAGAATTATCATAAACCACCTCTGTGTATTACAAATTTACATGTTTTGTCAGCAATCTGTTGTTATCTCTCCAATGGAAAGAAGTGCTGATTTACTACACACTATGAGGACCAGTTCACTAACGACTTGTGAAACGTAGATTAGCATCTCAACTTTTGGAAATTCGAATTATATATTCTTGTTTTATGATGTGTTCTACTTATCTGCGGATCTTCTCACTATGGACCTATGGAACAAAACGCATAACTAACCTAATGTGACCGTGATCTCGTCGGCCCCTGAACAATAAATGTATAGCTGGTAGTAGATACGTCACGAATTACATTCCTTAAGTCTTATAGGCATTGGGCCTGTGTCGTGCCACCACGTGAATGGTAATCTGTGGAACGTTGATTCGTAAAATATTGCTGCTGCAAGGTCCACTGCCGCGGCCAAAAGTTTTCATTCGATTGCTGCTGTTGTTACAGAAGATTGACAAGACTGCAGAAAACGACACGCCAGTTCAATCTTCCACAGCAATACGTGAGCAGTTGCATTATCTAAAACCACCTCCTCGCTAAGGGTAAAAATGCCGCATTACCACTCCCGGATTCCTAATACCACTTCACGACCCTATAATGTAACGCTGGAACTGAGCAACAGAACGCTCCAAGAATATACGAAGGTCGCTGGAGTGACGAAACGGCGTACACGTTGATAGCAATACACTCACCTAGAACGTTACAAGTGGCTGCTGACAGATGATGATCATGGGCTCATTCGTTAGCGTAAATCATCCCTCAGGATACCAGCTAGAACTGTAAGACTGATTCAATAACTCCTCATGAACTGCAAACGTTTGCTAATTCACCAGTGACAATTTTTTACAATGTAAATCAGATACATCTGCAACATGCCTGTTAGGCCCATCTCGGTAATCTGCGGACGACTGTTCTGTAGTCTTTGGTAAGCCCCCTTTCTTACGCTTCCAGTGTCTAGTGGAGACCACAGTCCGAATTGCGCGTTCCATCAGGGGGAAACTGAAAGCACCACGTTAACATAATATCGAGTTATGCGTAAAACCGACCCACAAAGCCGCGCGGGGTAGCCACGTGGTCTATGTTGCCTTGTCACGGTTCGCGCGGCTCTCCCCATCGGAGGTACGAGTTCTCCCTCGTTTGTGTGTGTGTGTGTGTGTGTGTGTGTGTGTGTGTGTGTGTGTGTGTGTTGTCCTTAGCGTTAAGTTAGTTTAAGTTAGATGAAGTAATCTGTAAGCCTAGTGACCGATGGCCTCAGCAGTTTGGTCCCATAGCTTGCCACTATAACCGAGCCACAATTTATAGCACCATATTTTAAATTCAAATCATCTGTTAGAATTAATAATGTTTAATTTAACAAACGTTTAAACTTCATTATCCAATAGACGTACTCAAGAGTTACGCACAGGTATGTCTGTGGTCTAATCAGTGCAAATCACTGAAGTAACGTTAGCGATTTATCTAGCAAATAAAAATAACTTTATTCAGACGGAATTTGTCACTGCCATGTTCTCTACACTTAGGCGGATGCCAGGAGACCAGGGCAAGTACTGGTATAGACGGCGGGGATGGGAGGGTTGGGGGGGAGGGAGGAGAGTAAGTGAGAGAGAGAGAGAGAGAGAGAGAGAGAGAGAGAGAGAGAGAGAGGGGGGGGGGGATACGACGGTTTAAATCCAAGTCCAGAGTGCGGTTTCCTTAAGTTGCTTAAGGCAAATGGCGGGACGGTGCCTCTGAAGAGAACACAGCCAGTAGCCTGCGCCAGCATTCCCCAATCAGAGCTCGTTTCCCAAGACGGCGTTATCGTCGATGGGATGTTAAACCCTAATTTTCAGCCCTTTACAACTGGAGACATTTGGTACACACTAAGTAGCTTTTGGAAATTGCAGCACGTCCATCATTTTAAAAAAAGCACCAAGAAACGCACGGAGGTTCAAATGGTTCAAATGGTTCTGAGCACTATGGGACTCAACATCTGAGGTCATCAGTCCCCTATAACTTAGAACTACTTAAACCTAACTAACCTACGGACATCACACACATCCATGCCCCAGGCAGGATTCGAACCTGCGACCGTAGCAGTCGCTCGGTTCCGGACTAAAGCGCCTAGAACCGCACGGAGGACTATTATTCACACCTACTGATAACTTCACTCATTGGACCTATATTTACGGTGAACGATACGTAACTCCATATGATACGATGATAACAAAAATTCAAACACGGTGATTAAACTGATTTCCATTAGCAACAGATATCCGTAGCTTGCCACTTGATATGAGACAGCTGAAAAGTGACGAGAGGTTACACATCTACTCCGCCTGTGGCAACGTACTTTTTTTCCCTTCTAGTAACGAAAAGTACTTACGTGAGAACAAATGACAATGCTTCTCGTCGTCCCACAACGTCTGTCAATGATTGTTTAACGTAAGCCAGCGACGCATGAGCACAAATTTCTGTCAAGAACACAACGTTCCGGATACAGTGAGACACGAGTTATTCTCTCGGAGAAAAAGAATTGTAAGCGGAGACGGGCGGAAGAGTCACGTGGCCCTGGGAGTGACCTGTGGCCTCCAGCGGCCAGCTCGCCTGGGCGCGGCTGTACCAAGTTACGAGTAACTGGACTGAGTGTTCACCGTCTACTGACTTCCTACCGTAGCCACTGAGCTGGCATTGCATACTGGCGGCCCGTTACTCGAGCCTCCCGTACATATATCCCCACTGCCCGCCGTATCACACAGGAAGCACTGGGGGCAGGAAAAAAGGAAAACGCCCCCAGATAACAACGCACCGTCGCGGCTGTTCTACGGTGTGTGTTAACGGTGTAATTTACGTACCAGCTGACACATCAGTAGCGAATGGGCTCTCTTTGTTCTTGGGTTTTAGGCAGTGACTAACATTCCTCGTCGTAAGAAACAGACTGCGCTTTATCATCACTGGCGCGATACTGCCCAGCAACTCGTTACTAGATTCCTTGAATAACAAGTATACTTAGTATACTATTTCCATTTTAGTGGGCGTAATTAGGGATATACACCGTCCGGTTTTTTTTCTGACAACGATGATCACAGTTTCAAATCAGAATACCAAGTCGGTTTGCTCATCCGTTGTACCGTTTCCTTCGTCTCGTTATCTGAGCTTCCGAGGGATCGCGCAAAGTAGCACCCCCAGTTGCGGTCACAATAAGAATGTTCAAGGCGCGACACACACACACACACACACACACACACACACACACACACACACACACTACATGACGCATTGCTGAGAAGATTTAGCAGGGAAAGTTTACTGGCGGATATGGATTCATTCTCTACATTATTGAAATCAGTCTATATAAGGCTCGTCTGCGTCGCTTTCATCCACGATACAGGATTAAACTTGTCACTACTTCCAAATCAATAATTAGTGCCGTTACACCAATAGTCTGCGCAATATAATCTGTGAAGCAATTCTAAGTCAACAAGCAAAAATATAAACCAACACCACATTTTAAGTTTCCACTGAAACAAAAACAAAACAAATCAGTTTCGTTTATTAAACACAACCTCCTACTAGCTTTATGTTTTGCAGTAAATTCTAACAGAAGGTGATGCTGTTTGGTGCTGATCAATAGCTCTCGATTCTACCAGTTGTAACATTTCTGCAAGAGCCCATTTAACCACCTCAGTCTCTGAAAATGTGTAACTGTACTCTTTTGGAAGAATCAGATGAAACTCGATGTTGTTCTATTTCCTGATGGACAACGAGACGAAACACTATGTTTGCAAAACTATCCACGGGACTTGCGCAGCAGCCGAAAACGTGTAATTATTTACACATCTGTGCAAACTCAGAAAAGTGTTCAAAGTTACCAATAACACGAGTATCACGAAGAGGCATCACATTCTATAACTCTCCCGTTAATCGGGTAGCCTGACTAATGCCGCGTTTGCCGCCTCACATCAACCCATATTTATCTGCATTACATATTGCACAGCCGTTAAGACAGAAGTAGGTCCTTTTATTATTTCACAAGCCAGTATTTTTATTTGCTCTTTCCTAGCGTTACTTCTGTATTCATGATATTCCACTACGCGACATACGGGAGCCAATAACGTTAATTTTTTTAAAAAATAGCACAGTTCAGCTATCATACTCTACTGACGCAATGTGTACGTAATGTAGTACCGTAGTGTTGTCTTGATAGTAAGTGACTCTTTGGATAACGTAGTGGACTCATACTCATCCTCCTATCTTCATACTGGCTTTCCTAAATCCATTCAGCCAAATGCTGGACTGATTCCTTCAACAAGGACACGCACGACCCCCTTTTTTTTTTTTTTTACCTGTGCTCCATCAACTGAACACGTCATTTACGTAAAAACCTCATTTCAAATTATAATGCAAGAAGAAGAATAGGATTCACAGTCAACTATTGAAAAGCCAAGAGTTTAAACGGTGGACTTTTCGATAAGTTGTAACATAATCTCTCATTGTACTTGTGGCCTTTTGGCGGGTGTTTAAATATCTTGACACCATCTGAAGTTCAATTATAATCAATTTTTAATAATAAAAAGAGTTAAGCGGCAAGATACGTATGTAAATGAAACGTGAATGCATACTGACAGCTGCTATGTGTTTCCATACGTAAAAAAACGCACGCAAATGAAAGAAGTGAGGTGGGTTAGGGCTTAACGTCCCCTCAACGACGACGTCGTTAGAGACTGAAGATTGGGAAATCACAGAAAACCGAAACCTGTATGATTGTAAGGGAATTTGAACCTCCGACATCCCGAATTAGAACCCAGTGCCTGACGCCTGCGCCACCTTCCACCGCGGCAGTCTTACACTTGCCAGAATAGAGCCAGTCGTGGGGGTCACTGATTTTGATGAAGTTTCCGAATGACGTTCTATGTTGAAAATAAACAGACACGTATTTCGGCATTTTGCTAGACACTTCATAGTAACTGAAAAAGTCGAGATCAAAGTTGCACTTATTCTGTCTATCTCCCGCATAAGTCGTCAGCACATGTATAGCGTGAGCTGATGTCTGAATGTGCTTCTGTATGAGACATTCCTAGCAAGACTAGCAAAAGAATCACAGGGCCAACCTTTAACAATGAAGTGCAAGACGAATGACCATCACGTTATGTCCATATCTAAACTACAAAGTACGGTGAACTTTTCCAAATATAAACGGTATTAGTCTTCAGAAGTTCAGTTTAAATTAGCTATTTGCTCCACACTAAAAAGCACATCCTTTTCACTTACATCAAACTAAGAAAATTAAACCATCCAGACAAGACTACAGACTGCTCTCCATTTAAAATGAGTGACACAAAAAACCAGAGCTTTACAACTACTAAAATTATCAAACATGAAAAAGTGTCTATATGACATGGAAGCTGGAGTACATACGGCTGTAGAGGGGTACATAAATGACGGCACGTATTTCTAACACGACTGGTGTGCATTATATAACTTCCACCCTGGTTCCGTACAACCGCAAATCTCATTCCCGTGCTAAGTCAGTGATTCTGGCTGGTGTCCTAGGAATATCACAACTAATTTTTTTGTGACACAAAAACCTTGTTATATCCCAGATAATTGTTAGATATTCACTAATACATGAATAAAAACCCTGTGTTCCAGATTCTAGATAGGGGAGGGTGACGGCAAATGCCCCGTGGCGATATAATGCCCTCCGTCGAGAAACACGGAGCAGTTTAAGTGTTCCTCTCCAGTAGCGATTACCCAAACAACTTCTGTAGTTTCCGTCACAGTTAGGGTTGCCATATCTAGCTCGGACCTCGTCGGGACACTGAGAGGGGGGAGTAGAAATGAAATAAATTATTTAATATAATTACTTTTTATTTAGAACACAATTACATGGAACTTGTTGCGGCAGAAGTAGTCGGTACACCTTATTCTTCGGAATATTTCACCTTTTTAAGCAAGTCATTTTTCCAGTTTACGTGTAAATAAAAATCCATGCATGTCAGCTTGTACTTAAACTGGCACCGTAAGATTGATTCCACAGTCTCTGGCAGCAGTCGATTTCTTTCGCCAGTCCACTGGGCCAACATCAGCGAAAATACTCATTCCACTTGGCGTTGTGTGAGCGAATAGAAAACAAATACCCGCATAATTTTAGCAGTTAGCATTTGCGTTCAGGATTTTCGGTTTTCTTAAGAAAGTAAATCCACCTCTCCTCCTCGGGTGTTTAGAATTCCAGTCTTCAGAGTCACGCTTAGTTTCTAAAAAAAACTCTTCAGATACATCTTCCTAAGACCAACTGTCAGCTGAAATCTTCGCAACATTCAAACGGCTCTGAGCACTATGGGACTCAACTGCTGAGGTCATTAGTCCCCTAGAACTTAGAACTAGTTAAACCCAACTAACCTAAGGACATCACACACATCCATGCCCGAGGCAGGATTCGAACCTGCGACCGTAGCCTCCTCGCGGTTCCAGACTGCAGCGCCAGAACCGCGCGGCCACTTCGGCCGGCCTTCGCAACATTATTAGCCAGTTATACAATAGTGTTTCCAATTGCCACCAAATCTGAGGTTTCAGATAACGTCTTCCAGCCAAATATTTGATTTTTATTGAAAGAAATAGCCCACTTCTCTATGTAATCAAATGCTGTGGGACAGAAACCATTGTCTTTTTGTAACATTTCGAAATCAAATTAATTACATCTTTCGTTAGGGTTCTCATCCTTAAATTTGTTCAGATTCACCTTGGTTTGCATGCCAATAAAATTTGCAGCCTTCCTTTCAGTCAGACGTCTTTGAGTGATGGTTACTGTTTTCTTACTTCAATTATCGAGACTTCATTCTTCTCAAAACAGAGCCCAGTTTGACTGCAGAAATTTGAAGTAAATTTCACTGATCAGACAACTTAAAAAATCTGAAATTATTTTAGGTGGCCTCTCTTTGGCGTCAAAAAACTGTTTAATGAAATCCAAAGCTTAAGAGTTCTCTCAATAGCAGACATTGACAGTCATCTTGTTTTTGAGTGAGACAGAAGAACCTGATGACTGACATCAACATATACGCAGAACTCTTTTAGCTTCTCTGTCCTTATCGTGTATATTGAAAAATAATTAAATATTTTCACGACAATTATTTCAATGTCGACAGTTAACGACTCCAGCAGCGCTTGATAGAGTATTGTGGAAAATATCGGCAGGGCATCCAACTCTTCCTACATTTTTTTCCTAGTTATTTAATTTGGTGAAACCCTTTCCGCTTGCTGCGTTGATGAAGCCCTTCGAAGTTGATATTGTTACTGTCTCCACAAAAACCGATTAATTTAGCTAAAGGAATTTGCAGTTGTCTTACTGTGTCTAGACAAAACTATGCAATTGTCTCCGATGCATCGTTATGCAGCGATTCAAACGTTAACAGTATCTGTTGGGTTCCAGCAGTTTCAGTAAGCTATTGAACAACAAAAGAAAACGCCGTTTCAGCCTTGTGGTTCGATACGTCGTTGCTGCCTAGGACGTAAAACGAAACTTCTTGCAATTGTTTTACGCATTCCGACAGGGAGAGTGGTGCGAGAATATTTTTAAAAATCACTGTAGCTTCGATCCTGGCTGTAGGCTGCTTTTGCAGCATTCGGAAGTGGAGGACTGATAATGCTTGAAGTTGCTGTTAGTTCTTCGTAGAAATTTGATGCCGCACGCTTGCCTTACCTCCACGAGTTACTGAGCTGCAACAAGTACAAATCTCAAACAACTCTTCTTGATCTGTACGTCCTTGTTTGACAACAGCCCACTCTTCTGTGTAGTAATCCGAAAAGCGACACTTTCTCTTTCCATCCTTAGGCATTTTAGTAAGGTAAGATAAATTTATTAGACGGTAAAGCGTCGACAATAGCACTTTTAAGTCATCGAGATAAACTTCACGCCCTATATACCAGCGTAAACACTTGAAACATTACTGACTTTCCCTCGTTGTTCGTATTAAGTTTAGATGGAATCGTCTTATCACATCGCTAGTCGGATGGGAACAGCCCGATTCTTCCGCGTGGCGCTACTTAAATAGTTCCAGGCCCCGTACTACTGGAGAAGTGTGTTATTTTCTTGAATGACGGCGCCATATCTAGAAGGAGCTTGCATGGTCGCTACAGCATATGCAAATGAAACGCCATCTGTGAGACGACCTTGTCAACAGGAACTTATTGACATGAACAAAACTATCTGAGGCTGCATTTGTATGTTGCACTAACAGATGGTGTTACTTCAGTAAATGAGACACGCTCGTAACAGTATTTTGCAAAATCTGGACAAAATTCGGTCTTGTCGGGGTGTCGGGACAAGAAGATCCATAACGATTTATTTGGATGGATGGCAACCCTAGCCACAGTGCTCGTTAAGACGCACATCAGACATCTTATTACTGAGGAACTGCATATGCCGCTCTAAAAGAGCGTTAGGAGCCTGAATCAATGGCCATTAATCGACTGAAAAAGTGCCGTGTTTAGAGGCTGAGCGCGTCAACGGCTGATCAAGTACGGCACAGCGCTGCTGGCACCATCTGGCGTCCGGCGCACGAAGTAGCGGCTGCCGACAAAGAGCTGGCTTCCGCGTTCCCGCCTCTCAGCGCCAACGGCCGCTCTTGAAGCGCTGATAAATCTCCGCTTCCCGCGCGCGCAGACCGCACTTCTTATACAAATACTCTCCAGTATCGGTAAGTGGAAGAGCCTACCGAGCTGTCTCTGACTCATGCAAGTTACATCATAAGCAAGACGAACACCGCAACCTCGCTAACATAAAACGCCACAATTATCGTCCTATAATGCACAATTTTAGTTACTAATCAAACCGTAAGCTGATTACAAACTCCGAGGTACAGTTTGTAAACTGAAGAGCGGGCGGGTAGTCAGTGGCGCCGCAGCACTTACACACACTTGCGAGAGTTAACTTGCCACTAAATATATCGACAATGTACGGAATACTGAGCTTAGTATCAACTACATCTTTCGTAAGATACGTACGTGCATCAACAGAATTAATGTTAATCATCGTATTCTGTACTACACTACTATAACGGAAACTGCACCTTGGTCACCATTCCGAGAAAGTCCATTTCCCCAAACCACAAGCGCTGGTCGCTCCTCAGTTCACAGACAGATTATGAGAAATTTTTATGAGCCATTCATACAATTTAGATGTCTAGAGTTCTTTCAGATTTGAGCCCTGGGCTGGCTACACTAGATAACTACAAAATTCACATTGTGTGTGCAACTAAAATTTCGTGTAACCTTCACACAGCATCAGTAAAGATGAGCAGTGAGTTCAAACTTGCGTCATGTGCCCGAATGTCGGCGACAGACGGCTCTTAGAAGCTTCCGTGTTAAATGTAATTGAAAGGAAGCAAATAGAAACGCATTACGTACTGTGAACAGTTGAAGATAGACATGAATTGTCGATGTCCACCTTGCAAACGACCTTCCCATTCGAGACACGGGAGAGGGAGGCTGATGAGAATTAACGACTGAGTGCCTCCAGATACATATGAGCAAGTCCATAGTTACCTCCCCCCCCCCCCCCCTTACCACACAAATTTAACTTGCTTCACGCCTGTCTCTAATGAGTCACATATGCCTACGAATTTAAAAGTAACAATAAAAAACACAAAAAGTTTAAAGACAAAGAAATTAATTTCTTTACAATTCAATCTTAAAGATTTGTTTACACTGTGCGTAAGCGTTATTAGGGATAGTTACTTTTAAATATGTAGTTTCTAACAACGTGTTTTACTGTACGGCACCACCAGCCCAGGGATCCTTCACCTCACGGAGGACATGAAGAAAAGTACTTTTAGACGTGAATATCCGTCTGAAGATAAACATGTCGGTTCTAAACAGGTAACGGCGCTATTTGTGTAAATAAACAACATTATCAACAGTGGCTAGTTCCTGTTTTCTTCTTTGCAAGAAAAAAATGGCTCTGAGCACTATGGGACTTAACATCTGAGGTCATCAGTCCCCTAGAACTTAGAACTACTTAAACCTAACTAAGCTAAGGACATCACACACATCCACGCCCGAGGCAGGATTCGAACCTGCGACCGTATCGGTCGCGCGGTTCCAGACTGTAGCGACTAGAACCGCTCGGCCACACCGGCCTGCCTTCTTTGCAAGAATTAACCTCTATTTACAAAACTGATTCGTAGATCGCTTGGACATAAATTCCAATGCTTGGCAAATGCTGGTCCTGTCTGTGGGCTCGAGAACCGTGTCGAATTTGTTGGTAGTGGTTAAGGTCAGCCTGTGAATTGGTACCCTTATCGGGCTACAATGTTTTCTGTGGCTGGTCGGATTGGAAGCCCACCCACATGGTCTAGCGGGAAACTTTTCTTGAAACATTGCTTGTAATGTTTTTACAATTCCTTTCGATTTTCAAAACCAATAATTCGCATGCTACTTTATTCCCTGAAATTTAGCTTAGAAAACAAAGACATTGATACAGTAAAACATATACCCTTGAAGGAATATGTTCATTGGGGACGGGGGCCGACAAGCGATGATCCCTCCCTTCAGTCCCCTTCCGGAGATTCCCTCCACCTCCCTTCCGGTGAGCCGCGTCGGGAGGGATCACCAACTAGCACTCAATGAGACTTTCTTAACAATTAATTCTCCGTCTTGATCACAGTTTATTATATAAATCACAATATCATTGGTTTCGGCTTTCAGCCATCATAAGATCACTTAAAACTGAATGGAAATACACTAATTTAACAATAATATCTGGCTGCAGACCAACTCTAGAGAAAAAAATCTAACATTATATAATAAGGATAACATGGCTGACGGCCATAAAATATCATTGAAAGTATGCTGATACCAGCATCAATGTCAAATGCACTGCACACGCAGGTACGCGAACAAGGGCTAGCGATGGTCTGAGGGCGTCCTATGCTTATCCGAACACGAGTTATAAAGGGCGCTAGTGATTAGCTAACATTCACTAGCTGATCAGAAGAATCCGGCTTCACCTTTGTAATACGGAACTGACAACTATACGTCACGAGAAGCGGAAGGGGAATACTGAGTTGCTAGTAGAGATGCAGTATCACCAGAACGGGTCGGGCAGGAGAGCTCAGTGCCTTCGAACGTGGCCTAGTCACTGGATGTTACCTGAGTAGCTAATCCATCAGAGACATTTCAACCCTATCAAAGTTGCCTATATTGACTGTTGGTACTGTGATTGTGAAGTGGAAACGCAAAGGAACAACCACAGATAAACTAAGACCAGGGGGACCACATGTACTGACGGACAGGATGGACCTTTGAGAATTGCGGAGAGTGGTAGTAAGAAATAGCATGAAATCAGCGGAAGGAATGGCTCGTGAGTTCGCAAGTACCACCAGCACTCCAGCTGTACGTAGATGGTTAACGATCATGGGGCACATGTTCGAACAGCTCCTTATAAGACACATATTTACGTAGTCAATACTAAGCGACTCTTCAGGTGATGTAAGGAGAGACGTCCCTGGGCTGTGGATGAATGGAAACAAGTGATTTCGAATGATGAATCACGCTGTACCGTATGCCAATCCGATGGAACTGTTTGGGTCTTGCCCATGTTTGTAGAACGTTACCTGCCGTCATGTCCAGCGCCAGTAGTGACGTGCGGAAGGTGTGTTACTGTATTGTCGTGTTTTTTGTGGTTAGTGTGCGCATAAGTAAACATTAAACGTGGTAAGACAAACGGTCCAGTCACATTAATGTGACACCGCCGATGTTCGACGTCAACATGCAATAACTACTCAAAGACGGCAGTTAGCAGCACTAGCAGTGGAGGATACATAAAATGTTTCCGGGGGACGCGGGAAACACTGTACTCGTCGTAGTAATGTGGACACGGAGCGATTTACCTGACTTCCAGAAGGGCAGATCACTGGCTTTCAGGTCAAGTGTGAAATCATTTCCGAAACGGCTGCCGGCCGGTGTGGCCGAGCGGTTCTAGGAGCTTCAGTCTGGAACCGCGCGACCGCTACGGTCGCAGGTTCGAATCCTGCCTCGGGCATGGAGTGTGTGATATCCTTCCGTTAGTTAGGTTCAAGTAGTTCTAAGTTCTTGAGGACTGATGACCTCAGATGTCAAGTCCCATAGTGCCCAGAACCATTTGAAGCGAAACGGCTACGTTTGTAAACTGTTCCCGTGTCGCCGTGGTTAAAGCATACCGTGTATGTCAAAATTGCGCCATCGAAAACCATCCCCGCACCAAATGTGGCGTACCACGGGCCGTAGATGACAAGTGTTGAACGAGAGCCAACGTGCACGGACGAACAGATGTCCAATTGCTGAGCAACTGACCGCCCAGACGAACCAACGGGCTACCAACAGTATCTCCGCATCGACAATTCAGCAAAAGCTGCTGCGTATGAGCCTCCTGACCAGGTGTCTGGTTCATGTACCCATGCTTTTTGCTGTTCATCCGCGATGGATGCTGGAATGTGCAACGCTAATACGGCAACTGAACGTCCACTGAATGGCCCTTTAACATGAATCACGTTTTATAATCCCTCGGCGTGAAGCGTCTGAAAGCGAAGACCCTGCAACAATCGCAGGAAGGTCCAGGCCAGAGGAGGGAGCGTTTGGTCTGCGAAACGTTTTTGTGGCGTTCTCTGGGTGATCTAGCCATTCTGGAAACCGCAATGGGTCAACAAAAATATGCATCTATCCCAGGGGACCACCTCCACCCCTACTTGCAGTTTGTTTTATCGCGGCATCTACCAGCAAGACACTACTCGCTCTGTACGTGAGTGTTTCGAAGAACACCAGGACGAGTTTACTGTACACCTAAGGCCACCAAATGCACCGGATTTAAACCCAGTCGAGAATTTCCAGGACCTCAAATATGGGGTTGTCTGGGCCATGGATCCTCAATCGAGAAATCTAGCGCATCTTGCCACGGCACTGGAGTCGGCATGGCTCCACAACTGGCGTTACCAACCAGAACCTCACTGACTCTCGTCCTGCAGTTCGTGCCGCAAAAGGTGGTCACATTAAAGGCTTTCGACAGGTGGTCACGTTAATGTGACTGGACAGAGTACGAACACTTGTTACAGTATGGTGTACTGCTTACAGCAGAGGAACAGTTCGAAGACGATGACTGATGGTGTCACTTGGCAATGCACCCTGTCACGAAATAGCATCAGTGAGACAATCAATGGTTTGTCCGCAATGACATTCCTGAAATGGACTGCTCTGCCCACAGTTTCGACATGAGTCCGATGGAACACCTTTGGAACGAGTTGAAACGTCGATTACATTCTCTGGTTTCGTCTCCTGACGACAAATGGACTACTATTCCTCCACAGACAGCCAGACATCTCATTAAAAGAGTTCCCAGCAGACTTCAAGCCGTCATTAAGGGGAAAGATGGACCCACCCCATACTTTTGATCAGATTGTGTCCAGCATCACAGATTCAATGGTTTAAAATAATATATGCATGGTCAATAATTAAAATTATATCACATGGCTGAAGTGTGTGTGTGTGTGTGTGTGTGTGTGTGTGTGTGTGTGTGTAATAATAAAACATAAGAAATAACACAATATTCAGTAAAAAATTTGCCCAGCGCCTATTTAAAATCAGAATAAAATGGGTGGAACAGGTACGCAATCTACATATGAAACTCCAAAAAGCACGATAAAGTAAATAAAAACAAAGTGTTTAGTGAAAAGTGATGAAATAAACCAGTAGTTATTTAATTAATGTCTCGATAGTCGACAGCGCATTTAGAGGGCAGTCCACAGGCGCCGACTGCCGATATATTTGGGACTCGTTCAACACTGGTGCAAAGTCTTGTGATTAAAACGTCGTATCTCCTGACACTCCAGGCCACATACCACATTAGTGATGAAAAATCGTCCAGCTGCAAGACAGAAGCGGATAATACCATGCGTAACATGCGTCAGCGACCTCGGCTGTTGTGGCGGGTTATCGTTTTACTTAAATGTCTATGAGTCATTAAATACGTTCTCTCCCAACGATTCTAGCTGTTCAGCTATATTTTGGCAGGCAGTGTATGAGTCCCATTGGCTAACGCGGTAATTTCTTGTAACCTCTGAAACGAGCTTCATTTGTCTAATAGTGGGTTAGAACCCGTTTAAGATTCTACGCGCAGCATGGAGGTAATCAAGCAAGGTTAGAGATTAGCGTCCCCTCGACATCAAGGCCATCACAGACGGTGTCAGTAGAGGAGTTATGGGCGGAATTAGCTATAGTTATCTTGAAACGACCGTTCCCTAACAGTTGGCACAGGAGCCATTATTTGTTGTACTTTTAAACGAAGGAGGAAACCTTTTTCAATAGAGCGATAACTTCAACGTCATTTGACAGGACCTGAAAACACGCATACGCTGGGTGCGGCTTAAACAAAGGCAGGCGGTACAGTAATTTCATTTTTGGCAGTAAACATCGTGTAACAAGGCGGAATCTCCGGCAGTCTTGGCCTTCAAATTTATCGTAGTCTGTCTCTCTCTCTCTCTCTCTCTCTCTCTCTCTCTCTCTCTCTGTCAATGGAACTCTTTTTTTATCTTTCTGACATTTCATGTGTTTTGTAGAAAGTATCAACTCGTTCAGTTTTTAAGTGTATTTGCTGCGCTGTTTCTACAGAAGATAAATCACTAAATGCACTGCAGAATACAGGATGTTTCAAAAAGAATTATTTGACTTCGAGCGGTAGTAATTACGAAACATGGGACGTGTTTTGTTTGAATGGACATGGCCTAAAGTTTAAGAAAATCGCCGTTGGATGTCAGTCAATGCGTCTTCTCAGTTTGCAGCGTCAGAAGTAAGATGGTGTCCTCTCAACAAGAGGAGTTTTGTGTACAGCAGTTTGCAAAGAGTGAGAATGATTTAGGTCCAGCATGCTTTTCGTTGGCGTTTAGGCACTGATCCGCCTGCACCCGATACATTCGTTACTGTTATCCCCAACTTGAAGAAAAAAATGGTTCAAATGGCCCTGAGCACTATGGGACTTAACAGCTGTGGTCATCAGTCGCCTAGAACTTAGAACTACTTAAACCTAACTAACCTAAGGACATCACACACATCCATGCCCGCGGCAGGATTCGAACCTGCGACCGTAGCAGTCGCACGGTTCCGAACTGCGCGCCTAGAACCGCGAGACCACCGCGGCCGGCCCAACTTGAAGAGACAGGATGCTTGTGTAAAGGTAAAAGTCCAGATAGACCTCGTAGTTATGACGACATGGTGGAAAGAATTCGGCAAACGTTGGAGCGTAGTTCACGATTGTCTACTGGCCGCGCAGGCACAGAAATGGCAATGCCTCATACGGCTGTATGGAGAGTGTTCAGGCGTCATTTTGTCTGCAAACAATGCAAACTACAATTAGTGCAAGCAGTTTCTCAATGCTACTCCATCTCAACACTGGAAAGGGGTGCACAGCACCCAGAGACACAGCCCTGCATTCTTGGTCTCCAAGACCGCCAGACATGACCCCATGCAACTTTTTTGTTGTGCTATGAGACGGGAAGTATGCCCATTTCCCCTGTACCTCGTGACATAGAAGAGCGGAATAACAGCCGCTACAATTTCTATAAAATTAAATATATTATGTAAAGTTAATGACGAATTCAGATATCCGTATGGATGTTGCTCGTGCTGCTGCTAGAGAACACAAAGAGCATTTGTAATAGCATAGCTAAATTTTAAGATTTTGTATTTTGCAACTTACCCCATGTTTGTAGTAAGTTCTTATCAATAAATATGGAGTTTTGAAATCAGATCATTCTTTTTGAAACACCCTGTACTATAGCCGTTGGGTACTGTTACTTCTCGAAAATATCGTTTCCATATTTACGACAGTTTATAAAAAGTTAGGGATCTCCACAGTACGTAAAATATGAATATCGATGAATTTTTCTTTTTCCGATTAAATCTACTATGGTTACGAAGTCTGAATAAGGCGGGTACGGAACTGGCAGAAACGTTACTTGAAGACGACGCTGCCATTTGGTTCATAATCTCAGAAAATTTCATCAGCGAAATTCGACGAGTAAGCCTACATTCACGGATGTTACTTTTTTCTGTACAAAAAGAAAAATAATATGGAGGCCAGTTGAGAGACAAATTTAGGTTCGAGATGCAGAAGAAATTTGAAATTCCTTAACAGACATTTTGGCACTGACAGTGAAAAAGAAGAACATTGAGTATAATGACCTTGAGTTTGGAAAAATAACGGTGTTTGCATGTAATGAAACTATGATGGACTGGGTCAAGAGTCTGCCTGTCAGAAGGCCTTCCATCACACTGCGGCACGTGGTGGGGCACTAAATAAAGCGGCGGCAGCCGCCTGAGTATCGACTGAGTGCCTTGGAAGGAAAGGTGGAGACGGAGCCGTATGGTACGCCGACCCGAGGATCGATGCGGCAGGAATTATTAAACAAGCATTCGCATGACTGTCGTCGCTCGATAAGGAATGGCGCCGCACGCCAAAGGGATAGTTGTGGATGAGGGGGGGGGGGGGGAGGGGGGAGTGGCGGGCATCGCGTGCCGGCCCGTTCCTGCCCCTCCCGGCGGGCCTTTGCAGGCACAGCTATGCCTGACCGACGGCAGGCATCAGCACGTGCCGCAGCAGGTCCTGCCATCGACTAGGTTAATCGCGGTGCTCACGTCTTGCAATACTTTCACTGCGATTGTTGTAAACAATAAAATGAGCTCACCTTCAAATACACTGACGTGACAAAAATCATGGGATTGCGATACGCACATATGCAGATGGCGGTATCGCGTACACATAGTATAAAATGATAGTGAATTGATGGAGCTGTCATTTGTACTCAGGTGATTCATGTGACAAGGTTTGCGACATGACTATTGCCGCACGATGGCAATTAACACACTTGGAGTGCGAAATGGTAATTCGAGCCAGATGCATGGGACATCCGTTTCGGAAATCGTTATGGAATCAAACGCCTTTGCTAACAGCACGACATTGTTTACAGCATCCCTCCTGGGCATGTGACCATATCGGTTGGACCCTAGGCGACTGGAAAGCAGTGGCAGGGTCAAATGAGTTCCGACTTCAGTTGGTGAGAAGAGCTGACGTAGGGATTGAGTGTGGCGCAGATCCACTAAGCCATGGGCACTATGCAAGCTGTTGATCGTTCCGTAACGGTGTGGGCTGTGTTTACATGGAATGGACTGAGTTTTCTGGTCCAAATGAACCGATCACTGACTGGAAATGGTTATTCTCAGGATTTCCAGCAATTCATGAACATATCTCAAACAACAATGGCATGTCACCGAGCCATAATTGTTCGCGATTGGCCTGAAGAACATTGTGGACAGTTCGAGCAAATGATTTGGGCACCCAGATCTCCCAAAACGAATCCCACTGAATATTTAAGGGACATAATCGAGAGATAATTCGTGCGCAAAATTCTGCACCGGCAACACATTCGCAGTTGTGGACGGCTATTGGGGTACCATGGTTCAACTCTTCGGCATGGGATTTCCAACTATTTGTTGAGCCCATGCCACGTTGAATTGCCGCACTACACTGGGCAAAAGGAGGTTCGACACGATATTAAGATGTATTCCATCACTTTTGTCACCTCAGTGTACGATAAATTACATCGATTGCCGAATATACGAACTGCGACCACTTTCGTTACATTACCTTCTCGTTAGCTGTAAGAGGCGATCTACGAGAAATCGAGTTGAAATGCATAAAATTAATATACAGCCATTCAAAAAGAAACAGATTTCAATTGTTTAATACAGGCAAATCTAGAAAATATAAACAAATAGCTCATGTCACTGGATACAGACACAGGAAGGTTCTAAGTATCATGTTCGCACAGACACTATACCATCCACTCAACATGAGCAGCATGCGTTGCTCGAGAGACATCGAAGTGGTAGTCCGTTTCATTCCACACCCGAATCAACAAGTCCCTGTTTATTGAATCGACAGCTTCAACAACGAGATTTCTCAGCTCTTGAAGACTAGCTGCCATAGTTGGGACAGACACTCCTGTCTCTTATGAACACCTACATAAAAAAATCGCAAGATGTGAGGTCTGGTGACATGGGAGGCCAAAAGCAACGAACAGCTTCTTGTCGTTCACCAACACCGCTGGTGTTGTTAGGGTAACGCTGCACCTTCATGTGAAACTGAGGCGGAGCGCCGTTATGGATAAAAATGCAATCATTGGAATCGTCTTGAAGCTGAGGAAGCATCCAGTTTTGCAGAATGTCGAGGTATGACTGTCCTGCCACAGTTCTCTCCACAAAGAAGAAACGTCTATAAACTTTGCGAACAGAAACGGCCAAAACACATTCAGTTTCCATGAGTCTCTTTCACGTTCGACGAAGATGCCAGGACTTAGCGACCATCAAATTCTACATTACGGCTGTTAACTTTACCCGACGGATGAAACGCCGATTCGTCCGAGAAGATGAGTTGTTCGGATTTACATAAACGAGCTGGTTGAGGGTATTGACAGCGGCATTAGACTGTTTGCCGATGATGCTGCAGTCTACAGGAAAGTAGCATCACACCAAAGTTGTGAACAAATCAACGAGGATTTGCAAAAAATAAATGCGTGGTGTAATGAGTGGCAGTTATCTCTCAACATTAGTAAGTGTAACCTACTGCGCATAACAAAGTGAAAATCCCCATTAATCTACGAGTACAAAATAAATGCCTAGTCTTTGGAAGCGGCAACATTCGTCAAGTATCTGGGTGTGACTATTCGAAATGATCTCAAATGGAACCTTCAGCCTACACAAGTAACGGGTAAGGCGAACTCTAGATTGCTCCTTTTTTTTTTGTTAGAATCCTAAAACGATGCAGTCCTTCAACAAAGAAAATTGCTTACAATACTTTAATTCGTCCAGTCTTAAAGTATTGTTCGTCTGAATGGGACCCTTACCAGTTGGGTCTGATTCAAGTGTGTGTGTGTGTGTGTGTGTGTGTGTGTGTGTGTGTGTGTGTGTGTGTTTTTGAGGATTACGGGCGCTAAACAGCGTGGTCATCAGCGCCCAGTCTGATTCAAGACATTGAGAAGGTCCAAAGAAGGGCGGCAAGATTCGTGACTGGCACATTTAGCCATCGCGAGAGCGTTACAAATCTCATAGAATGAAGTGGAACACACTTGCAGATAGACGACGCGCTAAAGGGAAAGGGCTGCTCACTAAAAAATCGGATCTTCGCCGAGGATGTAGAGCATACATCATTACCACCAAATCGCGCAACGATCACCATTCAAAGATAAGGGATATTGGAGCTCGTACTGAGGCGTTCAGACAGTCGTTTTTCCCTCGCGCGATCCGTGAGTTGAACAGAGGGGGAGGGGGGTATATGACTTTGGCGCGAATAGTGCTCTCCGCCACACACCGCTTGGCGGCTAGCGGAGTATATATGCAGATATATGTAGATGTAAGATTATCACGCAGGAAACCTTTTCACATGAATCACCTTAGTACAAATGACAGCTCCCCTAATGCACTGCCCTTTTACATCTTGCGTACGCGACGGCCACCTGTATATGTGCATACCGGTATCGCATGACGTTTGTCACCTCGGTGTACCGTAGTAGCCCTACGTAAATACCTCCTGTAGCGGTCGTGAGGAAAACATGAGCCTAATTACATGGCGCACGGAGGCGTTTAACAATCATTGTTTCCGCTCTCTGTACATGAGTGGAACGGAAAGGAGCCCTAATGGGAAGCAACCTCTGCCAAGGACTTCACAGTGGTTCGTAGAGAACGGATATAAATGTAGATGCAGAGGCGACCAATGCCGGTTGAAATAGTTCGGTAACCAGCTACTCGAAAGCGCAACCGTCGAATGGCAGGTAAAAGCCGGCTATCGGGTGTCGAAAATTGGCCCCTGCAGACGAGCATGAAGTAAACGGGGTGGAGTGCGCGGTGAGTGCCTTCACTCTGGTGACGTAACGAGCCGGTCCCGCAGCTAGACGAGCTGCGGCGGGAGGCCACGCCGGCCTGTAATGCGATCACCGAGTTGCGGGCAGCCTCACCGCAACGTGCAGCAGCAGCGAAGTCACTCCTGCGCCAGTAAGCAGCTCTGGCCACTGTTCTCCCCTACGATGAGGCCGTCCTGCAACCATACCACTTTTCTATAAAGATATATCAACGAACACTCTGATTCGTTGGTCGAAACTTCCGCGCTGATAGAAAGGATCGCCCACTGGACTGGCACAGTGGATCGCTCACTGGATTCGCCTGCTCAACCCTTCGATCCCCAGTGGCTTCTGCCGACACTCAACATTTTATTCGTTATGTTTTCAAGTACTAATGCCTTTAGCATGAAACCACCAGTGCTACGAAGGCCCTGAATCAGTGGTTTCACGCTAAGACATTGGTACTTCAAAACAAAATGAATAAAATGGTTGGTTGTGGCCGAAGCCACTGGCGCTCAAAGATCAAATTCCCGTCAGGTCATACGCATTAAGTTTTCCGTGGTTTCCCTATGTCGCTTAAGGCGTTCCTTCGACAAATTACACGGCTGAATTTCTTCCCCAATCCACACCTGTCCTCCGACTGTAATGACCTCGGCGTCATTGTGACGATAAATCAAATTACTTTTACCTTTTTAGTGCGCTGCACTCTGTCGCTAACGGTCTCGATGGGCAACTGATTCTCATCGAAATATCGGAGCAGCAATGACACATGTTGTTCCCGCCAACCCGCTTGTTTGCTGAAATTCAACACAAAATTAAAAATCCCAACGCATGAAGATATGGGACATTCATTATGAAGGTCCGTCTCTCAAATGGGAGCGTACCCAGCTTTAGGGCCTGCTTGGTGTTCGTTACGCGTACGAGGTTAGGAGGCACCATCGTGGTTTACTCTCTCTCCAACTCTCTATTGACTTACAACAACACAGAACAGGTCACAGTTAAAAGATAAATAATCCGCTATAGAACTCGACCAAGCGTAGTTCCTGCTCGGACTAACACAAGAAGCATTGTAAAATGCCACTGCGTGGCCCGCTCAGCCAGCTACGCCGAATGAAGTTTGTACACACAACAGCATAGTAGTATAGCCAAGCAGCTGACCCATAACACACAAAATAGTTCATAACTTGTTCGTCCGTCCGCGGTAGCTGAGTGGTCAGCGCAACAGAATGTCTATCCTAAGGGCCTGTGTTCGATTCCCGGTTGTGTCGGAGATTTTCTCCTCTCAGGGACTGGGTGTTGTGTTGTCCTAATCATCAGCATTTCATCCCCATCGACGCGCAAGTCGCCGAAGTGGCGTCAAATCGAAAGACTTGCACCCGGCGAACGGCCTACCCGACGGGAGGCCCTAATCACACGACATTTATTTATAACTTGTTCCATATTTCAGAAAGAATTCTTCAACATGTAATTATACACAAACTGACAATTACAGTATAATATGCTTAATACCCCGATTTTCATCTATTGCGATATAGTAGAAACTATAGAAACCGAGAGAGTAACGGAGGCCTAGAGACCACCAGACAGATGGGACAAAGACATCATGAAGATCGCTGGTAACACCTGGCAGAGAACTGCCCAAGACCGTCCCACTTGGAGAAGACTGCTGAAAGCCTACCTGAATCCACGACTCGAAGAGGCCACATCATTTAATGATTGAACTAGCTGATGATGATGATGATAATAGTTTCTTTTTGAATAGAACCTTATAGTTTTTAATGGTATTCCAGGACGTACTGTGCAATCATATACCATTTGTCAATGTTTACAACGAAACCACCGTACCCTATATGCTAGGCCGATCTGCTGTCAGTTATCAGGTATAAATTTATTTCTTTATCTAGGGCCTACTTATTATTTCTGTGAAATGTTTCTCCGTACATAATGACACGTGTTATTCCGCTACCTTGAAGCATATCCAAAGACAAGACAGTCTGACCTAGCATCATAAAATATCAGGTCGCCGGAAAAATTGCTGTGGTGACCAAATAGAATACCTCTCTTGCTTATCACGAAGATGTGTCGTTCTAATCTTGCTAGCTTCCAGCTCATCAGTAATTATAAAACATTTTTACCGAATACGACGAATAGTCGACTTTCAAGACAGAATGTCCAGTTCAGGAATTGGAAACTGATGTAAAAAAAAAAGATAAATACTAAGCTATCCCTCGTTGTTTAACTAATGGAAACAATATGACCACTTTCAATTTATACAACTCCTTGTCTTGAGTAGCAGCATCTGAGAACTTTTGACGAATACTGTATTTGCCAATCTCTGTGTTCAATGACAGGGGCAGGATGCAGAGAGAAATAGCAAAAATAAATAAATAAAATAAAAAAATTAATATATGAGCACAATGAAGTGCGTGATTAATACGTACGTGAAAGCGCTCGGCATTTCCATTGCCCATTCTGTATTATTCCTACACAAAATTTACGAAATGATATATATTGTAACTTTTATACGATTCAGCAAATTGCAAAAGAATCTCACTGTACAGCTCGATTATGACATCTAAGATAAAGCGTGTAAAACTGAACCAGTGATTCATCTTCGTAAATATACACAACGCGAAGTGAGAACGACTTGATAAGGGAACTAAACCTAATCTTAACAACGTATATTCAAGCACTGCGTCTATGACGCACCCACTTGCACCGTCCTATTACCGCCATAAAATTTCTCCGCTTCCATTTCATACCAGTGAGACTGTTTACAGAGTGTTTAGCAAAATGTCATCTTGTTGAACTCTCAGCTGAAGTTACAAAAACACGTTTGTGTGTTCATTTGGTCATCTGGATGCAATTCGAAACACATCCGGCGAAGTCACTAGGTAAATGGTTCTAAGAAGTACTCGGAGACTCACTCTTCAAACGAAACAGTGCACTGAATTCACAAAAATAATGCACTCATAATTATGATGGTTAATTCACATGAACACATAAACCTTGGTTGTCGTAGTAGTTGGATGACAATTGCGCTCGACAACGAGGTTATCATATTCCTCCCCAACATATTTTGAGACGAAAGCGCCTTCGAAAGATTCCTAATACCGCAATAGCAAAATATCTGTACCAATGTAGCAGACTACTTTGCACCCCTGTTGTTCAACGTGTAAAACGTTGCAGTACGTTACTCCCACGTCCTGTTCCAGCAGTACCAATAACAATTTTTAAAAAAATCCTGAAGGAGACAACACAGATATGTCTTGCCGAAAACGCAGTCAACTAGAAAATAAAGAGAATTTCAATAATAAAAGTTCAGGACTGCCACTAAATATTGCGTACGTCACAACGCAGCAATAACCACAGAATATTATTCTCGGATGTAATTATTAAAAACTAATAAAAGTGACTATCCACAACATCTAACATTGTTTTACTACCAGCGTTGCCAAAACGATACAATCTGGAGTTTCAGACCGGGACTCCATCCCGGAACTTTTCGTCTCTCGCGGCCAAATGCACTACCGACTCAGGCAATAGATTGAGACACGCCCTCACAGCTTTAGCTAGAAAGCTATGCTATAATTTCCCAACGAACTCCCTTTACGAGACGTTTAAAACGAAGAACTTGCTAGACAGAACAAAAGGACAAGTCACCAGACTCGGGCTCAACAGACTAAGCAACACTGGACTTACAAAATCACTCTTGCAGTACGAACCTACAATGTTTAATTTTTCCGAAATTCAAATATACATTTCTTCCCTACATTATTCTCGAAGCAGTACGGAATTCATTTGAACAGAATCCTCTGGAAAACGAAGAAATCAGTGAAACTGTTAACAGACCAAAAACACCTACAAGCATTTGGCACGATGTAGCAGCCTGATGTAGAAAGAAAAACTTACTGAGCAAAAGTACTACAGTAAACTCCTACAGAAGAAGACAATATTACTGCATCTATCAGATTTACAAGTTTTTGATCCTCTACAGAATTAGATGGAAATTTTCTACATCAACAAAACCACAATATATCACTATCAAGACCGCTGAGATAACACGAAGATATTTAAGTCAAACAACAGTCAACCAACCCCAGCTGAGGTTTTCTCGACCGATAATTTTTTTCCCTCAGACGTAGGACAAATGCTGGGATTTGGAATGAAGGTAAGTTAATGAATGACAAAAAAAAAAAAAAATGGCTCTGATCACTATGGGACTTAACATCTATGGTCATCAGTCCCCTAGAACTTAGAACTACTTAAAATTAACTAACCCAAGGGCATCACACAACACCCAGTCATCACGAGGCAGAGAAAATCACTGACCCCGCCGGGAATCGAACGCGGGCGCGGGAAGCGAGAACGCTACCGCACGACCACGAGCTGCGGACAATGAATGACATTTTCCTCTCAAGTATCCATCAAAATACTACAAAATTAAATAAGCACTCAACTGTTGTAAATAAATGTTGGCATAACTGCAGAAACTACAACTATTGTCTGGAAAGGGCTATGCTCTCACACAGCCCACCATCTCCTTCAGAGGTAGAATAAAAGATTTAAGAAACCTCCAAGTCTCGCTAGGTACACATGGGAATCTGTATGAAATTTGAAAATTACTACAGAGGTAACGGCTGAACTACAACTGTGATGGCGGTTCATGTGTTGTGCCTGTCTGACCAGTCGGTAGAGTACCTGGCTGCGACAAGCAAGATTTCCAGATTCGAGTCCCGATCCGGCATACAGTTATAATTTACCAAGAAGCTCCCCTAATCGGCTCATACTCCGCTGTAGAGTGAAAATTCATTGTGTAAGTCTTGTCGTATAGAGTCGAAACCATGAAGGTGGCTAGGAATTTTAGCGACAAGACTCGTATTGGGGGGGGGGGGGGGGCGGCGGCGTGGAGTTTATAGTCCAGTCCCATTTTGGGTTAGGTTTGTGGTGGTTTCTCGACAGCAGTCGAGGTGAATGCAGGGATGGTTGCACGACTGGCTTCGTTCTCCGAAGCATCTCCGGCGGTTCTAAAAGCAAGGATGGCACCGACTCTAAATAATATTTTCATACAACACGCGAGAAGCTCAGCATTTCTGACTGTATGTCTTACTACCTCGTCATATGACAGCTTCAAACCGACGCTTACAACAACAGATCGGCTCACCATCTGCGGCGACAGGAGCGGCTGCCGGACGCCGTCCATGGTGTACGGCTGGCGGCTCGGAGCAGTGTGTGCTGTGGTGCGCTACTCGCACCGCCGCCCTAGCCGGCGCGACGCGTCACGCCCCGTGGGCTTCACGTCACAGCTCACCTTGGGAGGGCGACGCGTTGCACCGCCGTCATAGCAAACTACACCCTCTGTCCTGTTGCACACGGCAGCAACCGTTTTCCGCGCACTAGTGCACGAGGCGTTGTAATGTGGTGCTACAGAAGACTGCTGAATATTAGATACGTAGATCGAGTAACTAATGAGGAGCTACTGAATGTAATTAGGATAAAAAGACATTTCTGACATAACTAAAACAAGGGATCTGTTGATACGGCACATGCGGAGGCAACAAAGAATTGTCACTTTGATAATGGACGGAACAGTGGAGGATCAAATGGTTCAAATGGCTCTGAGCACTATGGGACTTAACATCTTAGGTCATCAGTCCCCTAGAACTTAGAACTACTTAAACCTAACTAACCTAAGGACATCACACAACACCCAGCCATCACGAGGCAGAGAAAATCCCTGACCCCGCCGGGAATCGAACCCGGGAACCCGGGCGTGGGAAGCGAGAACGCTACCGCACGGCCACGAGATGCGGGCCAGTGGAGGATCCAAATTGTAGAAGAAGACCAACGCTTGCATACAGTAAGCAGGTTGAAATGACTATAGATCGCAGTAGCCATGCAGGACAGCGTGGAGAGCTGCATCAAACAAGTCATCGGACTGAAAAGAATAACAACAACAACAACAACAACAACAACATTAAGGACGAGACTGGTCTGAAGAAGTAGCAGATTAGACTTTAGTGTCGCCGAGGTCATTGGTAAATGCTCGATTAGCGAAGGAAAGTAGGCTTGTCTTTTTCAAAACGACACTTCCCAGCATTTGCCTGCAGCGTTTTAGGGAAACCACAGAGATCATAAGTATCGAAGGCCATCCTCCAACTGCACCAACTCGTTCGGTCAGGGTGACCTAGGACGGTCCAAGGAGTCCTGCGCCTCGCGCAATCCTCAAAGGCAGCGGCGTAAAACTACGTTTTCCTATGTGCGGAAATTTATCGCAGCGTGCTACAGAATACGCTTGTGTCTATCGCTGTCGGATGCGGACCGCAGAACGGTGCGCACCATAACTTAAAAAAATGAACGTTTTTCCATAATTTGACAACTGTACATGATAGAGTGATACGACAACTAACTTCTGACACCTTTCTTTAATTCAATGAAAATTCTGTGTTACTGAAATAAAGAAATACTTAAACTTTTCAGAAAAGTTGGTTTTCCGCGCTACTCAACATCTGCCTCGCCCTATCTCCTAAACTGTCTGTCGTACAACAACATAGTTTTATAGTTGGCTTCAGTAGTACATGTCGATAACGTGTCCAAACTTTCTGGTCAGCAGAGTCAGTGACAGTAATGTAATAAATTAATATGACACGTATGATGCGGGGTTCTTAGCAAACCCATGTTCAAAACGTAGTAAGGGACAAACTTTTTCCCTTTACACTTCTTTTGCGGCGTGAAAGCGAGAAAAAATTTCCGAAAGATTTGAATTTCCTTTTGCAGTTTGTTGGAAGCCGGTAGGTGCTACAGTTTCCCCTAGATACGAGTAGTATTGAGTGGTTTAATGACGCGACGCGAGTTCCAGCACGCATCGAGGAACACACTGCTACGCGCGGTGCAGCGCTAGATCGAAAAACCTGTTAATTTGGTGCTCCGAAAGTACGGGGAAGTTAGGGAAGAGGCGGAAGGCTATATACGATTGGGAAGAGTACTCAGGAAGTGCAAATCAGTCACACAAATGTTCTTACATCGTGAAGAAAAACGAACATACAGTATTTTAGTAACAAGACAGTTGCTCGACGATACGGAGAAATGCCAGTTCGCACTGCCTTATAATAAAGACTTACCAGAAATTAATGAACTGTCCAAGTAGAAAATTATACTCTTGGTAGGTGTCGGCTGCTACGCCAAAGCCGAGGAGCAGCTCCACTGATTACTTCAACGGGCCGAACTTCAATCGTCGTTCAGAGTACTAATCACAATAACATCATACAAACCATAACTGTTGTTAACTCGGTACAAATATATTTACGAATGTATTACATTGGACATAACCAAAGACATTTCCTCTTGCACGGTTGGTTTTTCTTCCGACTTTTACGCACATTAACTCTTTTTGCATTCAGTTTTTCAACTGAGTGTCAGCCATGTTCCACAAAATGTGCTGTTCGGATACCAATTCGATAAACTGCTCATCCTGTGAGGCAGAGATGCGGACAGCCGATATTTCTGGTGAATGTTTCAATAATTAGATCGGAAGACTTAACTGCTCTCATGCTGCCCGTGCACTCAGTTCGACTTCTCCCTCCAAGCAAGTAAATCGCTGCCACTTGCGGGACAGACTCCTCCCGAAGCACGCAAGCGTTTCCCGCAGGTAGAGCCGCAACGGCACCGCGTTTCCCGCACCCTAAGGAAACTGTCTGACATGTATGTGCGTAGTCGGAGTGAAGAGCGCAATCTCACACGCATTTTACGCAGCACGTTGCGGAAAATTCCCGTAGGTAGGAGAACGGGGCTTAATTAGGGTATGGCAGCCGGGTCGTGTGCCCCGCGCGCCGTGTTATGGGGGCGAATTCTTGCAGCAGACGAAAAAAGAAAGAAACTGGAAAAACCATCGCTATGTAGATCATTATAATCGAGCTCTAGCTCAACTGGAGAAATATCGGCGAACAAAGCCTCGGCCGGTATCGACAAGCCACACACTTACCGCAAAATGTTTGAATTGGGCTAAAAACTCAATTTCCCCAAAATATTCTTCCCCTTGCGGATCGTATCAGAAAAATTGTCTCCAAGGAAATAACCCTTCAAAGGAGGCTCGTTTGTATTGTTCAAAGGCAACCACGTGTAGTACAGTGGATAACACTTGGGTTTGGTCGTTGGATGGGGTGGGATTGTTCAAATTTTTCTCCCCTTCTCCATTAAGTGCTGCAGTAATCACTTTTAGTAATGACTTATGATGTCACTTCCTTCCGTCAAACGGGTTTATGTTGCGGCATCCGTCTTCGCTTGCTGCCGGTAAAGATATCATCGCGAATGTTGGCTTGAACACCGTACTGTTTTACTAGGGTTAGTCTTATTGGAGGTAGTATGCCGTTGCCTTTCTCCGACCTTTCTACTGACAGTTATAGAAGGGTCCTATAGTTTAAAGTGGACAACAAACCATGGTGCAACTCGTCATTTTTCACATAAACAAATTAGCGCAGAAGTGAAAGAAGCACTGAGTGACAGAAATAATCCCAGGATCGACCGGAGTAGAGCCCCAGACTTTTGGATTTTTTGTCTGACGCGTGCCCACAGAATCACACTCAGTCGCTTATAATGTTCTTTCACCTGAAGATATACGTTATAAACAAACATTGTGTAGATCTGTGCGTGAATCAATCAAAATTTGGTTTCAACCATGGTCCAACATACGGTAAACAACAGCATGGGAGCATGTCACTGCAACCGCTGCAGCATTTCTCTTACCACCCAAAAATGTAAAAGAAACTTGGCAGGCGCTGAAGATGGGCCTCACTTTTAGCTTGACGAGATAATAAACTTTACCTGAGTTAGTGCCGTCGTTATCGCATCAGCTACTTGACCGAGACTTACAAATGTCTGTCTGCACAGTTACGAGAAGAAAATTCCAGCCTCCTTTATTGATTTCGAGTTGCAGTATTTCCAAGCTGTGGTAAATGTTGCTACTCTCCCTTCTTGTCGTACTCTTACCTAAATGGGCGACAGTTCTGTCTTTAACAACCTCCATGTTGACGGCAAGTTTTGATTTCCCGTCGTGAAGGCTATGGTTCTCCCAGTCATTGCACATCACGAGTTGACGATCTGCATACTATTGACGTTTGCAGTTGTCTGCCAAACCGTAGCACCTGAGTCGTAAATGTCACCAGCGTCAGTATACACCTATAACTGAAGACGTAATTGGAAGCATTATCGATTGCCGAATTTGTTTCAGGTGGTAACCTCACCTTCTGAACGTAACATGTACAACAATACTAAAGGTAGAGCAAAGGAGGATTGGGGTTTAGCGACTGTCGACAAGGGTAAGAGAGACTGAGTGACACGTCAGATCCCTTTTCAAAGGAACCATTCCGGCTATCGCCTTCAAAGGTTTGTAGACAACCAGGGAAAACCTACACCAGGACGGACGGAAGGGGATTTGAACACTGCTCCTTCTTAATTCGAGTCCATTGTCTCAAACAGGCAATGATCTCAAAGTGGGAGTGTTATCCCTCAGTTTCGCGGCGAACGCCTTACTTATTTATTGCAGAGCGTTTTTATTGCTCTATAGGTAAAAGAAAAAACTTGCACTCGAGATGGTTCCCAATGATGGTTCTCACGCTTGCAACCAAATATTTTCTATGTTGGTGTGTTCAAAGAACAAATGACTGCATAATGCTCCTCTCATATTAATAACTGCAGCGCGGGGTAGCCGCGCGATCCGAGTGGCCGTGGCACGGTTCGTGCGGCTGCCCCCCGTCGGAGGTTCAAGTCCTCCCTCCGGCATGTGTGTGTGTGTGTGTGTAAGTTAGTTTAAGTCAGATTAAGTAGTGTGTAAGCCTAGCGAGCGATGACCTCAGCAGTTTGGTCCCATAGGACCTTAACACTAATTTCCAAAAATTTTAATAACTAATAAACCTGCGCTTATCTTGGACAAAAAGCAAGCAGTTAAATGGAAAATCAGCCCATTTAACTTGTGTATCTTACTGGTTTGTATCTCTCAGTCAAGCGGAAGCCCTTAACAACCCGAAACCACGTTGTTTTTCATGCACCAAAAACTACACGATGCGTGAGCACATCATAAACCCTACATGAAAACGTGACCCCTCCCCCCCCCCCCCCCGATTTTCAAACAAATACGCAGAATATACGTTTCTTGTGGAAAATTTGGGTTTCTCCCGGCATATAAAAACTTTCAAAAATTATGGCATTTGTGGCTTTGAAAACAGCATGATGTGTACCTTTCGAAATATCGGCTGCATTCCTGTAAGTTATTTGAACATGCTTCTCGCACCTATTTTTCTATGGCGGATTTGTGCAGAGGTAGTTCTCTTAAAACTTTGACATAGGTCTAAAACGTGGAAAAGAACTGGGCGACGCTATCAGTATGAAGTGAGCACCTGTTTATCGGTGTGCCTTTGGCTTTCACTGTGCACTACCGGAATCGATAACATGCGCCACAAACATTTACGGTTAATGACCTCTCCACAAAAGATGATGTTCCATCAGTAAATGGATACCGAGTACTGTTAGGTTATTTTCAAATAAATCAACGACGTACTCCAAAAAGAATATTAAGAAGGCGCAGATACAAACGTAGACTCTAAAATTATGAAAACACTATTTTTCTGGGATAGTAATCTGTTACGTTTGAGGCATTGTATTGTATGGTAGTGAATCATGAACTATGAGAAAACCGTGAAGAAAAGAACCGAAGCGCTTGAAATGTGATGCTACAGATGGATGTTGAAAATTAAATGGACCGATGAGATAAGCAGTAAGGAGGTTCTCCGCAGAAGAGGTGAAGAAAGGGACACACGGAAAACATTGACAATAAGAAGGAACAAAATGACAGGGCAACCCGAAAGCCTTCTCTATTCACGCAGCATTACATTAATTCCTACAAGGAATTTCAACAGATTATTAGAACAAAACGAATGTTACGCTACACAGAATTAAGAGATTCAATGTGATAGGCTGTGGCGGGATGCTGAACGAGTATAGCCGGAAAAATGTGGTGGGCCCAAGAATTTAAATCGTGGAATGCCATGACGAGAACTGTACATTCCACTGTGACTATGGAGTTAGAGGACAGTAGTCAAGTTACTGATTACAGGAACTTAACAAAATACAGGAAGCTATGGAAAATTCCTAAACACCGTTTTCTTCTGAATATGACAGAAGGATGAGAAATATCTTACTACTCCTGTAAACTGTAATCTAACAACTTCATTTCATGTCCGTGTGCGGCACATCGATGGCCGATATACACAGAGTCGGGAGAAGAACATGCCTATTTCATAAGGTAACAATAAGAAGAAATTCATCTACGAGCAGAAAACACGTCAACATCTACAATACGTAAAAACAACGAGTGAAGAAAGACCACGAATATGCAGAATGCGTAGTTTTCTCTCGAACAGTAAGTCAACTAGAGTGTTACACCAAAATTGAGGTCAACAATGGTTGAAAAATGTCTTAGCGTTCAGGCTTGTGAGTAAAGTCACTTCATTTGCACCAATGAACATCGTGTAATTACTTTCCCAATACGAAACTTCCTGTCGTATTAAAAATCTATGTCGGACCGGGACTTGAACCTGGGACCCTTTCCTTTAACAGGCAACTGCTCTACCGACTGAGCTATCAAAGCACAAATCACGACCCGACCTCAAAGCTTTACTTTCGCCGGTGCCTCATCTCCTACCTTCCAAATTTCACGAAAGTTCTCCTGCGTAACTTGCGGGACTAGCTCTCCTGATGGATCAGTCTATCATAAATGGGGACCACGACTATGCAGAAGTTTTGTTAGTATAGGATCTAACTACACGGCCAGGGAATATTTCCGTCCATATTTTTAAGGGAAGCAGTGATTGAGACGAGAGTGGCACAGGATTGTAGGCTATTCCCAAAGTTATTCAACCCGTACATTGAGGAAGCAGCAAAAGTAACCAAGGGGAAGCTAAGAGGGGGAATTAAAGTTCGGGAAAAAGTAATAACTTTCAGGTTTGGCGATGACATTGTAATTCTGCCAGACACGGAAAGATAAGTAGACGTACAGAACGTAATTGACAGTGCCTTGAAAATTTTTTATCAGCAACAGCAAAAAAGGGTGATAAAATGCAATAGAATTAAATCAGACGATGCTGAAGTCATTAGATTAGGAAATGGGACACCAAAAGTGGTAAATATGTATTATCATTGATGACTAAGTACAGTGATATAAAATGAAGAACAGCAATAGCAAGAAAAGCGAGAACAACAAATCTGAAGAAGAGATTTTCGTTTACATAGAATATGAATTTAAGTGTTGGGAAGTCTGTTCCAAAGGCATTTGTTTGGAGTGTAGCCTTGTGCGAAACCGAAACTTGGATGAGAAATAATTCAGATAGTAAGAGAAACGAAGGTTTTGAAATATCGTGATACAGAATAGTGCTGAAGATTGAGTGGGTAAATCGAGTAACTAATAAGAAGTAAATGAATCGAATTTGGGAGAAAATAACTTACGGCACAAGCTGATTAAAATAAAGGATTGGTTGATAGGATACGTCCTGAGGTATCAAGGAAACACCATGTTTGGTAACAGCGGGAAATGTGGGCTTGGGCTGTAAAAATTGTGGAGGGAGACCAAGGGTGAATAGAGTAAGCAGGTTCTAACGCACGAAGGTTGTTCAAATGGCTCTGAGCACTATGGGACTCAACTGCTGAGGTCATTAGTCCCCTAGAACTTAGAACTAGTTAAACCTAACTAACCTAAGGACATCACAAACATCCATGCCCGAGGCAGGATTCGAACCTGCGACCGGAGCGGTCTTGCGGTTCCAGACTGCAGAGCCTTTAACCGCACGGCCACTTCGGCCGGCCATGAAGGTTGTTGTAGTTACCCAGAAGCAATAAGGCTCGAACAGGACAGGGAAACAAATCAGTCCCCTAGAATTTAGAACTACTTAAACCTAACTAATCTAAGGTCAACACACACATCTATGCCCGAGACAGGATTCGAACCTGCGACCGTAGCAGCAGCGCGGTTCCGGACTGAAGCGCCTAGAACCGCTCGTCCACATCGACCGGCACAGAGTAACAGAGTAGCGTGTAGAACAGTATTCGAACGGAAGACTACAACAACGGCATTTATAATTATACGCACTGCAGACCAGCTCACAATAATACGTCGGACTTCCACGTGAGACCACCGATGGAACTGTGGTGGGCGGTCTATTGTTCCTGGAGGCATCTCTTTTTCGGTTTTAGTCTGGTGCGTCACGAGGCGAAAAATACACAGTGGAGGACGACTCTCGCCAGTGAATCACGTCGTCGGGGATAGCAAAGCGGCTGGAATTCCGCTGACGAAGAGACTGCCCGAGGAGCGGGAGGCACAGGAGTGGCGGACGCGGAAGGCAGCTGTCAGCTGCTGGGACCCCGTCCTTACACGGGCGGTGCGCCCGCGAGGCCGCGCAGGTTCAACAGTCCCACCATGCGGGTCCCAGGAGCAGGTGCAAAATTTGCATGCTCATGGTGGCTGAGAGGGAAAAAAAGTAATTGCAGAAACTGCCACACAAGAGCCTGAAGAGTCGCGTGTTGGGAAGAGTATTTACTCGATTTTTATTCTATATGATTTTATGGAAAACATGGCATATTGTCAATAGTGATATGTGATAAAATGAAACCTTTTATTTCGAAAAATCTAACAATAAAATCTGCATAATGTATATCTCAGTCGATTTTTTACGATGGCAATGCACATTTTGAAGTTGCAGGTGAATGAGACAGGAGAAATAGCCTCAGACTTCAAGAAGAATATAATAATCCCAAATCCAAAGAGAGCAGGTGCTAACAGGTGTGAACATTACCAAGCTATCAGTTTGATAAGTCACGGCTGCAAAATACTAAAACAAATGATTTACAGAAGAATGGAGAAACTGGTAGAGGTCGACCTCGGGGAGGATCACTTTGGATTCCGGAGAAATGTAGGAACACCCGACGTATACCGACCTTACGTCTCCTCGTAGGAGATATGTTAAGGAAAGACGAACCTATGTTTATAGCATTCGTAGACTTAGAGAAAGCTTTTCACAATTTTGACTGGAATACTCTATCTCAAATTCTAAAGGTGGTAGGCGTAAAATAAAGGCAGCGAAAGGCTATTTACAATTTGCACAGAAACAGATGGCAGTTATAAGAGTCGAGGGGCACGAAAGGGAAGCAGTGATTTTAAAGGGAGAGAGACACAGGGTTGTAGCATATCTCCGATGTTAGTCAATCTTTATACTGAGCAAGCAGCAACGGAAACAAAAGAAAAATTTGGTGTAGGAATTCAAGTCTAGGGTGAAGAAATAAAAACTTTGAAGCTTGCCGATGACATTGTAATTCTGTCAGAGACAGCAAAGGACTTGGAAGAGCAACTGAACGATATGGACAGTATCTTGAAAGAAGGATATAAGATGAACATCAATAAAAGCAAAACGAGGATAACGGTGATGCTGAGAGAATCAGATTAGGAAATGAGGCACTTAAAGTAGAAGATTATTTTTGCTATTTGGGAAGCAAATTAACTGATGATATGTAGGCAGGACGTAAAATGTAGAATGGCACGGGAAAGAAAAGCATTTCTGAAGAAGAGAAATTTGGTAACCTCGAGTATAGATTTAAGTGTCAGGAAGTCCTTTCTGAAAGTATTTGTGGTGTGGGATGCAGTTTTTATGGAAAGGAAATACGGACGATACACACTGTAGACAAAAAGAGAGTAGAGGCTATGTGGTGCTACAGAAGAATGCTCAAGACTAGATAGGTAGATCATGGAACTGAGGAGGAGGTACTGAACAGAACCGAAGATAGAGAAATTTGTGGTACAACCTAGAAGAAGGGATAGGTCACATTCTGAGGCATCAGGGGAGGGAAGCTTGGGGAGATTAAAATCGTAGAGGGAGACCAAGAGATTAATACAGTATGCAGATTCAGACAAATGTAGGTTGCGATAGTTACTCGGAGATGAAGAGACTTGCACAGGATAGAGAAGCACGGAAAGCTGCATCAAACCAGTCGTTGGACTGAAGACCACAACAACAACAGCTTCAGTTATATGTAAAGACCTTCATTGTGATATTAACACGTTATAAACGCACAATGTTTGGGAAGTATAGTACTTCCCTAATTGCAATTTGCGAAACTATAACGGCATAGATATAAACCTAGCAGAGAGGTATCTATTTATAGCTGTGTGTCTACGCCCGTAGAACGCAGCGCCTGGCCTTGTGCTTAATGTTTATGACGTCTTATCTTCTTAACTATGTGTTGTATTATGACGTAATTTTGTAGCTACATTCAGTGGCATGTGCAAATATTGTCTGCAAAATATGTTGCAAATTGAATTAGTAGCAACGAAGTAATAAATTTAAAAGCCATGCACGAAGCTGCAATTTTTAACGCATCTTACCGTTTATGAACCTTGTGTCATACAATGATATGAGATTGTAAGTATAATCAGCGGCAAATGTGGATACTGTCTGCGAAACTTATTGCGAATAGAGTTGCTAGCGAAGAAGTAATAAATTTAAACGCCATGCAAAATGAGGCAGTTTTTCACGCATCTCACTGTTTACGACTTCCTATCTCATGAACTAAGGGTCAGTCGTACAGTGATACAATTTTACAGTTACATTCAGCAGTACATGTGCGTACTGTCTGTAAAATGTGTCGCGAAACAGTGAGTAGTAAAGAAGTAATAAATTATAATGCCATGCCTCATGTGGCACTTCTGCTGCGTGAATAGTGAAAAAGTAATAAGTGATAAACATCGTTCCTTTCATCATTTTGTAGGGGTTGTCACAGGGGGGAAAATTCGCAAAGGTTTGAAATTGTATGTAAAGTTTGTTGGAAGTCGTTAAGTGCTCTCAGTCTCAAACATTGGATGAATTCATGCGTCGCATGCTGCGCTTCTTTTTCACCCTCACCCCTTTGATAAATAGATGGTTCTTATCCCCACAGAGATTGTTGTCTCAACAGTGAGCTATATGTGTACTAAGTCTGGTTGAGTCCCCAGCTCGTGGTCTAGGGGCTAGCGTTGCTGCCTCTGGATGACGGGGTTCCGGGTTTGATTCCTGGCCGGGATGGGGATTTTCTCTGCCCGGGGACCGGGTGTTTGTGTTGTCCTCACCATCATTATCATTATTTGTGAGAGTGACTAGGCTAGATTGTGAAAACAAAATGGACTGTGTAAAAATTGGGACTTCGTACGGGCACGGGCACGGGCGCTGACGACCGCGCAGTTGTGCGCCCCACAAACCAACTATCATCATCAAGTCTGGTTGAAATCGGTCAGTGGCTGAGGAGGAGATGTCGAACGAACGAACAAACGCACGCGCGCAAGCACACACACACACACACACACACACACACGCACACACACACACACATTTTATAGTAAGTATGGATTACAGAATAACAAACGTATTTTTTAAATACTTGTGAATTTTTTAAAAATACTTGTGTATTTTTTCGAATTGTCTATACAAACTAAATCAATTAAGTTTGCAAGAGTAAAATAAGTTTGAACAACAATCCACGTATATTCTTCCGTAATCCTGTATATATTCCACCACAATTTCGCAAACTGCAAGTAAAAACTTGTTACAATTTCCACACATACGCATTTCTAACGTGCTGATATCGCAATGAACACCCTTACATGAAATATAAACACTGATGATAAAGTTGTCAGTTTTATATAAAATGCTACTGAAACAGACATTAGACGGCTTTTATTGTTACGTTTTTCATTCCTTTCACTATCTCCGTTTTCTCCAAGAAGACACTACGGCTACCAAGAAATGCTTTTATTTGCTGAAAACACAATCACAAATTCATTTCACATTGCAGTTACGGGTTTCGACCAGCCAGTGGTCATCAGACTAAAATCACATGCTAGCACTGGCGACCTAAGTTTCCCGTTACTTTGTCAATTTAAATATAGTTATGTTCACACGTAATTTTAGGAGATACTTAAGATGACAATGCAAGTGAAACGTCTTTTCACCGAATGCAGCATGTGATTTTAATCTGATGATGACCACAGGTTGGTCGAAACCGGCAACTGCAGTGTGAAATGCTTTTGTAGCTGAGTCGTCAGAAAGTAAAAGGAGAAAGTAATCATACTTCTATTTTACTCTGATCCCTGAACATTTGTGGTGAAGTTTCAAATCTCTGGCTTTTTTTTCTTCAAAAAATTAGGTCAGATATTAAAAAGACCAAATGTTTAATAATTCTCTGCAGTAATGGTGAGGAAAGAAAACAGGTAAAAATAAATAAAAAGCATTTAAACATGCCTATGTACTATGTGCGTAGCCAGTCTTAAGTTTGGATAAACTGTGAAGCGATATTCTTTTTACTAAAACGATTGGAGAATCCACCGCAAGCACATTTGCGATCGGAAACACTGAGTGAACGTCACAGGCCACAAAGTCCAAGACACCGTAAGACCCATCAACCCTCGCCTGCACCTGGGATCTAATGGGCTGGTTTTCCCCCTAATCCAGTAGACTATAGTCGGTTTTGGGGAAGGATCAGGAGGAATGCTGAATATTGCGGTCGGAATCTACTAGGTTGGTTCCAATTTTATAAACATTTCCCGTGACATTGCCTATTCTCTTAGGAACAATATTGAGAAATAATGATATGAGAACCGTATACGGGCTGAAGTGAGCGAAAATACGAAGGCAGATTAAGGTTTAACGTCTGTCGATTAGAGAACCACGGGGAAGGATCCCCTCCAAAAAAAAAAAAAAAAAAAATGGCGTTTGCCTGAAGCGGTTTATGGAAATCGTGAAACAACGTAAAACTTGATGACCGGACGAGGATTTGAACCGCTTTCGTCCCAGACTGTTATCGTTGCACCACCTCGCTCGGTAGCCTGAATAAAGCCAATGGCCAACGAGAACACCCGCTTTTGAGTCGAAAACAAAGTACTGCAGCTCAAGCGTGATCAGCTGAAAGGTCCTAATGTTTACACAGTATCGGGAGTTGCCTGCGGCACCTGGGAGTCGGTTGGTACCAATCCGTGGATTAAGACGGGAGTCGCGGCGCACAGCTGCGTTATCGTGCTGCGGTTGCTACGGTGGGTACTTCGTCATCCACAATGATTTTTTCTTCGATTGGGGGCAGATCACATAAATTTGCAATCGTGTTCGTGGAGTAATGATCACTATTTCCGACTTTTGAAGGCAGATGTTGATGTATTGTGCATGCGCATATGAACAGTAGGGGAGGACCAACTATTACATCGACTAGCCATTAGCTAGAAATAAGTTGTGATGCCTGAAGAGACGGACACGGTAGGGCATATTTTAAGCAAATAAACTGCATGCTTTGTGCAGTTCTTATATTTTGTCCACCTAGAGACGTCTGCGGAAGCTGCATTAAGTAGTTGGAAGAGGTGCTCCGAGTCCCAGTTGTATGCAGTTTCCAATACAGTGGTGGGACCTTGGGGGTCTGTTTGTGCGCAGTGAATTTTGTACAGCGCAGTTTCCATTGCTATTGGAGTAGTGACTAATTCCACCCAGTCTGGATTATCAAAGCATGACTAGCTACACTTAGACTTACGCGTATCTAGCACGGCTGGGAACTGATCAGCGACCGCCGGTAGATGTTAGTCTGCGTTTCAGTGGCTTGTGTCACAGGAACAGTAGGCCTACTGAGAGACGACAGTAACACCAGTTACATACGCAATACTTCCCGTGTGGTCTTTTTAAGGACATACCTGTGACAGTTTCAGAATTCATACACCCTTGCCACCTCTTGCATCTTCGCCTCCAAATATATCTACTTTTTCTTCATAACAGAGTTTATAGACTATAATAAAACTGCATTGTGAAACAGCGTCGAAGCATCTAACCTATTACATAAAATGTGTCGCACAAATTTATCTCGAGCACCGCAAATCGCTAGGAGCGCGTTGACGAGTGAGACTGCGAAACAAAACCATCACGGAGGACGGTGATAGAAGCTTTTCAATATTTGCAGTCATTGCTCGGTAGCGACTTCTCAGGACTGATTCAAACGTAAACGTACCTTCATAGCAGAGTCCTAACGAGTGTAGGCATACTTAGCCACAACTACACTCTCCAAACCAGGCGTCCACAATTACACTCCACGGATCACAATTAATTGAGGTCTCTTCCTGTATCAGTGGTATCTGTTTCATTGCATTCCATTCACGGTTCGAGTGTGGGTGGAATGATTGCTTCAATTTCTCTGTACGTGCTATCATAGTTTGTTTTACTATCACGGTCTCTACGAGAGGAAATTTTAGAAGGTCAAAGAATAGAATATTCGTACGTTCTACAATGAAAACAGGTGCACGAAATAGTGATCGTCTGCGCTACCCTCCTTAGTAAAGGACCCACATCCATTCTTAGAACGCCGGACGCCCAACCCGCACCTTGAGCTGTATTACACTGCGAGCGCAAGCAATATCTTTCGCAAACGAAATAGTTTTCCAGCACCATGTCAATAAACCAAAACTGCAGTTTATTCTGCGTACATCAAAGACTACGCAAATCGATCCATTTCGTATCTCCACATGCTATTGATCCCAGGTATTTCAATTATGTGGCTCGCTGCAGCTGCGACTCAGACTCTACAATCAAAAGATACTGGAGTGTTACCTTTTATCAATTGCGTAAGTTCACATTTTACTACACAAAGCGCCGTTGTTTAGTCTAGTAGCTGCCAATCTTTGCGTAAAATTGAGCTTTTCTCCAGATATGAATAGATTCTAACACAATATTTGTCAACTCATACTTCCTCATAAACAATTGGCACTTGTGAAAAGTCTGACACTGCAACTAATACCATCCACTAAGTTATTAAGTAAGTACAGCATTTTCCTGGGGCACATCTGGAGTCATTTCTGTGTTTCTGAAGATCCTCCTCTCAATATCATGTACTGCATCCTGTCTGTTAAGAAGTTCCCAATCTTACGGGTTAACCTTTCTCAAGGTCCTAGTATATACGCTTTGAAACGTACAGCGGATAACTTTGTTAGTACTAGCACAGTACGTTAACGTGTGACCAACTGTTCTAGAAGATGGGTAAACGAATTAAATCGTAATAATAGATGAAAGACGATAGCAGCATGCAACTATGTCCTACGGAATACAGCCGACTGGACAGAAAATTAAGACGTTCATGCTGTAGAATATCCGCGAATAGCATATTGCTACCGTACTCCATTACATAAAATGCGACAGAGAGAAATTATGAGGGAATGAATCTACAGTATCTTGGAAGGCTGGATTTTAGTGGCGTGCACATATTCTGCTAGGTTTTTAGTGCGCCGTGGGTAAGGCCACTTTAGGCTCCTTTTGTATCAGATGTAGAAAATTAATATCTCCTTTGTAAGGATACCGCAACCAGCCTGGCATGGAATTTTAACAAAGAAAAATAAGTATTTCCAATGGACTACCGGCCACGTACTGATAATAATCACGCCTAGGCTATACGCTAAACAATTCAGTTTAAAAGTGGTAAAAGTAATTTTCGCTTCAGAGGCAGAGCAATCTGCGATTGCAACGGACGCCATAGAAAGGCTTTTGTCGACAGGAAACAACTGCAGCGCGTGTTTGACAGCAACAGTACTGGGAGACTACAATAACAACGGCTACATACGCAATAATTCTCTTGTATTTACTTGCCTGTTCACGTTACACAGGGCCAATAGTTTTTTAAACTAAACAGTTTCAGAATTTTAGTTTAAAAAATAGTTTCAGAATTCATACAGCCTTGCCACCTCTTACATCTTCGCCTCCAAATATATCTGCTTTTTCTGCATAACAAAGTTTATAGTAAAACAGCCTTGTGAAACTGCCGTGAAGCATCTAACCTTCTACATAAAATGTGTATAGATAGCAAATGTGCTCATTCTGTAAAATTCATTATGAAAATTGAGCGCTTTATGGATGTAATTCCTGGATTCAACGCAATGCGTTGCATGGGTCGAGAGTGGAATGACTGACGGGCGGGCAGACAGACAGCTGCTCCGCGTTGACCTAGGTGCGCTGCCAATAGACTCAGCACACACATTACGCGATGCCTTATTAAGGCAACGAAACGCGATTCCATTGCGGGCTTTCAGAATAGCACATACCACGCAAGCCAGGACCATAATAAAGCCCCTGACAAAAATAAGTTCTACGTGATCACAAACTCAGAACCTTAAAATTTTCTTTTACAATGTGGCAGTCCTACAGACCATTCACTGTGAGAGTCCACAATTTCACATACATACATACAACACAGAACACGAAAAAGTAGAAAAAATGTAGCTCTCATAGCTCTTTCGAGTACCTGACGTATATCCACGGCAGATCTGCAGGAACTGCGGGGCAAGACAGTTGCGGAACGTAACTTGTGCTGCACTGTCTGAGGACAAAGACTAAAAACATAACAGTCCGTATATTTCTGCTACCGTGTGCTTTAATCGCCTAGAGAACACTGAAGCCTCGCATTTCATCTCTACACTGTCAGTGCATCGGAAATAAAAATGATATTTAAATAAGAAAGGATGTGAAACCAACAAAAAGTTCACGTTAAATTGGAACACGCAGACACAATACAAATACGGCTATTACCTCACTTTTCAATGAAGAAGCACTCAAAGTGTTACCTTGCAGTAAGACGTAGAAGATACTAGCGAAAGAATCATCAATCGAGAGTCTGATATCTATACGATGCAGCGGCGCACATAGGATGAACAACGCTCTATTTCGATTCTGGCGTAAAAAATTATAAATACCTTTTGTCTATGATAGATTATCAGGGAACCTGTGAAGCATCTGCTACCTGCAGAGGACTCAGCATAGTTTACAATCCTGCGTTGCCCATACTGAACACAAAATACAGATTTAAACATCGATCGTTATTGTAAAATCATCTAATTCCTCATTGAGGCCACAGGCGCTTCGCAGTAGAACATTACGCTGCCCATGGGGATAGAAAGTGAAAGATGCTAAAAGGAAGAGGCTCCCCCACATGCTCTGCGGTTAACAGCTGCATGACCCGGTCACCCCACATTAACTCGTTTCTACTAACGCTATCTGCAAATTGGCTTGAATTGCCTTCTCGTAAGCAATTTTCTGCCCGCGCGTTTCACTGGAACTCGCCTGCGCAGCTGCCAAATGTAATATCGAAAGCACGCCAACAAGCGTCGGTGGTCCTATTTCCTTAGACAGTGTTCATTGTCTTCCTGCAGAACAAGGAAAAGAAAATGACAGTGTGTTAGAATAAAAAGTGATACTATCAACAGAAGTTCGCTACACGACAGGAGGACTTTACTCGTTTGTTGAAATTACAACCAATGTTGAAGTTGTTTTTCTGAGTCTAAGAGTCCATTACTCCCATATACATCGGTACACAATGAGGAACTACAGTCACAGGTGTGGTTACTTTTGCAACTAGAGAAATGATATGACGCAGCAATCTATATGAACCTAGCGCCCGTGTGTATGACCGCCGGTCGTTGTCCCAGTTTCTTACCGCAGTCTTTATTACTATCGATCGCTGTTCTGCGTAATAGCGGCTCAGACTCGACGTTCGATAGTCGGCACGAATTGCAGCGACACGCGAAACATCTACTGATTCGCGTATGAGTACTTCAACCGAAATGCTAAGCGCACGGTCGTGAATAGAGAATTCCTCAACAGTATCCAAGCCCACGATACATTAAACATTTAGCAATGTGTGTTTTGTTTCAATTTTATTACTAAAAAGGGTGAAAATGAAGCAACATTCATGTGTAGGAAGTACATACATTGACTATTTGCCCATATAACCACCAAGAAGGCAGAGAGACTTCTCGTAACTGTGTACCAGCTATCCTCCTCTGCAGAAAGATTGCTCCTCGAAGAATCCACCAGAAAGGCGTTGTACATCACAGGGATTCACTTTCTTCAAACTCCCAGTATCCGCGTTTGATTAAAATCAAGAAATAACCACGAGACTACAGTTACGGCAGTTCAGGTGCATATGGAGCAGTAACGATCTTTCGTAGGGACCACTCATTCACCATCAGCGAAAATGCCAGGAGCAAAATTGTAGTCTAGATAGTCTCTGCCTGATAACGTACAGAGGCATTCTGAGCACAAAGTCGTTGCCACGTACAAAAATAAACGTGGCTTCATAGTGAAGACATTTCCAAAGATACTCAGGCTAAGTGGTGTGAACGACGATGGCCGACCGAATGCTGCTGCATCAACTGAATGACTACTCCAATTATTCACAGCTGAAGTGACGGATCACTTTATCTACCATCTGGTTTACCACTAAGCGAATTTCAGCTTTTCGGAGGTGAAGTAGTTGGACGTACGACACGACTTCCCAAACAAGAAAACTGCAGAGGGCACCGTGACGGCATGGTTCGCCAGAAAGAAGCACTATGTTACGAAGATAAGAAGACCTAGGTCAGCGTTAAGGTAAATGCGTCAACCTGGTGATATTGCTGAAGTCAATACACTCATGAACCCTTTCTGGTATTCACTTTTTCTTTTTTAATTTCCCGTCCTATCGGGACACACAATGTTTAATCCCCATTAATTCTAAAGAATATCCTCCAAGCATGGAGGACAAACTTACAATGCTAATTACTGAGATAAGTTTTAGATACAGCGTACATCTTTATTTGCAAGGCAATGTGAAAAATAAGGGCGTCTGTGAGAAGTGACACTGGCTCTGAAGCAGAATATTGGAGATATCGTCATCAGTAAAGACGGACGGAAAGTAACAAAGGTTCCTACAGTGCTAAATAAAAACGTCTGAAATTTAGCAACATGACTTTTGAAACTGATATTAACAGCAACAGAGTTGTTATCGCTCGGCTCCAGGAATATATTCATGAAATTAATAATGAAGAAATTAGATCTCTCGTCGGCACAGACTGCGCTGAAGTTCGTGGAATAGGAAAATCTACAATACTTTAACGTGTGCAGCAGTTCCAAAAGCAGAACTTGTGGCTTCCGGTAAATAAACTGCGAGTTTGTTCGTATCCCCGAGCACGGTGTTTCATCTCTTGAAGTCAAACATTGTGACTTTTACATGAGTGAACCAGTACCAGCATTTTAAGCTGTGGGTAATGGTAAACAAAACTTATTAAAAACAGAAACACACAGAATTAATGTTCCACACTAATATTTATTTGTATTTTGTTGTGAACTAGATTTTGACTTTCTAGACCATCGTCAGACAACATAGACTGAACAGACAATTCAGACAACCATCGCGAGCTTCTAGCTGTACAGGGGCTGTTATTACCAAAGATGTGTAACGCTTAATGATTTTGCATCCACACGGAAAACACGGAATCGGAATGTTTCTATCTGGCATGAGAACAAAACAAGAAATAATATGAACATAAGTGTATATTGAATATGTCTACGTTCCTCAAAGCATCAATGAAATATTCCACAAATACATGGTACAGATAACAGAATTCTCTAATTAGCTTCAACTACGAAATCAGGAGCTAATGGTAACCACGAACGGAAAGTCCTTTGACGTAGCCCTGACACCAAAGTGTGCCTTCTTACTCATAGTGCAGCATCTAAGTTCGGAAGTCACGATATTAATTCTTCCAGATACCGATTCCTCAACTCGCAGATAAACCTCACCTGCTAATCGATAAGGCAGTTTTGACTGACGAGCTGTGAATTTTCTAATAGTCAGCAGGAGGACCATGGTCAAGTTTGGCTTTACTTGAAACTGAGCAAGGATAATCGCGCTTTTTGGTATCACACTGAGCTGTGTAGACCGTAAGTATTTGTACGAGATGTAAAAACCACGCTAATAAATCGAACGATAAGCAGAACGAGGACAGACGAGTTGGTAAAGCCGAGGCGACTTCATTCAGCTACCGAGACGCTCTGTTAGCAATCGCTAATCAGTTCAATTAGCGTCCTTGTTGCACCAAGAGGATGGGCGACTGTCGACACTCTCTGTTCAGGACGTAATGCAAAGTCACTGTAGCAAATTTACCGAAGAAACCAGAAATTTTATGTATAGAGTTCTTGACAGCAGTACATGGGCGACATTTGATAAACACGGAAAGCAACTTCTGGGGTATTTCCCAGGAGACGACTTCCGCTGATGCAATATCCTTCTTCTACGGTAGCTTCGCCGTCTGTTTCGGTCGATGCCTGTCATATGCGGTAGTAGATACTTAACATCATGCGCTAGACAGTGTCTCGCATTGTTCTGCTACTGAACGCCGACAAGAATGATACATTCCTTCACATATCGGTACCACGTTCCATCTACGATAGTTCGAGAACCGGGTCACTCTCATCAGCTGGCAACACAATTAAAAATCAAGGAAACAATCTGTACACAGCTCTAGAACATTTCTAACATCACTATCTAATGTGTAAATACAATTAAAGCACCCAAAAAACCGCCTCTCTCAATCATAGATGAATCAACAATTTTAATGCCGAATCCTCAGCATCAGGTAACAAGCTAGCTGTTAGTTCAAAATAATTTCTCCATGGATATAACACACTACGCCCTTTAAAAATACAAAGAAATAAAAACCTGCAACTAACCAGCAAGCACATTTGTTGCATGTAATGCCAAATTAAAAGAAGCACCAAGCTACTAAAGGTAGAATCTAGTATTGCCGCTATCCACGGACGTCCTAAGATCAGCGTGCTCGGCAGCTAGCACAGAATTACCTTGAGGGCTTCCATCCTCGGGACGCGGCCTACGTCGAGGGGTGCCCCGGGGCGACCCTTGGAGCGGCGCGCGGCGGCCAAGACGCGGGCCGCGACGCCGCGGTCGGCGTGCGGCAGCGAGAGCGTACTCACCATCTTGAGCGTGTCCTGCGCGCGCAGCAGGTAGAACATGGACTGCAGGTGCTGCTGGATGTCGGAGCTCACGCGCCGGCTGCTAGTGCGCACGCGGTCCGTCGGTGGCAGCACCAGCGCCGCGCCCTTCCCCGCGAAGTAGCACTCGCTCAGGCTGCAACAAGCAATTGTGCCAAACCATCAGCGCCCCGATTCTTGATGCTGCTCGTATACTAGGATGTCTATTAGCCCCGTTTCCCCCGGGGCAGTCTCGTTGTTTCCCAAACTCTCTCGCAATCCCGAAAGTTTTTTTGCGGCTCTCGAATGTCCCGGTTTTCTGTGATTCCGCTTGGCTAACGCATATTACGCTACCAGATGTTGATTTGCAATTTACTGTCCATTGCGCTAATACATACGTGAGAATGGGCTTTTTGTATAGCTCGCTCTACAAACTTTGTTTATTTACTGGTAATGTTCTAGTTGGTAGTACCGATTCACGTTCAGTTTCATCATGCCAAAACGAAAGCGTGATTTTAAGAGCAATATAAAAAGTAAGTTTCTTTTACCACTAGCAGCGGAGAAACTGTAGAGTGTTGTTGCGAAAATCAAACTTTGTTTTCGGACGTGGTGGGAGGTTTGACATTGGAGATCACGTTAATACGATGAAACATCACATCAGTGTTCAAATGAAACTGCACTTCTTGATAAAATACATAAAAGTCAAAAGTACGGTGGCAATGGAGCAGAATAGTTATTGTTAAGTCATTTGATATCATGTGTGTGCATGACGCGTACGAAAACTTTTTCGTTCATTAAATTTAGTCCATACAGTTTTTGCCGCCCCTGCCCTTTTTTGCTTCATTGTCCCTGTTCTTTTCTTAATTTTTTAAACTGTCCAGTTTTTTAATAAAAACTAACTGGACACCCTATCGTATACACAAAATGTAGTACCGAACAAGTAAAACAGTGGTAGTGGTAGTAGCAGTAGTAGTAGTAGCCTAAGGTGTGGCTCTCCGGCCAAATGAAACGATATTTATTTCACTCTCATGCGCGTTTCGCTTCTTTTATTCCCAAAGCACCCACAGTGGCCTTTCCGCATATTTTTCTTATTACATATACATAATAAATATGCGACGAAATAGTTCTGAACATGTTCCCATATTACATTAGTAGTAGGATCGTATTGCTATCGGCTGTATATATAATATTTATTCTTGACCCGTTTCGGTTAATTAAACCAACAACTGGAAGAAAAATTGTAACAACTGTTGGCTTAAAAATGCACATTTCTAATAGAAGGCATTTTCGTACACCACGCGTGACAATGACAAGACGTGGAATTCTATGAAATGCGCATTTTTATAGTAACAAATGTTACCATTTTTCTTCCGGTGAATTAGATTTAATTAAGCGAAACAGGACAAAAATAAATATTATACACACAGCTGATGGCAAACAAAAATTTATTGCTATAAATATCTCACAGGTATAGCTAGTAACCTAAAGAAATTTTTAATCTTATTGTAAGCCAAAAACACTTCATGGTTCAGCAGTTATTCTACGTATTTTGTTGCATTTACGATTTTGGGGATTCATTTCTTCACACCTGTGCTGCGATGGAACTGTGATTGGTTGCCCAGTACAATCCATAGTAGCCAGACCTTGACATTTGCGCGCATATTTCATTACATTTATCTCACGTTTCCATTGCCGTGTTTTAAAAACTTATATTTATTCCGTGTATCTACCGTCTCTAGTTTTGGCAACCTCGCTAATCGTATATATTATACATAACGACGAACGTTTTATTAGATTACGCACTCAGCTATTTACTCTATACGGCGTTACTGAAATAAGTGAGCTCTTCGACCCTAGTAAGTCACAACACTGATACGTATCTTTGCGCTCGAGGAACTGCAAGGCAAAATCGAATACTCGTACTCATCAGTAACAAGACAATGAAACACATTCTATTCTGTGTGTGTTACCCAATTATGGGCGAAATGTCACCGCAGGCGGTGAATGTGATAAACACCACCTAGACTGAACGTATGGAGACGCTTACGGAGAAATGCCCATTCCAGTCATTAATTACGAACGTCTCTCTCTCTCTCTCTCTCTCTCTCTGGGTGGGTGGATGAGGGAGTGAACTTCAGTAGCTCTTGTAGTCAGAAAAAAACTTTGAATCCTATAGAAACCACAGACGGTACACTTTAACTGGTTACAGCTGAATATATTAATTTTGTACAACACGATTCGAGGCTGGATACTTCATCTTCAGGAGGACATCTGATCATCATCTAGGTCTTAGTTCGCCTCAGTAGTGTTATTGTGGTGGAATCTGTTTCTTGGGATCTCATTTACGCTAAATCCCATCTGAAATGTTACAGAGGCGAACTTCATTAACTCATGTTTCTTAATTTTATCCTTCATATCACTATAGCACCCATCACAACAACACCAAGTCAGGTATTTTTAGTTCTGTAAAAGCACTGAACACAATTAACGCACTTTGGTTCAAAGGTATAATAATAATAATAATAATAATAATAATCTCCTCTTCCTCCTTCTGTGTTGTACACATTTACTATAAGCCTGATCTCAGGAAAAATTCGGAATTTAAAACGAAACTAAGAAAAATATTTTCTCTGCCGCAAATGGGTTGCCAAAACAAGTTGCAGTTTGTGGTATAAGGGTACACCATTGCTTCAAAACAAGCAGTTGTCTTAAGGCTATAACTGAAATCTTTGAATATGCTAGACGAATACATGTTACAATTCAAAAAAAGAAAAAGTGCTACAGTGCGTAAGGCACCTCCAAATTCTGAGACGTACTTTATAGGTGTAAACTTTCTTATTGAATAAAAATTCGTATGCAAACTACAGTATGAATTATCATTCAGATTATCCCAGTCTGTAGCTACTTCCTACAAAAATTTCAATTCCTAAACAAGTGTTTCATTAACTCTTTCAATCGTATGGTTTGCGCAATTTTGTAAAGTTTTCCGGCAAAATTGTTGAAATATATTGGCAACCTGGTAGCTTGAGCCCACTTACTGAACAGTGAATCCTGCAAGCCAGATGCCACGTGTGATAACGGATGTTTGCCGTGGAGGACAGACTATGCCAGTTAGCTCCTAACGTTACGTCATGCCATCAATGCCGAAATGGCTCTGTCCCCTAGCGTTATCTGCTGTCATCTTAGGGTGGTCCCGTTATCGTCAATGTCTTCAGAGCAGCTGCACCTACAAATTCCCAAACCTGAACTGGCTATAGAATGAAAGGACGAAGAATGCACAGAATTAACTAGTAGAAAAACCCGTGGCTGCCAACATATTTTCCTTAAACGATACAAGATATAATAGCGTGTACCTGAGTCCATACATAAATGTCGCCAAAACACATTGGTGGGTTACGGCCTAACAAGTGCAAATTTTGGTGTAGATTTACGTTTAAAAATATACTTTACACTTCGAAACTGTCCTCAAAGAATCACAATGAGAGAAATTTCGTACGCAGAATTCAGTATTAACAAATGCTTCTGTGTAAAGAAAGTGGGATATTACCTGGGTTATGACCTAACAGCTGCAATTTTGGTGTAGTTACATGGTTTAAAAGTATAGTCACACTTCGTAATATGAGCGAATATCATATGTAGAAATCACTGTTAATTAATAAATGTTAGAGTGGTATGAGAATCCATTAATTTCATTAGTCACGTCCAACGCACAAATCCGTGGTTGAGTCAGCATTTAACCAGCGGTGCTTAATTCAGTTGTTCTTGAAAAATAGTGACAGGCAGAAATTTGACTTTAAGCCTTGGAGGTTTGATATGCAAAAAGCAATATAAAAGAAACTATCGCAAGAATTCTCTTATATATGCAAGGTCCGAAGAGCACAGAACGCAAATAAATCAAAGATACGACCGATGCAAAGAAATAGTTTTACACAAGGAGAAGGTAACCTACGAACATAGCACGTGTGTTACGAGGAAATGTCTTTAACGGATCACAGATTGGATCTCCGACAGGAGTTGAAGATATTGCTGAAGTTGGGCACACATCGTGCGCTGGATATTATTATTATGATTATTATTATTATTTCTTCTCTTTCCTGTCTCAGACGTTATGTTATTATTATTATTATTATTATTATTATTACTACTACTACTAAATTTAAACACTACAGGAAAGGCGTGGAAAGAGGGCATTAATTGTCCTCATGTCGGAACCCACATTCCGTGCTCATCGAGAAGTGTTTCATGGTAGTTGTGCAGGGGAATTGCGAAGTCGATGAATAACACAAATTGCCACGAAGAACGTAACAAACGCTCAAAGTACTTTTTACAATATTTACTAACATTGTATGTGGTCCACAGTTCATCATACGGCATACATGCAATCGGTACTTCAATTCTACCCATACCCGATCCACGATATCAGACGCTGCGATGCGGCGTCGCAAGATTTGGAGATACTGCGTTAGAGACGGAACATAACAAACGCTATCCTTGATGTTAACGCTACAAGAAAAAAATCACAAGGCGCCAACTCCAGTGAGCCTTGGTGGCCACTCGAGTAGCACCAGGTGAACGGCAGTAGGATGGGTTGTCCAGCGACATGGCAACGTCACATTTTCAGGTAATCTCGTACACTACTATGGTAAAGTCCAGGGGCGTCATCGGGTTTAAAGACAGAATCAAGTTGTGGCGTGAGCCACCCTCTGCTCTGATGCTCTGACACATCTGGTAGGCCCGAACACGTTGCATCGCAAAAAGATCCATCCTCCCCGAATTTCTCGTGCCATTTCACAACACTGATGTAACCTGGTGGTGTCTTGTGAAACTTTCCACAGAAAGCTCTTTGCGCACTCAGTACCAACTGGCAACTGGCACATTCTGCCACACAACATACTTTATCTCCGTGGTTCGCCTCCATTTTCATCAACTACTGTCCGTGGCACCCTGTTGCGGTTTTCCAAACTCACTTGTCGGCGTCACGAAGTAAAAAGAAAAATACACTTTAAGAGTTAGTCTTTTATATACTGTAGCATTTGTTAAGTTATGTTTACCATTTAACTAACAGATTTCTTAAAGTATTTCACGGACATTGCATTTACCTTGTATGTGGCATGTTGCGAACAGTTACCAATGAATTTGCACACGCGCTTCTCTACTGTGGTTCTAATTCGCTTTTCTCATGACAAGTCTGCAGCGTGACGCGGACTTCCACCTTCCTTTATAGTTTACGACGAGTGACGCAATTTCTCTACATCAGAAAAAAACATAGTAAGCATGAAAACATTCCTGAGTGAACAAATACAAATTCCAGTCTCAGAGCGCTAATGTGTGACTATTACAGGTGCAGAAGTAGATTTTTCAATGTCCGGACATATCGGAACAAGGACATTTGCAGATTCCAGAGATTCGGAGAAATAACGGGTGAACTGAAGGATTTACCTGTTCCGAGGTCATAGGCGCCGTGCCCCTACCCCTGCTACGCCCCCCTCCCCCACCACTCACCCCACACTCGGCCGCTGGACGACAACAGTTCCCACAAAGGACTTTCCTGTCCCGAGGGAATGGTATTTGCTCCCTCTCCCTTCTCCCTCAAGCACAATGTGAACGTCGCACTGGTCGAAATACAAGTCCCTATGCTTGCTTTTCTTCCGACTTTCCCAGTACGATTGTCAGTACGGAAGTTGTTACAACGACCAAGGGCAGCCATTACTCTCATTACACTGGATACATGTATCGTGATTTTGTAGGCGTATCGTAAATTTTGAGAATCTAAAGGTTTTTTTTATGGGTGTCCTTAAGCAAAAAGGCCTACCATTACAAGGGGAAGATGTATTCGAAAAATGCAGCAGTGTTTTACCTGTCCGAACATCTCTGCGGACTCGAGAATAAACTCACCAGTTATCCCAGATATGAGTGGATAGAACGGGGAACTTCAAAATAAAGGTTATCATTTTGTTACGGTAATGACTTACCCGAAAATATAAAGAGGTCCTTGCGTTATCAGAGTAGTTAGGAGTGCAGGAGCAAACAAGAGCCCGAGCACTGTTCTGAAACCGACCTGCTTCAAGATCTATTAAAAGATGGTAACTGCAGCAGTTTTATTCTGGAAAACAGCAGATTGGAAGAGAATCATTTTTTAGTGGAAAGAAAGGGAAAGGAAGCTTATGAAGGTCATCCCACTTTTTATAGATGGAACTTCTAAGTGATATAGCACGCACTTTACACAAATCTACACCATATGTACACACTTAGAGGAGCGACTGACGAAACTAACATTCTTCATGTAGTATTCGTCCCGCTCTCTTCTCTAATAAGAAGAGAGACCCCTATGTTCACCTGTTCCGTCTGATTAAACAGGATTTCCTCATGGTGTCCAAGAGAAGTGAATGATACACTCCTGGAAATGGAAAAAAGAACACATTGACACCGGTGTGTCAGACCCACCATACTTGCTCCGGACACTGCGAGAGGGCTGTACAAGCAATGATCACACGCACGGCACAGCGGACACACCAGGAACCGCTGTGTTGGCCGTCGAATGGCGCTAGCTGCGCAGCATTTGTGCACCGCCGCCGTCAGTGTCAGCCAGTTTGCCGTGGCATACGGAGCTCCATCGCAGTCTTTAACACTAGTAGCATGCCGCGACAGCGTGGACGTGAACCGTATGTGCAGTTGACGGACTTTGAGCGAGGGCGTATAGTGGGCATGCGGGAGGCCGGGTGGACGTACCGCCGAATTGCTCAACACGTGGGGCGTGAGGTCTCCACAGTACATCGATGTTGTCGCCAGTGGTCGGCGGAAGGTGCACGTGCCCGTCGACCTGGGACCGGACCGCAGCGACGCACGGATGCACGCCAAGACCGTAGGATCCTATGCAGTGCCGTAGGGGACCGCACCGCCACTTCCCAGCAAATTAGGGACACTGTTGCTCCTGGGGTATCGGCGAGGACCATTCGCAACCGTCTCCATGAAGCTGGGCTACGGTCCCGCACGCCGTTAGGCCGTCTTCCGCTCACGCCCCAACATCGTGCAGCCCGCCTCCAGTGGTGTCGCGACAGGCGTGAATGGAGGGACGAATGGAGACGTGTCGTCTTCAGCGATGAGAGTCGCTTCTGCCTTGGTGCCAATGATGGCCGTATGCGTGTTTGGCGCCGTGCAGGTGAGCGCCACAATCAGGACTGCATACGACCGAGGCACACAGGGCCAACACCCGGCATCATGGTGTGGGGAGCGATCTCCTACACTGGCCGTACACCACTGGTGATCGTCGAGGGTACACTGAATAGTGCACGGTACATCCAAACCGTCATCGAACCCATCGTTCTACCATTCCTAGACCGGCAAGGGAACTTGCTGTTCCAACAGGACAATGCACGTCCGCATGTATCCCGTGCCACCCAACGTGCTCTAGAAGGTGTAAGTCAACTACCCTGGCCAGCAAGATCTCCGGATCTGTCCCCCATTGAGCATGTTTGGGACTGGATGAAGCGTCGTCTCACGCGGTCTGCACGTCCAGCACGAACGCTGGTCCAACTGAGGCGCCAGGTGGAAATGGCATGGCAAGCCGTTCCACAGGACTACATCCAGCATCTCTATGATCGTCTCCATGGGAGAATAGCAGCCTGCATTGCTGCGAAAGGTGGATATACACTGTACTAGTGCCGACATTGTGCATGCTCTGTTGCCTGTGTCTATGCGCCTGTGGTTCTGTCAGTGTGGTCATGTGATGTATCTGACCCCAGGAATGTGTCAATAAAGTTTCCCCTTCCTGGGACAATGAATTCACGGTGTTCTTATTTCAATTTCCAGGAGTGTATTTCGTCGTGTTTCCCCCATAACTGAAGTAAGCGGATGTTATTTCTATACGAAGTACAGTTTATGGAGGAAAATTCAAGATTTCGGTCTAACTGAGGAGTACCGTCAGAGCAAAGATTTATAAGACTTCACGTCAGCGTGTATGCAGCGCTCGCATTGGTAAACCCAAAGGGCATAAGTAACGATTGGACTGAAATTCATGCGCAAGCTCCTGATAACGAAAGACTCAATTTTTTGGCTGCTTTTTTAGTCCGGGCTACAGAATAAGGAGATCGCCATGGAAATGTGGAATTGCTACGGAAAAAGGCACCGAACACCGAATGTTGCTGAAAGGCGGCACAAACAAAATAAATAATAATTCTGGGAATGCTCACCCTAGATTCAAAGTGAAATTAAAGCTGAATCTTGAATAGAAGATGAGGAAGATGAACGACAAGTTAGAGAGAAATATAAAATATTATGAAAATAACGGAAACATTAAATGCTCCTTGAAAGCCATTGGCCACATTCAGAAAGTGGACTAATCTCTATTCGCAAATTGCATATTAAAACGTTATGAGAACAACTAAGTCCGCGGAAATTTTTTTGCTTAAAATTATTAATTACATTGGAGAAGCATTATCAACATTAGTGTTCAGTTCTGTTAATAAGATGTACTGTAGTTGTAGCATAGAAATAATGAAGCCCATTCAGGCAGACTTTAAACACGCCATGTTTTCTTCCTCTATTTTAGCTAACGATGAAAGCTCTATTTTGTCCTAGACATCATTAATAAATTTGCATAAGCCACAAGAGAGATCAGATTTTACCAGGGAAATTAACATGGGGTGTGTCGTTCCTTTTTTCTCAATCGTTCACACTTTCGTTTTCTCCTCTTTTTTACGGTCACAGTTGATTAAATGGCAACAAACGCTTCATCATTCTTCGACATCTTTCGCTTTACCAAATGAAGCGCCTAACGTACCGTAAATAGTTATGTCAGAATTTCAGTATATTGAGTGACTGGCAATATTGTATTGTTAATAAGTACTGAACATGTGAAGACCCCTAGCGTACTGGCGGTGTCGGGAAAGGTGCGTAGACGACAGCTCGACAGCAGAGATTTGGGACACCGCCTGCTCGAGGAAGGCATTCCTCGTCCCGAGGGATTGTTGCTCAAACTACCTGGCACAGGGTTTGTCCGAAAGTCTAAGGTAAACCCTGCTATCCGGATTTCTCCGGCATCCGATTTTTGTTCAGAAACAGTAGAAGAACATCATTTGTTGGAACTCATTACCAGAAAGTGTTAAAACGGACATGTTTGTGGGTGAAGTTGACGATACCTCCAAATATACCCAGCGCCAATCCTGGTTCTTGTGTCTTGTGGCACCTTTGGTCCTCCCAATGTGCGCAGCAGTGGCTGTGCGGTGGTAGCTGTTATGTTTAAGGAGATAAGGTGTGTGAAGTGGTCGACATCACACCGTGGTATCTTCTATCTCTTACTCATCAATGAATTCTTCCAATGGAAACAGTCGGGACTGTTCCAAAATGTTCTCGAGCTTTTAAGAATGTTCTCGAGTACAATTCTGAGATGACAAATATCGCATTGATCGGCACTTCGGCAAAATCATCTTAACCGATAAGTTAGGCACCGTGGTAAACAAAATAGAAACAACTCACCGAAAAAGTGTAAGTTATTGTAGAGAAAACTACTTAAACAAAGAATGGTATTCTGAGTGAACGATTTAGCACCAGAAAATGACGACGTCAACAAACAAATAAGCGAATACAGACTATTTCAGAGGAAGTAAAAAATATTTTCTTGCATTGAAAAAATTATGAACCGAGAGAAAACCGTAAATTTCCCAACAGAATTCCCAAATTTGCTCGATGTTTTCAGTATGTCTTCGCAAAAAAAGATCTACACAACACCACAGAAGGGAAATACTAAATGGAACCGAATAAGGCTAGACAGCATTCACTACACAAATTCAGTTAACCAGCCATGAAACTCCCACTTCCCGGGAAGATTATCGTACACTGTGACAATCTATAACTAATGTATGCTGCAGATTACATGAACCAGTTCTCTTTCGCAGATTTGTGACTACAATACTATAGGCACACACATGTGATACATTGTTATTGCCACCATCACACACATGGTCACGAAAGTATGTGATCTCCAATACGCTTAAATTACAGAATGTCAAACGATGATGTCTGGGTCCCGCTGCCGTATCAAAGTGAGGAATATTTTTTCAGGTCTACTGATATTCTTGATTAGTATAAATATGAAAAAAACGTTCCGTCGACCTCGAGGCCGTTAGAGACGGAGCGCTAGTTCAGCTGGACAAGGACAGGACGGGAAACCGGCCGTCGTGGAGAGACGCTCTGACAGGGGGACAGAGAAGTGAGCTAGACATTTCGACAGAGCCGTGTTACGGCCACTGGCAGTTCAAGGGCAGCCGAGAACTCTTGACGAGCGCGTGGCTGAGGCAGCTCAACGCACAGATGCCCGTACGACGGAACAGTTTGGCGTCCACTGTATACTAGAAAGAGGAAGGAGAACGATGCCTTCTTTTTGCACTTAAGCCACTGTTGCGACATGCAGCAAAACTTACAAACTGCAGTCAACCCTATATCTGCAATGACGGAAAATTTATAGAACCAAATAATTTGAACTGTAAAGACAGTTACGCATTTTCTTATAAACAATTATGACGGTTGTACAATAATTTGTCCAACGAAAAAATAGCATTTTTTCATTAAGTCTGAAGACTGGCTGACGCAGCTGTCAACGCTACTCTATGCTGTGCAAGCCCCTTCATGTCTACCGAACTACTGCAACCTACATTCGTTTTAACATGCTTTGGTCTCGTTCTATGATCTCTATTCTGCACACCTAACTTCACTGCGAAACTGACGGTCCCCTGACGCCCCAGGATATGTACTGTGAACCGAACCCTCGTTTTAGTGAAAAGTGTGGCAAAACTTTCTTTTTTCGATTCAATACTTCAACAGTTCTTCGATCCACCCATTCAATCTTCAGCATTCCTCTGTAATCTCATATACCAAAAGCGTCTATTCTTTTCTTGTATAAACTGTTTATCGTCCAGATTTAACTCTTGTACAAGGCAACACTCGACAAACATACCATCAGGAATCACTTCCGTACACTTACAATTTTTATTATGCATTGCCAAAATTTCTCCCTCCCCACTTTTTTTTCTTCTTCAGAAACGTTTTTCTCGCTCTTGGCAGTCGGCATTATATAACTGTCTACTTTGGCATCATCAGTTAATTTGCTGTCCAGATATCAAATCTCATCCACAACTTTTAATGTCTCGTTACACAATCTGATTGCCACAGTCTCAGCTCATTCGTCTAGGTTCCATACCTTTGTTGGTATTCATTTTAAAGCCGATCTTCAAGGCGCTATACATTCCATTCAACGGATCTTTCACGTCTTTTGTCGACTCTGCCAGAATTACAATGTCAACGCTAACACCCATTCCAGATTCAGAAGCACTTCTAAATGGAAAAAAAAAACGTAATTCCCATTTCTCTGTTCTTATAAATTTCAGGGAGAATCACTACACTGAAAGCTCCATTACTCTGACCAAGAGGACATTCCCCAGTGGACCTCTGCATTTATGGTACACTAAGTATTTAAAATAATGTTCTAGCATTTTAGGAACTTTTGGGACTGTTTAGCACAGGCTCTGCGAGCATAGTGAATGGCTGACGGATTATATGATGTTGCAGCAGCAGCTGCAGCCGCCGCCGCTACTGCGGGGTAAACAAGTGGACTATCTGGCGTTTGCGGCGGCCGATAGGCTCACAGCTGTTTCCGGCTTCCGGTGGCCGCTGACCCACTGGCGCCGCTCTGTCACCTGACAGCCAGGGTGGTTGGAGAGGGGACGGGGGTGGGGGTTGTTAAACGACAATAGCTGCGCACAGCCTCCGGGGTCGAGTACTTATTCATAATTCTTCGATTCTAGATTTTTCCAGTCCTTCTTTACTATACAGGATAAAGAGAGCATACTTCCTGGGGCAAGTATCAACAGGGAAAGTAGAAAAGAAAAGGTTCATATCAAAGTATGTCCGGAAATGGACGGTGAGTACAAAATGAATCAGTACTTGTACGTTAAGAGGTGTAGCCACAAAGTTTTAATTATCACCCCAAATAAATTAAGTTACTTGCCAATTTTATTTTTGTTTGCAAGCAGATGTCTCCACACCTGGCATACATTCAAATTCCACCGAAACAGTACCATAGCACGTCGCAAGAGGAGGCAAAAGAAAATGGCGCACCTCTTTGCCACTGTATCAACGAGCTGGACCATTTCTATACCTACATCTACATGATTACTCTGCAATTCACAATGAAGAGGCAGACGGTTCATCGAACCATCTTCAAGCTGTTTCTCTACGGTTCCATTCTCGAACAGCGCACTGGAAAAACGAACACTTAAATCTTTCCATACGAGCTTGAATTTCTGTTAGGAGAAAACTGGCGACTGAAATTTCATGAGGAGAACCTCCCGCAGCGAAAAACGCCTTTGCTTTAATGATTGCCACCCAATTCCCGCATCACGTGTGTGGCACTGTCTCCGCTATTTAGCGACAGTAAAAACGAGCTGCCCTTCTTTGAGCTCTTTCGATGTCTTCCATCAGCCCAATCTGTTTCGGGTCCCACTCCGCACACGAATACTCCAGAAGAAGCCGGACAAGTGTAGTATAAGCAGTCTCTTTAGTAGACCTGCTGCAATTTCTAAGTGTTCTTCCAATAAATCGCAGTCTTTGGTTTGCTTTCCCCACATTATCTATGTAATCGTTCATATTTATGTTATTTGTCATTGTAATCCCTAGGTATTTAGTTGAATTTACAGCTTTCAGATTTGTTGGTTTTATTTTGTAACTCATGTGGATGAGTTCCTACTTTTCATTATTTAGTGTCAATTGCCACTTTTCGCACCATACAAATATCTTGTCTAAATCGTTCTGCAATGTGTTTTGATCATCTGGTAAGTTTATACGACAGTAAATGGCACCACCATCTGCAACCAATCTAAGAGGGGTGCTCAGATTGTCTCTTAAATCGTTTACGTAGATCAAGAACAGCAAAGGGCCTATAACACTTCCTAAGAGAACGCTAGATATTCTGTTTAACTAGATGACTTTCCGTCAGTTACTGTGACCTCTCTGACGGGAAATCACGAATCTAGTCGAACAACAGGTTTCAAAAGCCTTCTGAAAATCTGAAAATAAAGAATCAATTTGACACCTCCTGTTGATAGCACTTCTGACTTCGTCAGAAGAAAGAGCTAGTTGAATTTCACATGAACAATATTTACTGAATCCATGCTGACTGTGTGTCAACAGGCCGTTCTCTTCGAGGTATCCCACAATGTTCGAAGACAGTATATGTTTCTCAATCCCACTGTAAATCGACGTTAGCGATTCTTTCTGTTCTGGACCCTATCGCGACGTGTCACGGTACTGTGGCCGTGGGATTTCAATGTGCGCCAGGACTGAAGACGTACCTGTAAATGAACATAAAATTAACTAATAACTTTCTGTTATTCGATGTGATCGTTAAGAATTTATGACTATCAATCGTTCATTATGCGTTTCAGGGTTTAAATTTATTTAATTAATTCATATTTGTTTATGTAGATGGGGCTTATGAACAAAACCATTTCCTGTGTTGCAGATTTTGTTATGCACCTAAGTCAAAGGAATGATATGCTTCTCATTCCAGGAACAAGCCAAGATGGCTATTGTCTACAGTGAAGATCTCTAGTGCTGCAGAATGTGCTTTTAGTAGTAAGACAATTGTCGGGCCTGGTTGTCCAACGGTAAAGCGTGTGCCTGGAAGCCGAAAGGTCACGGGATCGAATCCTGGCCGGTCCTCTCAACGGTATGAGGACTCGCCTAGTTTGGATTCCACAATAATATCTACGTCTCCTTCCCAAGTTGGATAACGGAATTCCCCTAAGTAGCGCCTGCACCCAGCCACTGAGCCACGCGCAATTATTATTAATGCGACAAGTAATATGGCTGATGCATGACGGAGCACCAGCTCACTGAAACACGTCAAAAGATCTTCCCCAGGAGATGGATAGGACGAGAAGGCCCTAGCGCCTAGCCATCTTTCTCACCAACCCCGCTCACTTTTTACTTGGCCACCTGGAAACTGTGTTTGCTGAACCTTGCTGATGTGCAGATCCTTGATCATCTATCCTAGCGTGGAAGAAATTAACAACAAGCAAGGAGTAAGAAACAATGGAGAAGAAATAAAAACTTCGAATTTTGTCGATGACATTGTAATCTGAGATAGTAAAGAACGTGGAAAATCTGTTTAATGGAATAGACAATGTCTTGAAAAGGGGTTATAAGCTGTACATCAATAACAGTAAAACGTGGGTAATGGAATGCAGTCGAATTAAATCAGGCGATGCTCTGGGAATTACATTAGGAAGTCACACCCAGAAAGTAGTAGATGAGGTTTGCTTTTTGGGCAGCAAAATAATAGAAAGGCTATAAAAGGCAGATTGAGAACAGAAATAAAATCTTTGCTGAAAAAAAGAGATATTTCGAGATCTAATATAAACTTAACTGTACAGACTTCGACAGTATTCAGCCTTCCAGGGACATCAGTAGCAACCTAAAGAGGATTCCAGCTGAGGGATCGAAAAGTCGTGCAGTGAATAAATTTGAAGAGGGAATATGACGCAACCTAAAGAGTAAGAAGATTTTACCAGCTATGGCAACGGCGGCGAAAATCTGGAGACTTGTATAACACAACTGGGCAACTCAAGATGGAACGGTTGCGAGGAAAGCCAATACTGTCCAAAGATAAGTGTGCATGAAATGTATTTGCTGTTGTGAATATGGAAAACTTTCAGCTGTTTAAATTAAGAACTTATATTTGTAAATAAAGACTCAAACTATCATGAATAAGGTACTCCATATGAAACCGTCGTATGAATAGACTTTTAAGTAATGCAATCATGACTGTTCTATGTCTATGTTAAGCCAGTGCAGTTTTAACTCTTGCTACTTGCACGGTAGATGTTGCTTAGAACCAAATAAGTTCAAAATGGTTCAAATGGCTCTGAGCACTATGCGACTTAACTTCTGAGGTCATCAGTCGCCTAGAACTTAGAACTACTTAAACCTGACTAACCGAAGGACATCACACACATCCATGCCCGAGGCAGGATTCGAACTTGCGACCGTAGCGGTCGCTCGGCTCCAGATTGTAGCGCCTAGAACCGCACAGCCACTCCGGCCGGCACCAAGTAAGTAAATAATAAATTAACTTGGGGTGGAGATATAAAGGCCGATGCAGAAAATCTTCATGAAAGATCGAACGATTCTACATAGTTCTCTCTCTAGCGCCGTCAACAATATCAGTCTACTCAACATATGATTCAACGTGAAGTAGATATGTAGAATTGATCACACACCCTTTTCAAAGTGAACTGAATGAAACTCTACCCCTTCTCCACATGCAGTACACTGCACGTTCAATAAAAAAATAATAAAAAAAGAAGAGATTCACAAACTGAGATGACACATCGGACATACAACAAGGATCAGTGATCACATAGGACCCGGAGTCGAAAACATCACGAGAGGGCGCTATGGTCACGATAGCCCCCGCACATTTCAGGAGGCAAGCGATGGCTCATCTACAGGCAACCTTTTCTGGCAGCTGGATTGGTCGGCGGAGGGCCCGTCGCATGAGCACCACGATCAACCGATCTGCCCCCGACCAGTTTTTTCCTGTGGGTGCGTCTGTAGGGCCTTGTGTATGAAACATCTGTTACATCGCAGGAGGACCTAGTGCGCAGGATTGTTGCGGCAGAAGGATGTCTTCGAGAGAGTGCGCCGTTCAATGCAGCGTCGATGTCAGGCGTGTCTGGATGCATCTGGGCGAAACTTCGAGCGTCTCCTGCAGTGGATGTCTATTCATAGCAATAACTACAACGTCATTTAGTAGCCCAGAACGACCTTTGCGTTCCCCGGTTCCTATGTGATTACTGATCCTTGTTGTACGTCCATGTGCCATGTCAATTTGTAAACGTTTTTTCTAATCACCCTGTAAAACCAAACAATACCACCCTTTCGAATCCGCCACCTAACTAATACACCAATTACGTAACTCACTCTGACAGATGAGCGTAATAACCGTCTCACACTTAACATTATAGTTCCACTTCGGCCAGTCTCTGAAAACCTGTTGACGCATTAACTACAGCGATCAATTAGTCGTCAAAAAAGGACGGAATAAGTAAGCCTGCCGGACGACCACGGCACGTGTTGAAGGTCCTTCAGGTTTTTCGGCGGCCAGTGGCCACGAGCGTCGTCAGAAGGCTGGCCCTGAAAGGCGGCAGACACCTGCGGCCAGTCACGACCGACCCGCTATGCCTAATTAGTTCTCCAGCGTGCTTCGTCTGCTTCCAAAGGAACCACCTTACGATCGAACAGGCAGCTAGTGTAAAAATGATTCAAGCGGCTACACTAGAGAACACAGTGAACAATACCCTACCTCTAACGGCATGAATAATATGCAACTGACAAAGGGCGCCCTCTCTGCCAGTGTAATCTCTCAGTATACCCAGTTTCACCTCGACCACAATACTTTTTTGCTGACACCATAAAAATTAAGCTTGCGTACTTAAAGCTCCCAGCAGTCACAGGATGACGTTCTACAAGTCGGAGCGTAGAATGTCAGAAGTTTGAACGTGTTACGAATGCTACAAAATATGGAAAGATACATGCATAAAAAATCTCAATCTAGATATAGTAAGGGACAGAGAAGTGAAACGGAGAACAAGTGCGGATTTATGGCCAGGCGAGTATACACTAATATCAACAGCAGCAGAAAATGTTATCCAATTATAATTCATTATGAATAAGAAGATCGGACAGAGAGTGAGTTATTATGAACAGTTCAGTGATAGGGTTGGTCCTATCAGAAACTAAACTAAGACAAACGGCAATAACTCAGGAAATGAAGTATACATTTAAGTGGGATTAAAATTTATGTTGGAAGGGAATCAATGATAAGATCTACGGATGACACTACTATTGTCAGTGAAAGTGGGGAAGAACTACGGAACTTGATGAATGGAGTAGACATTCTAATGGGTACATACTATGGATTCAGAGTAAAACGAAAAACGCCACAGTAATGAGTAGTAATAGAAGTGATATTAAGGAGAAAAGTAACATCAAAATTGCTGACCACGAATAGAGGAAGTTTACGAGTTCTGTTATCTTGGAAATAATACATGACTATCGAAGCAAAGACGAAATAAAAACATATTTGCACAGTCACAGAAGGCATTCCTGCCCTCATGTGTTAAGACATCAGAGAATAACTTACATGGTACTAGAGGGAGCAGCAGAGGGTAAGAACCGTTGGGGAAGATAGAGATTGGAATTCAACAAATAACTGAGGATTTTCAGTTTAGTGCTAGACTCACATGATGAGGTCGACACAAAAGAGGAATTCTTGGCGAAGCGCATCAAACCAGTCAGAAGAGTGACGACTGAAAAAAAGTTTCCTTCATGGTGAAACATTTCAAACACGTTACTTATTTTTTTGTCTTAGTCTCAGTAATACAGTTCTCCACAGAATTAGATATTAATGAGAGACATTGTTCTAGAGGTACACAGTACTCCTAAGGTCGCACCTGTATCAACCATTAATAATGTTTAAATTCTCGTAATTTATGTCACGAGTAGTCTCCTGGTTCAAAAATTTTGGGTGTCTGGAATTTAGCTAACAGTATGACGTTATTTGACAAAATAGACAATCATAATCGATCCAGACGCCCAGCAGCATCAAGATTCTGCCGTGTTATGTTATTTTCAGTAGATTCAGACATCTCTTCTTATTAATACATTACAGTGAAGCATAATGAAAGTACCGTTATGGCTCGGATATTGCACGGCTGAAGATAATACGAAAAATTCTTACGGAAGAGACTTTGAAATAAAAAGCAGAAATAACATAATACAAATTGCTCTTTCTTTTCCAAACAAATTCAGACATCCATACGGTTAACGACTGGCAAAGAAAATGAGATTTTAACAATATTCAATTGCAGATCAAGAAAAAAAGCTGTGCGCCGCATATTAGAAATTCCGTCCATTTGTATTAAAGCATATGTAAGCGACGTTAAACTTTTCCGCGTGACGAAAACGTACACGCTACATACTTTGTAATTAGAGAAGTCCTTGACATTTGTCTCCAGCTGCCGCAGTCGTTCTTTCAGCTTTAATGTCATTACTGATGGAGACAGACAAGCGACCTTGGAGCTATAGGCGAGTAAGCGGGCTGTCTTTAAATGTTGATCCGCCTGCGGTGCAAGACATTTTCCCCCTGTACTCCTATCCATACGCATTCCCTGTCCTTGCTACTTCCATACTTACCCGAAGTGGTTTAAGGCGTGACGCAGGGACCAGGAGGTCAGAGGTCAAGCCGTTAGTTCGAGGAGCAAGAAAGTTTCTCATAAGTAGGTGGAGCGCGAGACGTTAATAGCGATATCGATCGGCCACTGAAACAAAGCAAGCGCGCTGGCGGGTCAAAGGCGATGGAGGCTGCGAAGTGCTAGGTGGGCAGCCGTATTACACCAAAAATCCGCAACCGCCACGGGATCGGGACACAGCAACAGCTTACGGCTTCTCCTCTCCTGTCCCTCTTCCTCTCTCTATCTCCCTCGTGCTATGGTTGGTGTACAACTGATGTTAGACGGCCATGTGACCGTTCACCTCAGTGACGGAGGGTGTATGTGACAGTTGGTTGTGTGGGAGGAGGCTACGACCGCATCGTGAACGAAGACGCCGGTTATGATAAGTGTATCAACGCGAGTTTTCCAACCCCGCAGGTGTCTACAAGGAATGGTGTACCACACGCAGACATGCTACACGGCTTGAGAACGGTACAGTAGCGCCTCGCTAATCCGACCTGTGTTTGTATTAATCTCCGTTAAGTTCGACCATCCTGCTTCCAGTATTTGTTTACCTACACGGGCCGCTGCTAGTCAGGTCTGTCCTTGTAGATGACTCATCGTCTGCGATATGAACAACAGGCACTTGACCGTTGCTAGTTTCGATAGTTCGATCACTTTTAGTATGAAATAAGTTGTTTCTAACTCGGCCAATAAGTGTTATTGCGCACGCATTTGTTCTACAAATTAGTGACGGATTTCTTATATATTAAAGTGTGCAAAACTAAATTATGGCACCAACCAAACGAAACCACGTGACTCTGTCTATACAACCGGACACTGAGCCCAGTGACGTCCAGTCAAAAGGTTGTACAGCTGACGTTGACTGTGTAACATAAGCAGAATTAAAAATCAAGGTTGTCGTCTGCTAAGGAAAAGATCATCACAGCATTTTTACTGTGCGATTTATCGTGTTTCATACAGTTAAGTGCAAATGTGCAAGTGTGTCAATGAAGTACTGTAACAAGGTATGTACAAATGAAACTTTTACTCACTCATAGTTAACAATATCTTACTATACAATATTTTACAGTTCAGGCGTTACTGTAAATTGCAGTTTCGTGTGAGATATTGTAATTTGTCAACGTTTTCTTTTCGTTTAAGTGCTTTTTTTAACATGGAACAATATTTCAGGCAGCACTTCCCGGCCCCTCCCGCCGGAGGTTCAAGTCCTCCCTCGGGCATTTGTGTGTGTGTGTGTGTGTGTGTGTGTGTGTGTGTGTGTGTGTGTGTGTGTGTGTGTGTGTTGTTGTTGTTGTTGTTCTTAGCATAGGTTAGTTTAAGTAGTGTGTAAGCCTAGGGACCGATAACCTCTGCAGTTTGGTCCCTTAAGAACTCACACACACTTGAACATTTTTTTTGCAGCACTTCCTGGTGAAAATTAGTTGTACTGTACTGTATTATGATGTTATGTTACGGGTCAATAAACGTGTTCCTCTGATAATCCGACCTCCTTTGCGTTATGACCATGTTCCTGGTCTATTAAGAGACGGATTAAGGAGATCCTACTGCATTTGTAGAAAATATCCTTACAGAAACGGATCGAAGACGGGTGTCACGCATGTAAATGACAACCGATACCTGTCGGGAAAGCGCTGCCGCCAGTAAACGTTCGTCCATCTCGACCAGTTCCCGAGTGAACATTGACAAGGCGTCTGCATGCGATGGAAATCTAGAAACGGACGCCTCATAAGAAGCCAGTGCTCATAGCGGCACATGAAGCTCTACATCTTCAATGGGCCAAACACCACAGTAACTGGACAGTTGGTGACTGGCATCAACACGATGATAACAGCAGTGTTTACACAGCTGCAGGAATACGATCCTGGTTTGAAGCGAACTGAGCTACGGTATCACACCTCGACTGGACCGCTCCATCACCCGAGCTTAAATCCACAGCAAATGTCTGCGTCTATTTGAAACAGTGAATGAAACTTAGAGGTCAACAGCACCGTAATTTGGTAGTCCTGCAGGACCTAATCATCAACGAATGTTTTCGGCTGGATATGGCATATCTAAAGAAACTTAAGGAAACTCTTTCTCGCCGAACTGAGACCATTATCGAAACTAGCTAGAGGTGATGTTGGACGGTATTAGTGTGACTGGGGTTGAATAATTTTGTGTCTAGTGTGCTCCTGTAAAAATACAGGAACTTAAGAATGCGGGTGAATTGCTTTTATAGCCTAACAGTCATGTGACCAAGAAAAACCAACGAAAGGAGAGGGGAAAGGGAAGGACGAGAATTATTGGATGACGTGCTGCTCTCTAAGCTCTGCTCCTTAGACTCCTGCCATGCTACGCTGCAGCTTTGCGAGAAGAATGCCATTCATTTCTTATGGACGTCTTAGACACTGTTATTAGTAGCATCTTACTTTATTTTATGTTCGGTATGGCTGCTCTGAGTAATTCTAGTCCGTGTTGATTTTACACTTGCTGTAATGAACCGAACACATTCGCTTTTCAACTTGCAAACATGTTCTTTCCAAATAGACTTTCTTGGGAACTGTGACTTCATGTTCGATTTATGCGACGTCACATGTTAAAAACTTTGCATTTCATCACGTTTGATACAAAACGATTTCAATGCGTTGTTTCACGATTACAATGATGTAAATGCTCGCCCATTCAAAATTAATTAATTAATTAATTAATCTTAAATTTCCTTAAGTTCTTCAGCAATTGCTTTGAAATTTTGACACAATGCTGCATTCGCATCGCCGCGCATGTTTATATATTCATGTTGTACGCAATCTTATAATATATGGGCAGAGGGAAACACTGTTACCAAAAATCACCCAAACTTCCTAACCGATTTACTTCCTATTTTTATAGGATACTTCCTATCTTTGTAGAATACTCTAAAGAACAAGAACAAAATTCTCGAAAAAAATTGTAGACTAATTCGTTTCAAATTTTAGCATGACACACCAATAAGCACTCATATATACAAGACGTTTTACAGGTTTTCTGATAAAACCTGCGAGAAAGAAAATGCTTTGCATTGCTTCGCTGCGAATATGTGAGGTTTTGTTTTCTTTCTCGCAAATCAGCTTTAACTACTTTAGTAGTGCGTTGAAACCATTACCAAAATTATTTCTCCCATACATATTCTCTTTCATTAAATATATTTTGAAACAATAACTGTATTCACTACAACGCGTTTTTTTGCTTTCTTCCTCGCAGTCGGTTTCGACAGAAAATGGAAAAGTTGTATTTATGGCTTTTCAGCTTATGATTAGAATACTACTACTACTACTACTACTACTACTACTAATACTACTACTACTACGAAATATGAATCTGAGGAGTCGATGGGCAGAGAAGTGGGGCACGAAACGAACATAGAAAGGGGGACGGAAGTGATGGACAGAGAGGGGGAGAAGAGGAGATGGAGGAGGAGAGGGCAGACGAGACGATGAATAGACAGCGGGGTGAGGAGGAGATTAGGATCTATACCTAATTACATTACCAGGTTAGCTGGTTAAGTATAAATGAACATCAGTGGGCGATTAGATGCTAAACTACAAATCCAGTGGTTCTGGAGTCAAACCCAGCGACTGACTCTGGCAAGTGATATGAAGTTCACCTGTGGCAGTGCTTTGATTGTGTGGAAAACCTCTGGTCGCATCATAGTTTGGATCCCTTGTTAAATTGAAGGTCCTCCCTATTACTGGGCTGGGTGAACCAGTTCACGAGCGGAAGAAACTACGATATGCCGATACGCGAATCCAATACGTATGTGTCTTGTAAAGCATGCAGTGCTCAAACAAATCTTCCGAGAGCGCAGAGTTTTACGTTACACAACCCAAAATGGCTCTGAGCACTATGGGACTTAACATCTGAGGTCATCAGTCCCCTAGAACTTAGAACTACTTAAACCTAACTAACCTAGGGACATCACACACATCCATGCCCGAGGCAGGATTCGAACCTGCGACCGTAACAGTCGCGCGGTTCCGGACTGACGCGCCTAGAACCGCTTGGCCACCGCGGCCGGTTACACAACCCAATAAGACAATTCTTTTGTGCAGACACTTATGTGCAAGAGTAAATAATTAACGGTTTTCCGTGTGCATTGCTAGAACAATTCTCTCGCACAGCCCCAAATAACTAACGTTCTTGGCAGTGGCAGAAACAAAGGCGGCAGGCTGGGCAGCCAGTGGTCACTACAGGTCTGCTGCGCAGCTCGCGATGTCGTAGGCAGTCCGCGTGGACGCCACAAATAGCAGCTGCAGGCACCGCGCCGGCCGCACTGTGTACGAGCAGCTTACAGACCCTGCGGCACTTACATTTCGCCGAGCTTTGGCACAGTCGCAGTCCATTCAAAAGTAACTCCTATCGGAGCCTTTAGCTTACTATGCTTCCGTTTTCGAATAAACTGTGGTTGAAGTCATGACACAGGACCGATTTCAGACAAGACAGAACCGATAGTACAGTCGAAAACACTGAAATTTCAGTCATAAATATCGGAACCGAAACCTAATACTTTCCGATAAATCGGATAATTAAAGATTTTGATCCGTCGCAGATGTACAAAGGCGACCCCAAACTCCACCGACGAAATTTCAGAGGTTTTTCAGAATAGTTTGGTGTTTGGGACCTATGGTCTACGGTGGTGCGCTGAGAGTAATTGCATTTCATGTATTTTGTTACCCCCATCTATCTTTGCATCGGTACTGGCCGGAAAACATCTTGCAGAAGAATGCAAATGTTGACGGCATATGCTGTGTCTTTTGTTTGGAAACAAACTGGTTCCTTTCACTCATGCATCTGCTGTTGAGAACAGTAATCGAGCGGCACAGAGACAGTATACTGAGCTGTTGTCGCAGCGATGGCAAACACATCACAGTAGTTTTGCAGCTGAGGGTTGTTGCATTAAGCTTTGTTGTGTTATTTTTGGGGGAAGAGACCAAACAGCGAGGTCATCGGTCTCACCGGATTAGGGAAGGACGGGGAAGGAAGTCGGTCGTGCCCTTTCAAAGGAACCATCCCGGAATTTACCTGGAACGATTTAGGGAAATCACGAAAAACCTAAATCAGGATGGCCGGACGCGGGATTGAACCGTCGTCCTCCCGAATGCGAGAAGCTTTGTTGTGTGCCATACATTTTAGTGACAGCATATTACACGCTTATTCACTCTTGTCAACGTATTTTCACAAAAACCAAGAAAATTGGGGGATAAGAAACCGAACAAATCACAACATTACTCTCTAAAGATCCACTGGAGAACAAGGGTCCTTTATATGAAAATATTCAGAAAATATCACTGAACAATCGCCAACATTTTGTCGCCTGAATCAGATTTCACACCGTGTAACGGGGCAGACAGTTGTTGACAGGGGCCAGTGGCGAAGTAGCGTAAGGCCTTCGTTCAGATCAGAGATAACTTAGTGTGCGTGCGCTCGAACTGCAGTTCTTGCAAATCTTCGTACTCACTGGCAAGGGAAGTAAACCTGAGAAATTTGTTAACTGTTCTTGTAAATAAATCTGAACAAAATAAATAGGCTATCTGTTTACATGACTCCGAACTTCCCTTACTTCTGGTCTCTCTCTCTTACCCCACCCCCTCTATTCCTCATACCTTCTCTCAATGTTTCTTCAATGTCCCCTATTTTTTCCTGTCGTGGTAAGCCTTCACAAACGTCGGATAGTATCCGGTAGTCATCACAGAAGTTGATAGAACTTTCGGAAGTATTCTTATATAGTTTACTTTAGTAAACTTGTGTTAATATTTACCGTGTCTTTTACCGTTATGGCTCATTAATTGACGTTCGTTAAAAATAGTCTCTCCACCTGTGCGCTTGGAATTACGTTTTACATGACGTGAACTACTTCACAGGAGTTACTTGTGATTTGTCCTCGTCTTGCATAACGAAAATCGTCGTACTTGGCGGGTACAGGGGCGGGCCTATTCTTTGTCTTGCGCTCCTGCGCTACAGCAAAACGACCATCACACAAATCGCAGAACAGAAGTTCTTGAGACACGACGAAACGCTAAAATAATACCCTAGCTGTAGTGTTGGCAGAAGAGCCAACACTGTGTTTCTAGAGGAGGCCGAAATGCACGCGTTTAATTACACGCTGACTGGCGTGAGGTCTGGAACAGGACAATATCTTGAGAATTGCAAATAAAGTACGTAGATGATGTAATACTTAACTTTAATCCATAATTGGAGTACATCGCTCTTGATGATACAAAAGTATAATAAGCTCAATATAACTGGTAATGTCGCCTTGCTAGGTCGTAGCAAATGACGTAGCTGAAGGCTATGCTAACTATCGTCTCGGCAAATGAGAGCGTATGTGTCAGTGAACCTTTCCTAGCAACGTCGGCTGTACAACTGGGGCGAGTGCCAGTACGTCTCTCTAGACCTGCCGTGTGGTGGCGCTCGGTCTGCTATCACTGACAGTGGCGACACGCGGGTCCGACGTATACTAATGGACCGCGGCCGATTTAAAGGCAACCACCTAGCAAGTGTGGTGTCTGGCGGTGACACCACACTAGCGACAAAGATGCGCCAGGGTCACACAGCACTGTCACATTACGCAAGTACGAGAATGCTTGCTGGGAGAGTGCGACGAAATTGTCGAATGCGCTGCGCCATCATTCGACCGGCCACTAAACAGCAGTCGTCATCAGACATTTAACACTGTTTAACAAAACGAGGAAGACGATAGCGTCGCCTTGAGCAGGCGTTTCGAGTGTCGTGACCTCTGTCTGCCATGTTTACCGCAGGCCCAACAAAACAACGAGCTCCGGCTGCGACCTTCCCATTGAGGCCCCAAGCGCCTGTCACACAGTAAAATAAAAAGCCCAAGTGGACGCAGAGTCTAATGCCGCCGGAGGCAACGTGTGTCGCGAGTCTCACGTAACTAACTGCTGCAGTCAAGTTATAGGATAGCACGGGAACTCCAGCGACGGATAGGCTAGTATCGGAAAGGCAAAAATCACAACGGCGTACAACTAACTGCGGTGCAAAGATGACAGTACGAACACAACCTCACAAGATTAAAGGCTACTTGCCCATTCAGAACGTACAACATTTGCTGGGAAAGACATTCTTGCATCCAGTAAGACATTCGTTCAAATGCGATATCTAAACCAGCGAGAACATAGGTTAAACTCACAGAATATCATAAGCGTTACTCATTTCAATCAGTATCTTCCTATTCATGCCTCAAGGCACACTAAAGTATGTGTCATCGCCGCATTTTACACATTTGGATACATATCGCATAGTACTGCAGTTTATCTAAAATGGGATCAGTCAAACGCTACGATGGCGAGAGAAGCTCTGGATCAAGACACAAGGGAATTAAAGGCATTAGCTAGCAGTGGGCATTGATTTATATCAATGGAACCAGATGAAAATCTGTGCCGGGCTGGGATCCGAATCCAGGCCTCCTGCTTACAAGGCAGATGCGCTGAGCACTACGCCATCCGGACACAGCGGTCACCACAGACGTACGGTCTATCATAGCACGGCCGGCCGCGGTGGTCTCGCGATTCTAGGCGCTCAGTCCGGAACCGCGCGACTGCTACGGTCGCAGGTTCGAATCCTGCCTCGGGCATGGATGTGTGTGATGTCCTTAGGTTAGTTAGGTTTAAGTAGTTCTAAGTTCTAGGGGACTGATGACCACAGATGTTAAGTCCCATAGTGCTCAGAGCCATTTTTTTATCTTAGCACGCCTCCCGACAACCTTAAATTCTGAACATATACCACACACTATTGATGTAGGGTCCCTGCTCATTAGCCTCACTACTCGTGGCATTTCACTGATTCCCATAAGAGTTCCAGTTCGGTGTACCGCTGCAATGAAGTGATCATTGGCTGTCACCGCCTTAATATCCGAAAGACCAGGCACCGCATATATAAGCTCTGGAGTTAACTTATTGCAAGTACAGCATCAAAAAAAGGAAAGACGGAGCCATGCAGACTTAGGCAGCAGTCCTTAGGCTAACACAGAACAACTTCGAACAACACATAGAAATAAAGTAACAGCGAATTAATACTACGTTTCTTCAATACCAAGTCGTCCTTTTTTTGAGATCTAAGGACATAATTTTCAACATCTCAACTGTAGAGAAATGTGCTTGCGTAGTCCAACGCCCAACAACAAGAGACGAAGGGCATGCGAAAGTCACTACATCTGGCTGTCTCCTTGGAAATGAAAAACTAGAGTTGTAAAACTATCGTAAGCTATTGTGTAACATAGTAAATAAGCGCGGACTAAGGTGGCTTTCCTAGTAGCTTTGGTCAGTTACAGTCATATACGTGTTACCTGTATGTTAGGTGTACTACATGCCTATTGGGCGTTACGTCGTAACGACAGCTTTCTTTGCGTATGCGATCTGTGTCTTACTAGATTCCCCAAAAACCGGAAGCGGTGAATCGCCTAGAAACTGCGTAAGAGTACATAAAGTGTCGGGTATCTACGGAACATTTCTCTCTTACGTAGTTATCCACCCGTCTGTTACTTGAAAGTAAACAGTATTTATAGCAAAACTGAAATTGTCAACGTTTAATTCAGGTTTTATTCGAAAATTGTTGATTTGTAACATGAAACGAGAGGTACGGTGTAGTAAAAATAAAGAAAACAAAACACATGTCATATAGCGCTAGAAAACGCAATTTTCTCAACGAAAAGATCAAAACAAAAGAACCGCAAAACAAAAATATATCAAACATCGATTCATTACTTCGTCGAACTTACATAAAGCACGTTTCTTTCATAAACAACATTTGCACAGGAAACACTTGCCTTTGATCACGATGAAGAACGTTCTATTGATTACAAAATAACAACAATAATTAAATACATTTTTATATTTGTGCATGTAAACTGTACTTGCATTAAAAGTAGTTGCTTTCGTTACATAAAAGGGCAGAAGTCAGGCGATCAACAAATTTTTCTTACTGATACAAACCCAATTTATATACCGTAAGGATATAAAGTACACAATGGACTAAAACTTAATTATGTGTGGTTTTAAGTACGTGCAACACGACTACAAAACGAACAAAGAGACATCGTCGGCTCCCAGTTTTTCTCTTACAAAGTCAATTATGTTTCTTTCTTTCCAGTGCAACCCGTATCTACATCACCAGTAATCCTACCATTCACAACGTCATTCATTTAGTGTAACAAACCTGTCGAACCATAGTTTTGGTAGAGCGTATATCTGTGGAAAACGCATTAAAAATAAAGTCCTGTTTTCTCTGAACGTGCACCCCGCTACACGACACAATTGCGGCATCACAAGTTTACAACCCACTTGCGAATATCGCAACATACATTAGACAAAAATTCTGTGAAATGGAAATGAATTTACACAACAGCAGTGTGAAACATTACTGTCAGGAACGAAAGTAATTAAATAATATGCAAATTTGCTGTCGCAGTAAGAAACAAAACTTTGCTTTTCCGCGTCCTTTCACCAGAAGGCGGCAGCGGCAGCAGCAGCCGCAGTCAGAGAAGGCGTGATGTACGCTGGGAAAGCTTTGTTGTGCTACAATTTTGTTCCAATAGTGCAAAGCTGTGCAGAACCAGGTTTAACAAAATGCGCTACACAGAGGTTTATGTATTACGTAGAGGAAGAGGCTTTTCCATCTGGTAGCAAACTTTTCAGAAGTGCGTTTTACAAGGGGACTTTCAGACTTGTTAATTATGGATTTTGACGAGTCTTAGATATTTTGTACAGGGAACTGTCCTCAGTATGTAGCTAGCGAATTTTCTAGCGACGATGCCTAGTATCCGATAAAATCGATGTTGAAGTTTCATATTTACCTCCTACACCTAATAACGCTTGCCATGTTTCGACTAACCAAGCGTAGTGTAACGATTAAGGTTTACAGCTACGATGCTGCTGGTACGGGTTCCAATCCGGCCTGCATACTTTTCTTTACATTATTGATTCGTGGGGAGGGCAGACTAATCAGACAAGACACTTTACGCTGAAATCTTAGTAGATGAAAGAAAAAAAGCATGCATCTGCACCGTAACAACTACCCCAGCCAAATGCACACCACTTTGCCATCCTTATGATGCATATTTTCTCAGATCGGTTACAATGATCACGCAGAAAAATTCATAAAGCTCCCGACTTGCTGCAGACTAATAGGAATATCGCTTCGACGGAAGATTCCATAGCAATGCTTTCTTTATTCTCACATCAATTTAGTGCAACTGCTTTCACAGGAATGATCAAACACGCGTGGTTCGCATCGAAGTTGATCAAAAAATGAACAATCCGGTGGAACTGCAAAACAGTAGTTTTCATTAAATTTGCGTGGTTTTCTACAAATTAGTGTTTTCGCTGCTTCTACGATAAATACCATCCGGAATCGGTTCTAGCACAGAAAGCGATGTAAATGATAGCGAGTAAGATGATTCTGTGATCTACTATGTAACAAACGGAATACTCAATTCAAAAAATTACTATAATTACGCATTTATAAATGAAATTACTGCGGCGAAATTGACTACTCTGAATCATACTGCATGACATATGCAATTAACGATATTGCGTACGATGACACTGGAAAAAAAATGCACGAGCAAGACTTGATCCGGTAACTCCAGCATAGCAGCCGCGAACCTTCCTTAACTTCTGCGCTACATTCGCTTGGTCGAAATATGACTAACGTTACAGATCTAGTAGGTACGCACAAAACTTAACGTCCATTTTCTCAGGCACTAGGGGCAGTCGCATGAAAGGCGCAAACCAGGCACTCAGCCCATATACCTTTACAACGCACATAATACTAATCGAAATCCGTGATTAACAGGTCTAGTTCCCTTTTCAAGTTCGCTAGCAGCGCTGCAATAGTTGAAGGTAATGAATCATCGTGCACTAAAATCTCACACAAAAATTCATTTTTCTGTGGATAATCCGTATAATAGTAGATGGTGCCCGTCTCTTATTACCGAAGCACTACGGTTTGGAGTAATGTATGGGAATATAAATTATCTGACAGTGGTGGTAGTTTTCTCCAGTAGTGGTAAGTTGCTATGGGACCAAACTACTCAGGTCATCGGTCCCTCGGCTCACACATTACTTAATGTAACTTTAATTTACGCTAAGGACAGCACACTCACTCACTCTCTCTCTCTCTCTCTCTCTCTCTCTCTCTCTCTCTCTCTCTCTCTCTCTCTCTTGCCCGTAGGAGGACTCAAACGTCCGACGGGAGCAGCCGCGCGAACCGTGGCAGGGCGCCTGACCGCGCGGCTTCCCAGCGCGGCTAAATTATCTGACAGCTTCAATAACTGAGGTCCCAAATAAGAAAAACAGCAATCTATGCGTCAGACTCAAATGCGAAAGACGCGTGGCCGCAGGTCTATGAAAGAAGAAAAAGTCAGAGTAGAAGCTGACAAGGCACGATCCGGTTGGCCTTTTTATCCCCGACAGCGCGCAGAGTAAGGAATGCGGTTCGCGGATGAGGGCCTGTTGGTTTGCAAGTCACATGAGGAAATATCGGAGGGGTCAAGGACACGATCTCCATTCCGCCTGACCAAGTGCAATCTTTGTTTTAAATCACAGTTCAGAAAAACGAAAGCTTATGGTTTGTGTTTCCTCGTGCGGGAGGTCAAGCACTCTGTGACGATGAAACACGCCTTATCACTGAGTGTAACACTGGGATGTGTGAACCGCTTTAGCGTCAGAAAACCCCTGCTGTACATACGCGCGATAATATCGTTTGTACGGCAGATTAATTCATGTACGTGAAAGAAAAACTAAGTTCCAACTGTGATCGCAACAGGAAACAAGACGGAAAGCAAAGTAAGCTTACTGATTAAATTTCCTCCGACAATGATGTCAATTAGAAACATTGCATACGCTCAGAATGGGCAAGTATGGGACGAAAAATCATTCATTATCTCTTTTTTAAAAAAAGAAATAGGTAATTATGGAAACAACGGAAACGGTAAATCAGGATCAAGAATGTTCAGCGTCGTTCCAAACGAAAGCAAATGTAATAGCTTAATAGGTGCGCCATTCTCCTGCTCGGTGACCATATAAGAGGATAGCAGATCATAAACATAACCATAAAGAACGATAAGCTGTAGTAGTCGAAGTAATAGTTTCTAAATGTTAACTGAACGCCGCGTATAACATAACCACGGTTAGAAATCCACAACGAGTACAACCTGATTGACCGCGCAGCATAGTTGCGCAACAAAACACATTTTAAAATATTCTGCAAAACTTAAGGACGAGATAGACAAAGTAACAAATATACTAACTACTCGACGGAAAGGAATGAAAGTGCGGGAGCTTGTTACCGGAGGTCCCCCAGTTGGGCACGGAAAGTTGGACGTCACACGTTGTGTGGTCAGTGTGAATTTAGTGCCAAATGGAACTGGTCCCGCAACACGAGGCAGCGAAGAAGAAACGGAAAAAGACAGCGTGTGTCAATCAGCAAGAAGTTGCGGTGCACTGTGGTGGTCGTCTTCATTACAACATGTCCCGGAGACAAATCTCGATGACCTCACACAGGGAATAAGCATCGGGCAACTGCAAGAAGGGCAAGTGTGACGAGTGTAGCGCAGGAGTTTAGAATTGTTCACTGCACTGATTCACGCGCGAGGGGAGCGTGTGGTGCAAGGTCCTATGGGACCGAACTGCTGAGGTCGTCGGTCCCTAGACTTACACACTACTTAGTCTAACTTAAACTAACTTACATTAAGGACAACACACACACACACACACACCCATGCCCGAGGGAGGACTCGAACCTCCGACGGGGGGAGCCGCGCGAACCGTGGCAAGGCGCCATAGACGGCGTGGCTGTTCACAACTGCGAACATGTTACTGGTGAAGGATTTTGTCCATGGGCTGACCTTTCGATTATGTCCCATAAACGTTCGATGGGATTCATGACGGGCAATCTGGGTGGTCAAATCATCCGCCACAACTGTCCGGAATCTTCTTCAAACCGGTAACAAGGACCATTGTCACCCATAAAAATTCCGTCGTTGTCTGGGAATGTGAAATCCATGAATGGCTGCAATGGTCTCCAAGTAGTCGAACACAACCATTTCCAGTCAATGACCGGTTCGGTTAGACCTGAGGACCCCCGTCCATTCCCTGTAAACAAAGCCCACACCATTGTGGAGCTACCACCAGCCTGCTCAGTGCCTTGTTCACAACATGGGTCCAACGCTTCTTGGTTTTGCGCCATACTCGAACCCTACCATCAGCTCTTACCAACTGAAATCAGTCCTCATGTGACCACGGTTTTCCAGTCGTCTGGGGTCCAATCGGCATGGTGACGAGTCCAGGAAAGGCGCTGCCGTCTACGTCATGCTGTTAGCAAAGGCACTCGCATAGATCGTCTGCTGCCATATCCCATTAACGACAAATTTCGCAACACTCCTCTACCAGATAGATTCGTCGTACATCCCACTTCCATTTCTGCGAATATTTCACGCAGTGACTTGTCTGTTAGCACTAAAAACTCTACACAAACGCCGCTGCTCTCGGTTGTTAAGTGAAGACCGTCGGCCACTGCGTTTTCCGTAGTGAGAATTTGATATTTTCGGCACACTCTTGATATACTGTGGTTCTCGGAATATTGAATTCGGAAATGGCATGTCCCATGCCTCTAGTTCCAAATACATTCAGCGTTCAGAGTCTGTTAATTCCCAGCGCGCGGTCATCATCACGTCGGAGATCTTTTCACATGAATCAACTGAGTATAAATCACGTCTCCGCCAATGCACTGTCCTCATATCTCGTGTACGTGATACTACCGCCATCTACATATATACCGGGTGATCAAAAAGTCAGTATAAATTTGAAAACTTAATAAACCACGGAATAATGTAGACAGACAGGCAAAAATTGACACACATGCTTGGAATGACATGGGGTTTTATTAGAACCACCCCATATTGATAGACGCGTGAAAGATCTCTTGCGCGCGTCATTTGGTGATGATCGTGTGCTCAGCCGCCACTTTCGTCATGCTTGGCCTCCCACGTCCCCAGACCTCAGTCCGTGCAATTATCGCTTTGGGGTTACCTGAAGTCGCAAGTTTATCGTGATCGACCGACATCTCTAGGGATGCTGAAAGACAACATCCGACGCCAATGCCTCACCTTAACTCCGGACATGCTTTACAGTGCTGTTCACAACATTATTCCTCCACTACAGCTATTGTTGAGGAATGATGGTGGACATATTGAGCATTTCCCGAAAAGATCATCATCTTTGCTTTGTCTTACTTTGTTATGATAATTATTGCTATTCTGATCAGATGAAGCGCCATCTGTCGGACATTTTTTGAACTTCTGTATTTTTTTGGTTCTAATAAAACCCTATGTCATTCCAAGCATGTGTGTAAATTTGTACCTCTCTATCTACATTATTCCGTGATTTATTCAGTTTTCGAATTTATACTGACTTCTTGATCACCCGGTATATATGTATATGCATATCGTTATCCCATTACTTTTGTCAGCTCAGTGTATATCGATAATTTACGTATGCAAAGTATTTCTCCCAATAAATCTTCGTCAAAACTATTACGTAGGTTCCGAATTTCTTCTTTACATGTCTCCACTAGCCTTTATTACAACATCGTACCGCCACTGCGATCACAACGCAGTTAAGTACCACAAGGAAAAAGCGACACATACATCGACAAGCGATTGGCGTGCGTGGTACATAATGGGAGCGGAGTGTGGCCGCGCGCCGCCGTCGACCTTATTGTAGGCTATTTCCGAATGTGGCACGGCGTGGCGTACGAGACTATTCCGGGGAGGGCGACCGGAACACAACAGACAACAGGCGCCGCGCACTGTGTCCCCAGCCGAGCGCCAGCCGGCGTGGTCCAGCTTCCGCTCACTGGCTAGTCAACGGTGGCGATTATCGCGCCCAACATTCCCCTTTGCCTTTTATTAGATTCTTCATCCTCCCAAATGCTGACGAAGCTGACTCTATCACGGCAGGAAGCATATGTTGCAAAACAGTAGCTAGCAGTTATCTGCACTAAATCTGTCCATCCATCCACGACTAGGCCAGTATCTGAGAACATGCCGGATTAGTTGATAACTTGCAATGTATGTTGCACGGACAATCGTACGATAGAAGCTATTACTGACCACTTCGTTTAGTACACTGTGCAATCCTATACCCCCGTATATGCACAAACACTCAACACTTGTCGCCCCCCGTGCCACCAATTACGATTCTGTATTATCAGAAATCCTTAATGGCAGGCCTTTTCTCTGGTGGTCACCAACGTTACATAATAAGTGTCGGATAAGTCGCTCAGTCAACCGTGTGGCGCAGCAGAGATGCTGACTTGCAAGGCCAATTACGTTCAGGGATAAATAATTGGAGAAGACAAACAGTAGCTCTGTCTTTCTACTAGCACTTTTCTATGAAAGGCCGAGGAGACGACGCCGTGTAAACACTGCAAGATATTATTTCACAGTCCTCTATCTATTAATTTCGTATAACATTCTAGTAGTTTATCTTAGTTTTCTATTACAAGATACTTTTCTATTAAAATGATTTGATTCGCTGGTATAAAGTTACGCAGGTTAGTGTCATTCACTAGCCATTAAATGTGAAGTATCTAATTTCTAGAACTCGAAAATGTGTACAGAAAAATTTGACTGAACGATCGGTATCAGATTTATTATTCCTGCACATTAATTCAATAAGACTCATGTTTTATGAACCTCGCTGTTTCACATTTGTGACCATGTCTTTTGAGCATTTATTGTTAGATTCCCATATTCCCATCTGATTTTCTGTCAATGGGTATGATTATAAGGGAACTAGCTGATTACATGTTATTGATGTCCCAGTATTATCTTTGTTAAGTAAATTGTGTTATTTTTATGGAACCAATAATTGTAAACAAAACTGGTAGGCAATAAAAAGTTTTTGTTCAAGTAGCGGCTCATCCTGAGTAACAAATAGTTACAGCTGTGGGAGCACTATATCTAAGGGACGTTTACTGATATAATGGGATCGTACTCGACCAGAACGCCGCAAAAACGGTTGCGGTCCTTTCGTTGCCCCGGAAGAATGGCACAAATGAATGCAAACTAGTAAGATGTGCAGAAACTAAGCAAACGTCTAGAGCAGCACACCAGCATCATATTTTGTGTACCCTGAATGATCAGTATTATCCGCCAAAGACCTGTCAAAAAATGGACACACAAAAGCCTCATCGCTGTCAAAAAGCACAATATCAGCAGGTGATCTAGTTTAAATGCAGCAGAATTATCAATCTGCAGGAAGTGAGATGGTATAGCTAAACCAGTAGGTACTAGTACACCGCACACGGAATGGTTGCTTATTCCATTCAGGAATAGCCAAAACTGTGGCACATATTTGAAGCAATGGCGAGAATACATTACACTTTCAATACGGCCAAGCGTTACGTCAAAACGCGTTTTTCATAGATGACATTATCTAGATGACACTCCAGAACTATACCACGTGTCAGGTTGCGTCGCGGATGTTACCCACAGTAACCAGAAAGGATTGAAGTTCAGTCATCTTCGTAGTTCGAAAAACATCCAAATGAGGTAGCAGACCTCAGCCACGTGCCTCTAGGGTGTTCATGATAAGGACATGAGCATATCCTTCTCAAGACAAGATAACAGCAGGAATTCCTCAAGTTACGTTTGCACGAGGGGCGTTCAACAAGCAACACTTTTCTGAAAGCAGGTTGGTTTTATTCAGGATTCCAATACGCCATCTTGTTCTCTAACCACTCTTTTAGTCACAAAACCCTATTTTTCAACATAATCCCCGATCAATGCAACGGCCTTACGCCACTTTACAGGGTGAGCATGTTGCCCGCTTGGTACCACTCTACTGGTCGACGTCGGAGTCGAAATCTTACTGAGTAAATAACCCCCCCCATCATCCACATACTGCTTCCCGCGGAGTGCATCCTTCGTTAGTCCAAACAGACGGAAGTCGGAGGGACGAGATCCGGGCTGGATGAGGAAGAACAAGCCAGTGGGCACACACCTTTGGGTACCCCAACTGGAACTGGTGGACGAGTGTCTCAGGGCTACCAACAGAGATGTGAAGTTGAACGGCGGGGTATTTTACTGTAATCCGTCGACCTCCTCGAATGAGTATGTCCGCACGTTCCAACACTGCAGGAGTGACAGCTGTGTGCGGCCTCGTTACGACGATGACAGACGCCTGGCCCAACGGCTTACCGTTCTTCTGTTCACTGCCACGTGTGCGTTGACGTTTAACAAGCGGCTATGCGTATCTACGATGCTCTGGTTTCCCGCCAAAAGAAAGTCAATGACAACTCTCTGCCTGGTACGCACCTCGGTTTCAGACGCCATTCTGTAGGCTACGTATTGCGCTGCGACCGATCGGAACTTCAGGCAACTAGGGGCAGAAGTTCCAAGATGTGCCACAACGAATTGCGCATTTTTTCAACCGAAATTGGCAGAGGAAAGATAGGTTGCATTGCTTTTCGTAACACAACTTTTGAAAGGAAGAAGTAAGAGTCACAGAGAAATTAGCCTCTGCCTCACACCATTAGGTGGCTTGCGGGATATAGTAGATGTAGAACTTACGGTACAGAACAGCAGTTTGTGAAATCTTCACTTTCCCTGACTAAACGGGTAAAGCCGAAGACCAATTAAAGAAATAATAAAATGTTTGCAGCCGGCCGGAGTGGTCGTGCGGTTCTGCGCGCTACAGTCTGGAGCCGAGCGACGGCTCCGGTCGCAGGTTCGGATCCTGCCTCGGGCATGGATGTGTGTGATGTCCTTAGATTAGTTAGGTTTAAGTAGTTCTAAGTTCTAGGGGACTGATGACCTCAGATGTTAAGTCGCACAGTGCTCAGAGCTAAAATGCTTGCACTTGTGATGGTATACACACAAGTGAGGCGGAGCGACAGAGACAGAGCGAGCAGGTGGCGGGAAAGCGGCGGCGCCGACACGTGGTGCGCAGGCAGGGCCGGCGCCCTATTAGGCGCGACGCGGCCGGCCCTCGCTATTAATACTGCAGCCGCCCAGGCCACGGGGCACGGCGAGGCGCGAGGCGGCGGGCCCCGGCTGTACGCCGTCCAACAGCACCGAGCGAAACGTGCGCTGCGTGCAGCAGTCGGCGTAGTGAACCACACTAAATATATTTTTCATACCACGAGATAACTGCATACATACAGCAAAGTTGAAACGTACAACACAAACAAGAACCTAATGGCAATGCCATAACCTGTCTAGTCTCGAGTTCGCACACTGTATCTGCACGTTACTCTCGACGGCGAATGTTCAACAGAAACGAACGTAACATAGGATGTGCCCACTAGAAAGCGTAATACACTATCCAGTCACTTCAGTGTCGCCACCTGCCAAAGGCCTCAATAATCACCTTCTGCAGCGCGGACTTCTGCGACACAGGAAGAGAGTCAATTAGGTTCTAGAAGGTAGCGACGGGCATGTGGAGCCGTGCCGCCTCCAGTGCCGTGACCAGCTGCACAATGTTGCTCGTTTGATGATCCATGGCGCGAACAGTCCGATCGAGGTGGTTCCACAGATTCACGATTGGGTTTTAATACGGGAAGTTTGTCCGGGTAAACTCATCCTGCGGCTCTTCGGACCACGCGCGTACGCTGTGATATGTGTGATACGTTGCAATGTGCTGAGTAAAATCAAACTGTACATTGGGTGGACACGGCGTCCAAGGGTAGATGTATACTTGTGTTGGTCCGTTGTGCCTTTCAGACTAACGAAATAACTCAGGAAATGCCACGAAAACATATCTCAGACCATAATACTCCCTCCTTCGGGCTAGACCGTTTCCAAGATTGTTCAAGGTTGTCTGCTTTCGCACGTTTCACGCCTGTGGAGCATAAAACGTGATTCATCTGAAAAGGCAACGTGTCGTCACTCGGTGAACGTCCAGTTGCAATATTGGCGTGAAACTTCCAACCTTCGTCGCCAAAGAAAAGCAGTCGGCATGAACCAAGCTTCTGCTGTGGAGGTACATACGCACCTACGTTCACTGAACGGTTGTCGAGGAAACACTGTCGGTAACCCGTCGGTTCATCTGGCCTGTCAGTTACTCAGCAGTTGCACGTCCGTTCGTCCGTACAGATCTCCGAATCCGTTGTTCACCTCTGTCTTCTACGGCCCGTGGTGCATCGCAGTTGCCTCGACGCCGGTTCTGGATAACGCCGTTTTCTCATCAACGGTATACTTTAACCGCGACCGCACGCGAATAGTTTACAGACTTAGCCGTTTCGGAAATACTTCCACCCCTGGCCCGAAAGTCTATGATCAGCCCTCTTGGATGTCAGATATATCGGTCTATTTTCGCATTACGACAACGACTGCACTGTTTTCCGGCCCCCCCCCCCCCAAAAACACACACGTACACCTCCAACGGCTAGTACTGCCACCTGGTCTGTGAATGACTACTGCTTGTTGACGTAGAACATAGGCAGTGGTCACATTAGTCTGACTGGACCGTGTACGAACACTAGCGACCCCAGTAGAAATGAAATCACATACTCTCGGCCATAGTGTCACACACTGTTGGCTACAGGAAAATATCGTCGTTGGACAGTCCTAAAAAAGTGCGTACAGACTTGGGGAAAAGTTCCACTTGATGTAATGTATAGTAATTCTAGAACTTCCTAGCAGATTAAACTTGTGCGCTGGTCTGGCACTCGAACAAGGCACCTTTGCCTTTCCTCGGCAAATGCTGTACCGACTGAGCTATCCAAACACGACTCACGACCCACCCTCACATCATATCCTACCTTCGATACTTCACAGAAATTTTTCTGCATGCCTTGCGGCAGAAGGACTTTGGGAAGAAAGGACAGTAACCAGCAGTGGCTTAGCCACAGCCAAGTGGATTTTTTCCGGACGAAATTTATGCTTCGTGTAATAAATGGCAGTTCTTTTCAAATTAAAATAATTGTGAGAAAAGTCTATAAAACGAAAAATAACTCGATAATATACTACTACAAATTAGCGGTGAACGTCCAGAGCACACCCCAAGGATGCAATTATTTAGTGGTAATACTAAAAGCGGCTGATATGGTACGAACGTCTGACATGACTATTGGCGAAGGTGAATGGAAGACTACGATCTGTCGGGACGGTTCTGGGAAAGCCCAGTGCACCTGTGAAGGAAACGAGTACAAGATGGCAGTGCGACAAAATCTACAATATTTGTCCAGTGTTTGGAGCCTGTATCAATTGAGCATGACACCAGCAATCGAACGAATTCAGGAACGCGCAGCTAGGTTCGTAGTATGTTGGTAAAGACTGTACGAACAGAGATGCTCGTGTGTACTTAAACAGAAAACTTTGGAAGAAAGTCGGCTTTCTTCTTGCGAAACCCTGATCGGTAGATCTAGAGCGCCGCCGCTCTTATGAGACCGGGACCCAATCCACCCGATGCGAATGTTATCTGTAATTCATTTTTATTATCTCACCATAAGTATGCATAATGAATAATCACCCTTACCTACAGAAAGATAGTGGCTTTTTTTTAAGAAGAGCTTTCTCAACATTGCCAACTAACGGAATTGCCCAACACCTGTAGACTTTCTTACTTCTATGTACACGTCTCTGGCCCAAAATTGTCTTCAGCGTGACAATTTCCGCTTAAATTAATCGAATGCTTTCATCTCTAGGGCCTAAGACCACTATATTTAGTATCCTCTTAAGACAAGTGTTGCTTGACATGCTGTTGCAGTATTTCAAGCATTAAACAGTTTATAGAAGTTTGCGATGCCGCAAATGCCACAAGCGTCTGCGTAGTACGTCTATTTCCGTCCGTCCAATCCATCACAAATACAAACACACTATGACAGAACTGGGGCAAAACAATGCTGAGCCAAGTGAGTTTAAGATCGCCTATCTTTCCCCGGAGTATTTTGAGTTCAGCAATTGCTTCCCTTGGATGGATGAGAGTTACGGGCTCCACGTCAAATTAAGATAAGAGAATCGGCTGATTTTCGACGAAGTATTATGAGATATCACAGATAATGGTACGTTTGACATAGGAAGCAAATTTTTGAGAGAAAATCTATAAGGAAACAAAAGACATACATACAAAGTGACAGTTACTGAATTATATGAAATAAAATAATCATAACTTCTGAACGGTTTGCGTTAAGGTTTTCAAACTGCACGGTGGGCCGCGGAGCACAGTGGGAATTAGTATGCGCATGTTCCTTGTTGTTGTCGGCCATTTGCACGTGAAAATGTCACGGTACAGCGTGTCTGAGCCACAGAGCTTGTGAAAACCTGCAATGCGAGCAAGTACAGCCCAACTCTGGCTCAATAGATGTTTGCGACCAAGCTCAAATTGAAGGCAACCAGTCCAAGTGTGCTAACAATCAAGAATTTGATTCGTAAGTTTGAGAGAACAGGTAGGTTCGTGATGACAATGTTGGCAATGTCTGTCGACCGGAACGGCTGAAAACAGACACGCGCTGTGTTTCAAACCAGCCCCAGGAAATCTATCAAAAGAGCTGTACAACAGGTGGGAATGAACCGGAAGACACTGCGACAAATTCTTGTTGAAGACCTCATCTCTTCCCATACAAAATTCAAGCCCATCAGCCGTTAGGCACCAGGGCCATGGAACAGCGGTTGTGTTTCGCGAACACTACTGTCCACAGAACTGACGAACATGACTTCTGACGTGAACATAGTTTGGTTTAGCGACAAAGCCCACTTTCATTTGGATGGGTTCGTAAATAAGCAAAACTGGCCCATTTCGGGGACTAAGAAGCAGCATTTCGCGGTCGAGAAGTCTCTTCACTCTCAACGGGTGATTGTGTGATTTGCAATGTCCAGTCACGGAATAATCGGTGCAATACTCGTTGGTGGCACGATGACTATCGAACGGTACGTGGAGGTTTTGGAAGATGATTTCATCGCCATTATCCACAGTGACCCTGATTTCGACAACATGTGTTCATGCATTTAAGTGCTCGTTTTTCCCGCGCGCCGTTCGAGACTGGAACGGTAGAGAGACAGCTTGAAGGTGGTTCATAGAACCCTCTGCCCGGCACTTTATTGTGAATAGCAGAGTAATCACGTAGATGCACATGTAGATATAGATGAAAGACGGAGCTCGTCCCCATCGAAGCAGGAGAGTGTTTGATGTCCTGGAGGAGCACTTTGGGGACCGCATTATGGCTGTGAGGTAGCAAAGGCCACTGGCATGGGCCTCGATTGGCCGCGATATTCTCCGGATCTGAACAAGTGCGACTCACTTTTGTGGGGGCTGTTGTTGTGGTCTTCAGTCCTGAGACTGGTTTGATGCAGCTCTCCATGCTACTCTATCCTGTGCAAGCTTCTTCATCTCCCAGTACCTACTGCAACCTACATCCTTCTGAATCTGTTTAGTGTATTCATCTTTTGTGGGGGGGTTATATATTATTATATTAATTATAAATATAATACATGTATAATATAATACATAATATTATAATATATAATACGATACAATGTAATACATGTATAATATACAGGGTGTTACAAAAAGGTACGGCCAAACTTTTAGGAAACATTCCTCACACACAAATGAAGAAAAGATGTTATGTCGACATGTGTCCGGAAAAGCTTAATTTCCATGTTAGAGCTCATTTTAGTTTCGTCAGTATGTACTGTACTTCCTCGATTCACCGCCAGTTGGCCCAATTGAAGGAAGGTAATGTTGACTTCGGTGCTTGTGTTGACATGCGACTCATTGCTCTACAGTACTAGCATCAAGCACATCAGTACGTAGCATCAACAGGTTAGTGTTCATCACGAACGTGGTTTTGCAGTCAGTGCAATGTTTACAAATGCGGAGTTGGCAGATGCCCATTTGATGTATGGATTAGCACGGGGCAATAGCCGTGGCGCGGTACGTTTGTATCGAGACAGATTTCAAGAACAAAGGTGTCCCGACAGGAAGACGTTCGAAGCAATTGATCGGCGTCTTAGGGAGCACGGAACATTCCAGCCTATGACTCGCGGCTGGGGTAGACCTAGAACGACGAGGACACCTGCAATGGACGAGGCAATTCTTCGTGCAGTTGACGATAACCCTAATGTCAGCGTCAGAGAAGTTGCTGCTGTACAAGGTAACGTTGACCAAGTCACTGTATGGAGAGTGCTACGGGAGAACCAGTTGTTTTCGTACCATGTACAGCGTGTGCGGGCACTATCAGCAGCTGATTGGCCTCCACGGGTACACTTCTGCGAATGGTTCATCCAACAATGTGTCAATCCTCATTTCAGTGCAAATGTTCTCTTTACGGATGAGGACTCATTCCAACGTAATCAAATTGTAAATTTTCACAATCAACATGTGTGGGCTGACGAGAATCCGCACGCAATTGTGCAATCACGTCATCAACACAGATTTTCTGTGAACGTTTGGGCAGGAATTGTTGGTGATGTCTTGATTGGGCCCCATGTTCTTCCACCTACGCTCAATGTAGCACGTTATCATGATTTCATAAGGGATACTCTACGTGTGCTGCTAGAACATGTGCCTTTACAAGTACGACACAACATGTGGTTCATGCACGATGGAGCTCCTGCACATTTCAGTCGAAGTGTTCGTACGCTTCTCAACAACAGATTCGGTGACCGATGGATTGGTAGAGGCGGACCAATCCCATGGCCTCCACGCTCTCCTGACCTCAACCCTCTTGACTTTCCTTTATGGGGGCATTTGAAAGCTCTTGTGTACGCAACCCCGGTACCAAATGTAGAGAGTCTTCGTGCTCGTATTGTGGACGGCTGTGATACAATACGCCATTCTCCAGGGCTGCATCAGCGCATCAGGGATTCCATGCGACGGAGGGTGGATGCATGTATCCTCGCTAACGGAGGACATTTTGAACATTTCCTGTAACAAAGTGTTTGAAGTCACGCTGGTACGTTCTGTTGCTGTGTGTTTCCATTCCATGATTAATGTGATTTGAAGAGAAGTAATAAAATGAGCTCTAACATGGAAAGTAAGCGTTTCCGGACACATGTCCACATAACATATTTTCTTTCCTTGTGTGTGAGGGATGTTTCCTGAAAGTTTGGCCGTACCTTTTTGTAACACCCTGTATATTATTATATTAATTAATATTATTATATTAATTTGTAAGGCTATATTAAAGAAAAGGTGAACAGCAATAACGCCACAACCATTGCTGAGCTAAAACCGGCCATTCAGGAGGTCATCGAACGCATCGATGATCCGACACTTCATCGGATCATGCAGAATTTCACTATTCGTCTGCCAATGATGACAGCCATATCGAACATGTCATAACCTAAAACTGGGTATCTGTAGTTACGTTTACATGTTGAATAAAGTGTGTGCACGCCGTAGTTTGTAACTAAGTTACTTTTTTTTCATGTATTTCAATAACTGTCACCCTGTACATTTAAGTAAGTATCAAGAACCAACAAGGCAAGCATAAGGACAGAAGAAGCTAAACAAGTGAAGGAATTTAGCTTAAAAATAATGAAATACATAGCCTGTGAAATTTCACGGAACAGTATCAGCTGTATTACTAACGTTTGATAAAACTTTGTTGCGAACACGGAACCTAGACGAAAGAGGATTTTTTTTTTATTTTCCTGCAGTTTTCTGCGTTGAAATACTGTTTCGTCCCCGCATCTAGTGCGTTTTGTATTGCTATATAGTAATCAAGCCAGGAGTTTCGGTTTCATTTCGGTATGAGAACAGACATCGTAGTTTCCTTGAAATGATTTGTCCTTCCTGGCTTCCAGACGGAAAAATCTGATGCTCTTCCTGCCAGTACTTGCTGACGACTGTAGTTGCAATCTCCTTGAGTACTGCGTTGACTGCGGCCCATTCAGTGTCATCCAACAAAATTCTTAACCATTATTCCACGTTTTCGCAAGAACATTGTAAAAGTTCTCTGCTGTGCACTAGCCGCGGACTCCAAATTAATTATTACTTTGCTTCATTTTTTTCGTATTTTACCCCACACTGGCCACTTCATTAGGCGTTTAGTTCTGTGTAACTCCGACTGTGGAATGACAACTCCGGCTACAGAGGCCCCGAAAAACGCCTTCGCAGTGGTCTGTATTTCTTTATTTTAAGAATCCTTGAAAGAGGGAAAGAAAAGAGATTTTTTGGACAGAATAGAAATGCAAGGTGGGGATGCTGATGGCGGCAGGGAGGGGGGGGGGGGAGGAGTGAACGATAACAGATAGAGATAGAGAGAGAGAGAGAGAGAGTTAACGTTATTTCACATCTTTCCTTTCCGAAAAACTAAGCCTCTAGCAGTGCTACCGGCAGCTTTACCTTGACGAATAAACGAGTCAAAGCTCGTGTAGTTCAGACTTTATCCGGATAGTATACTCTAATCTGTGTGATATTAATTTTCTCTTTATATTGCGGGCTTATTCTGTCGTCTTAATACTGGCAGATATTTTGTACACATCTGTAATAAAGTTTCGTGAAGATTTACGAAAGCCGCCGTAAGCGCGGCGCGTAAAAGATAGTGAATCTTTCATTACACGATACTTATAGCAGCTGTTTTTCTTGTACACCGAACAACACATGTCTCCACATCAATTAAACGACGATTCCCGACATCCTAACATAGATCCTCAGTTTTCTGAATACATTTTTCGAACACGGCAACACGTAAACTTATACGTGAGCACATGTTTGTGCCTCTATACCCCTTTTTTAGCATTCCGCTTAGTCTTGATTAACTCTTCCACATGTTATTTCTGAACTTGCAAAAAAGTAAGACGAAGTAATAATGTAGATGCTAAATACGGGTCAATGAAAAATGAAGAGCGTGGAAAGGTCGTTCGTCCCGCTTGACGCACGGTCAGGCCCGATGCCAAAAATAGTCGTGACAAATGTACTTCACATTTATCGCTTGTGTTCATCGCAGACTGTGCTGTTTCATCTAGGTCCTAAAGCTTGGGATTCATGGAACACATTTTTAATGTCGGGAGATGAATACGATGAGCTTCATTTGTGCAGTAATGTAGTTCTTAAATTAACCCAGTCTATTTGTGTAAAATAATCTCTGATTTGGTTGCGTACTAATGACACCAGAAACAGTGATGGAAACTAGGAAAGTGCTGCAGACCCGTCATAGGTCATCAATCAATTCTGTCAATTGTTTGCCGGCCGCGGTGGTCTCGCGGTTCTAGGCGCGCAGTCCGGAACGGTGCGACTGCTACGGTCGCAGGTTCGAATCCTGCCTCGGGCATGGATGTGTGTGATGTCCTTAGGTTAGTTAGGTTTAAGTAGTTCTAAGTTCTAGGGGACTGATGACCACAGCTGTTAAGTCCCATAGTGCTCAGAGCCATTTGAACCATTTTTTGTCAATTGTCAGCCTAAGGTTACGCTGTACTTACTTGTAGAAAGTGTTGAATAAATTAATAATTTAAAAGACTTTTCTATTGCTTCAATGGCGAGTCCGAATCGTATGTACTATGCGATCAAAAGTATACCACCGCCACCACGAGAAAGTGGTTTTGCCAAAGCAACGGCGCGTACCGCTTGGAACATACGGACAACGTACATATCCCGAATACGCCGTTCTGCGGAACACCAAAACTTCACTCGTGTTCAAAGCGTACTAAAATAACGAAGGACATAATGCATTTCTAAAAACAGCCAGGGTAACTGTCATGCAGTTGCTACACCCAAATGCGACGGAATCCCCGTAAAACGGATGGGCCAGCAATCTTTAGCTTCTGAGGTCGTCAAGCGAGGAAAACGTCAATTCCGAAAAACTTACAAATATCCGTAGACTCTATATGTGATGTTGACTGCTCATAAAAGCTTCTCGGACTTCCACCCGTGTAGCTACTTTGAAATTCCACGACGTTTCGGCGAGTGTCACTCTCATCATCTTCTTCACCAGAATATGGTGAGCGGCGCTCACCCAAACGTCGCAGAATTTCCACGGAACCACCCAGATGAAAGGGCGAGAAGATTTCGTCATCCATATCCTGCATTACCGAAAAATTCCGTTACGTTATGATCTGTTCTCACACGATAATTTTTTAGCAGGGAGTTGTAGAAAGGTGGATTTACTTGTAGATATTTTGTAGATACTCACGGACGTTCTTAAGCATTACATATAGCGAGTACAATTGTATATGAAACACGCGTTTTGTGATAATAGTGTATCACCATAACGGGTGCGCTGTGGCGTTCTATGTAATGTTATGGCTTTTGAGATCTTTCTGATAAACTATATGTTACATAGTTTGGGAACGAAGTTTCTCACGATAACATTCCCGGGAGAAATACTTAAGAACCCTTTGTCGCGTCTGGTTTGGGTAAGAACTTGAGCTTCTGCTTACTTCCTCCATCGTATTACTCAAAGGAAACTATTATAACGGGCATCAAATGTTCTGCGAAAGAACGGTTGCAAGATGTTAAATGGCTGACAATCGGAAGATGACATGCCAGCATTTTTCCTTCCTTTCTGCTATACTTCGTTTCGTAACACAGGCAGTATTCTTGGCAAACATAATACTGTCTTTGCTGATCTCGGTGAAAAATTGTTTCCAACTGTGCAAATCTTCACTCTAGATGGACGTTTGGATTAAGCGTGACAACTTTTCTGGGAAATATTGCCGGTGGGCGGCGCGTAAGATTCCATGCCATGAAATACCACAAACCTCCACTTCCGTTCAAATGATGAATCGGAACAGTCCTATTCGTTTTATCTAAGCTTGCTAGCTTTTTTCAGAAAAAGTATGTAAAAGTTCAGAGTCTACTGTCTCATGGACGGCAAGGTAGTTTGAGCGAAGCGCAAGCTATGATAAAAAGCCTCTACCTTTCCAAAGGAACCATACGGCATTTACCTGAACAGATTTTTGGAATAGCATGGAAAAACTAAATCTTAGCTGTCGGATCTGGATATTAATCGCCTTATTCCGAATACGAGTCTAACATTTCACCAATGGGCCACCTCTCTCGGTGCTAATTCAGGAGGAGAATTGGTAAGAAATTCTTTCCCGAGAGGCGCGTCGTAGTTGCAAATGTCATGCTTCTAAATTAACCGAACTCTATTATACTTTCGTCTTATAACGTCATTCATAATACCTCAATTATCAGATTTGTCGTAAAAATGCAAAATATTTCCTCACAGGATACAGCTACTACATTTAAAAGTAAGGGCAGATCCAATGTTGCATACACATACATTGTACATCTAACATCGATACAGAATACCACGTCAAAGATCGCTCAGTGTACAGTATTCGCAAATAGCCACAGACCTATTACTTGAATTTATGCCACAAGTGATGAAATATCATGCTCAACTGAGGTTTCTCGAATTACTGGAAAGGGTAGTGTTGTGCCGAACATAGCTTCTGGTGTTTCTCCTATGCTTAGTACACCACAATACATAATGAGCCGACGCTGCCTTATCTTACGTGGAGCGGCCGGTACATAGGTTTGAAGAACTCCACCTGCTGCAACAGAGGATACCACACATGACCCCTGGTCATTTATAATATGAGCTTCCAGGCGCCAATGAGCCTCTCCACAGGAAGGCTAGTGGCAAGACCACACGAGGTGACAACAAAGCGCCACCTGCACTTTCAACACTTTCACGGCGGAATGCAACACAAGTACGTCCTGGTTATGCATAACTTAATTGCGGTGGCACTATGTCTGGCAGCTTCCAGTGTGGGACTCCTGTGCCTGGCTATGATGGGTTCATGCAGAATCAAGATTATAGGTAAAACTGGCAATGTTGCAGATAGCCAGTTGCAGAGTAAGACTGCATTTGGTGCAACTAATGGTTCAAGAGGCTCCTCTGGTGCAGATTGAGCACAACAATGTGTGGCACATCACATGTTAATTAATACGATAAATATGACAATATCAAGGATACTCTTGAACTTTTCATCAAATGAACAGTTCACATTGCATCAACATCACAGTTTATCACGAAGTCTTGGGGGGAGAAGATGCACAACAATATATCTGGAATGACAGGCCTGTTCAGATTTTTCGTTTGAACGGAACTGAATGTTAGTGGTATTTCGTTGCCTCAGCCCTTCCGTTCTAACTACTGCGAAATTTCCCAGAAAATTGTCGCACGTACCTGCGGGAGTGCGTCTAGAGTGAAGGTTTTGAAACCTAGAAACAATGACTGAATTCCGTATGAGACCCTATTCCGTGAGCTGCTGCTCTGAATACACTTATTGCAAATTTTTGTGTGGCTGCATCGTTACCTTCAATCACACAGTGTATGAGCCTAAAGATTTTCCGTTCAAAGCGCCATAAAATACGCCCTTCGACCGAGAGAAGCTTTCTTAGTATTCTGTCTCTATACCGTATTTAAATCGGGTTACTTCACTGAACCTCTACCACGAATAGTCCTGAGACCACCTCAATACTTGAAAGTTATAACCAATCAGACTTTTTTATCAATCACTTTCGCAGCAGCATAAGAAATAGGAACAAGAAGAAGAGTACATATTAGTCGGTGATGGAAATCAGATCTTAACTGACTAGATATCGAGCCAGTCTTTCTACTAAGAAAATTAATAAAGCATCTCATGTTTTACAAGATACAACATACTGGCTTACATGGGGCGTACACCCAAATCCTACTTTAAAAGTCTTTGAACTGTCCTCGTATCAGGTGCCAGGAGTTTGCCGTTATCGAAGTTATTGCCAACAAGGACCGTACGTAGACCACACAGCTACATACTGATATGGCTGCAATCGCTGAGGAGGGGAGGCCGATACGTAAAACGGCTTGCGCCGGCCAGCCTGTGAGCGGAATATTGCCGTAGATTAGCACGGGCGCGTCCGGGCGGCCTAGTCATTCCCGACACGCGCGAGGGAACAGGTCGGGCCAGCGGGCGACCGTTAGTTTCCACGGCGGATCGCGACACACATTAGCTGGCGCTATCATTAATGGAGCCGCATTCCGAGAGCTTTTTTGCGCGCGGTGAGTGGTAGCGCGTAAAGGACTTTGCGCGTAACGACTCGCTCAGGCTCTTCCACGACTTCTGCCCGAATAACAACAGAACAGGGAGCCATGTAGACCACATTGACCTGCGTCTATTCCCCATGTCGTCTCAATGTCCAGTATTCTCCCCAACCCTCCCTACCTCTCATCATACAAACACGAAAATGGTTTCGATGTTTTTTCTCAATCACGAACTGTCTTTCAGAATGGTAAATCCTCACAAAAATTTGCTTCCCTTTCTCCCTCAGACTATTTGTACCTCCCACAGGACCTTTACAACTATTTTGTCGCCAACAAACATGTGATCAATTGCTTCCAATTTTTCTTGTCGTCTTTTTGGTAATTAACGTTGCGACTTTTTCTTGTTTTATTTTTTCTTTCCTTGTAGTTCAGGTTCATCATCAGAATATGACATCTGCTGTTGCATTAACAAAGCCAAAGTTACGGCACTTCTAATTTGATATATTTAAAACTAGATCACGTCTACGGTACACGGATGCTGTGGTTATATATGTTTTAAGGACAGCTTAGGCCAAAACAATCGACAACGGAAACAGTAACTAGTTTCATAGAAAATTACACCGAGGCTGCAGGGTTTAAAAGAGTCTGCAATGATGAATATCAGCCGCGTGTTTATAAACTAGAGTCAATGTTCCAATAGTTTGTTTCGTCCGATTAGTCTCTTTTTGAAATCCGCGCAGTGTAGTAAGTAACTGACAAACCGCAGGTGGAGATTTATGGTGGTAAGAAAAATCGGTAGGCATAAAGTGCAATTTTTCTGTTACAAAGATACATTAATAATACGCGAAAGTTTCCTTGATTTGTTACTCAGAATACAAGGTTAATCTACTAAATATAATCATAGTAGGGGCGTTCAACATGTAACGCAACAATTTTTTTTCGGACAACTTCGCTAGAAAAAAATACGCAATTTGTTGTAGGACATCGTGGAACATTCCTGCTTCAGCCCCCATGATTTCACGAAGTTCCGATAGGTGGCGACGCTATACCTAGCCTTCAGAACGGTGTCCATAACGGAGGTGCGTTCCAAGCAGAGAGCTGCGATTGTTTCTTTTGGCGGAGAACTATAGATACTCGTAGGCTCTTGTAGGATGTCTACGGACACCTGGCAGTGAACAAAAGCACGGTGGGTCGTTGGGCGAGGCGTCTGCCATCATCGCAATAAGGTCGCGCAAACATGTGCAATCTCAACCGTGCCAACCGGCTCTCAAGAAACTATAGAAACGACTTAAGCGTGTTCGTCGCCAAAAGAATGTAAACGAACTACTGCTCTACGACAAAGCAAGGCCTCATAGACGTCTGCGCACCTGAAAGCAGCTCACAAAACTTCGCTGGACTGTTCTTCCTCCGTGAGAAGTAGTACAGTGGTTGATGGGGAGGTTACTGAAGCAGCGAGACGTTGGCTCGACGTCGACCATAAGAGCGGTATCATGTGAGTATACAGGCCCTCCCAAGAAGGCAGCGTAAGGCCGTCTTATTGAACAAAGATTACATTGGAAAACATGGTTTCGTAGCCAAAATATTGTGGAATAATGTGGGGCATTGGAATGCTCAATAAAACCAACCTGCTTTTAGAAAAAAATGTGTTAACTACTCACTGAACGCCTCTCTTATGAACAACTGAATGTTTAAAAGACACTGAAAGGGTTTCCCCATTTGAAGACGTGCCACGTATGAGGCCCGAATGTTGCAGTCAGATGCAGCATTTGATGCGAGTGACGAATATATGAGCAGTCTGTTACAGACAGGTGTGTTGCGAATATGGTAGTATATTGCGATCAAACGATTTCGTAAGCGGACTGAAAAACGGTGCAAGATGCATGGATCACGGCACGTCGCAGACAACACAGTGATTAGCGTTCCGAGGCCAACAGTGTCTTGGTAGGTATCTCCAATATGACAGAGAGAAGAGAGAGTGTTTCCACATGCGTAAACTGCCGCACAACATGACCGCAAGCGTTTGACGAACAAAGCTCACTTCTCCTCCGGAGAGCTGTAAAGGGGGTCCGGATTCCTCTCTATGGCTCGATTTACGAGCCGTTTATTACCTGAGTTCGCGACGTCATTTCATCCTACTTTTTACCACTACATACGAAACAATGGGGCCCCGCATACTACGGCATTAAATCTGTGAATTGTGCTCAATCGTCGATCGCCACGAATCAGAATTACTAGTCGTGGGACAACTGGGCATTGTTCGCAAACCTAGACTGCCATGGACGCAGCCTGTTTGGAAGTGGAATTCTTTGTTAGCGATCAGAACAAGTACACTGAAATAGGGCACACGTCACGTAAGGAACATCATGATAAGATCAAGGAGAGAGCTGGACAGTATCAGGTGTGTAAAACCTTTTGTGAGGTTTTTGCTGCGAAACTTTACTTTCAACTTCTCTTGAACACATTCAGTGTAACGCATGCTCCTTTCAGCAGCCGTGAACTAACCGGCGAAAGAGCCCAAAACTTCCTGTAACTTAATGTATTCACAAACGGAGATTACCAAACGCTCCTGCTTTCTTCTGCCTATGACCATGGTGGTTGCATTCCATCCTAGTCCTGTAGGGCGATTATCGGTGCGATGTCGTCGTGTGTACACTGAAACGATTTCTGACGCTGAGAGCACGCGCGGCTGTCACCTGCTTGTGCGCTTCCTGTCAAAGCCAGATCACCGCCCATTTGAAAGTAGGGCGCCAGGAAGCCGTTAGCGAGGATGATTTGACAAATCTGTTAAAAGACCAATGAAAAATGTTTATTTCGTGACAACGCACCTTACTTCTCTGCACTGTCTCCCTTGAGATATAAACTTGGTCCAACGATTCTCCAGTTTTTCATCCCATCAGAAAAATAGGTTCTGTCAAACTCTGCAAAATAATCGTTCACTCCAACTACCACTCCCTCTTTTGATGAGAATTTCTATCCAGATAGTCAAAATTCCAAGTTAGGGAACAGGAAGAAGTCACTTGGGGGTTGAATTTGGAACAGGGAAGATGAGGAACCACTTCGCAGCCCCATTCATCCACTTTCGTCATTGTTATCGCCGATGTCTGGGATGCAGCGTTGTCCTGGTCAAACAACACTTTTTGCGTGCCAACCTAGGTCTTTTTTCAGCCAACGCAAGTTTCGCATGATGCAACAATGAAGCGCAAAAGGATCCAATCTTAGTCCTTCCTGTTTGCAAGTAATCTACGAGGGTTACTCCTTCGGAAACCCAAAAAACACCATACCAGCTGACAGTTCTGTCTTTGCCTTCTTCGATGCACTTTCACCAGCCTTTTTCCATTGTTGTGACTGCCGTTTTGACTCCGGTGTGTAATGATGGATCCAGGTTTCGTTAACAGCCACAAATCGGCGCAAAGAATCTTACGGATTGCGATAAAACATGGCCAGACATTGTGTTGAAATATTGTGTCAGATGTGCTTTTGGCCGACTGTGAGAAATCGCAACACTCACCTCGCACACAGCTTCTTCGTAGGTAATTCTCCGTCTAGGATATTGTGCAGTCACTCAGCTGAGATACCTACAGTCTCAAAAATCTCACGAATATTTATTTGGCGGTCTTTCATTACCAAATCATGGATTTTGTCACTAGTTTCCTTTGTGGTGACCTCAACTGGACGGTCGAAGCGCGCTTCGTCTACGATGCTCGTCCGACCTTGTTAAAATTTCATTACTCCAGAAGTACATAGGCTTCAGTGACAGAGCAGAGTCCGTTTGAACTTCGCCGATTTGTTTCGATTTTTGCGTGAGTCTAACCCTTGCAATGAGTATGTTTAATAACACCACGAAACTCTGTTTTCTCCATTTTCAATCGCAGTCGACAGACTGGCTAATTCAGACGGCTATCATCAATGAACTGTACGCTGTAGAGTTTCGAAATTCTTTTTAAGATTCTTGGAACGTTCACACTTAGCAACTATGAAGGCGGAACAAAAATGTTCCATTTTTCATGGAAATTCACCAGTCTTATAAAACACCTTCGTATAGGTTTCAACAGCCGATGGTCGACAACGCATTCAGTGCCTTCCCATGACGTTTATCCACTGAGTGTAGTTGAGCAGTCAGTCTACATGCGATTATGCAGCGGGTATCGTGTTAGGGGGACTGCAGACGGTTATCCCAAGTTATGAGGTCAGTAGTGGGGAGGTTTACGTCTACGGGAAACACCATCGTTTGTCTTTCCCAATGCACACACAGCTGCTGTTGGAGCTTTGCCCCAGCACGAATTTCACTTTCGCTGCCAAGACTCTAAAGTCAACTACAATATAGTGACACGCGTTGTGTGTACGCAGCAACTAAAGCAGCAGTACAGGGAAATCAGGACAAGGTTTCTCGCGGGGGGAAGGTTCCCAATGAATAATGCGACGTTGACGTGCAGAACGCTTACAACTAGTGCAAAAAGGACAGTGTACTAGAATGATTCGTTCATCGCTGCCGTACAAACACTATGGTACTGAAGTAAATGGGCGTTTCAAAGTGGCAGAAGGTAGGAGAATCGAGAGAGCGAGCAGCCTGTACAGTTCAGTGCCCTTCGCCCAGCGGATGTTCCTTTTGGAAACAAACACAAACCGGGAGACTAGCCACGGGCGCACTCTGAAAACGTCCCAAAGGTCGGCTAGCTGCCACCAGAAAAAGAAACAGGCACGGCAGCCAGCCTACTTTTGCTACCAATACGTCGCGCCTCCTTATAAATAGCTAGCGTCAGCACAGGGGCTGTGGAGGGGAGAGGGGGCAGATGGCAGCCCACATCCCTGCAGACAAGTCAGATTGCCAATCGACGGGACATGCTAGTACCCAGGCTGTTACAGCAGTCAAGGAAAAAAAGGCACAAGAGAGTCTGCCCTCATCTTTTTACCTACTTGATCCTCTGCTGCCTTTACTATTTCATCCCTCAAAGCTACCCATTCTTCTTCTACTGTATTTCTTTCCCCCATTCTTGGCAATTGTTCCCTCATGCTCTCCCTGAAACTCTGTACAACCTCTGGTTTAGTCAGTTTATCCAGGTCCCATCTCCTTAAATTCCCACCTTTTTGAGAGTTTCTTCAATTTTAATCTACAGTTCATAACCAATAGATTGTGGTCAGAGCCCACATCTGCCCCTGGAAATGTCTTACAATTTATAACCTGGTTCTTAAATCTCTGTCTTACCATTATATAATCTATTTGAAACCTGTCAGTATCTCCAGGCCTCTTCCATGTATACAATCTTCTTTTATGATTCTTGAACCAAGTGTTAGCTATGATTAAGTTGTGCTCTGTGCAAAATTCTATCAGGCGGCATCCTCTTTCATTTCTTAGGCCCAATCCATATTCACCTACTACGTTTCCTTCTCTCCCTTTTCCTACTACCGAATTCCAGTCACCCATCACTATTAAATTTACGTCACCCTTCACTACCTGAATAATTTCTTTTATTTTATCATGCATTTCTTCAATTTCTTCGTCATCTGCAGAGCTAGTTGGCATATAAACTTGTACTATTGTAGTAGGCGTGGGCTTCGTGTCTATCTCGTCCACAATAATGCGTTCACTATGCTGTTTGTCGTAGCTCACCCGCACTCCTATTTTTTATTTATTATTAAACCTACTCCTGCATTACCCCTATTTGATTTTGCATTTATAACCCTGTATTCACCTGACCAAAAGTCTTGTTCCTCTTGCCACCGAACTTCACTAATTCCCACTATATCTAAATTAAACCTATCCATTTCCCTTTTTAAATTTTCTAACCTACCTGCCCGATTAACGGATCTGACATTCCACGCTCCGAACCCTAGAACCCCAGTTTTCTTTCTCCAGATAACGACGTCCTCTTGAGTAGTCTCCGTACGGAGATCCGAATGGGGACTATTTTACCTCCGGAATATTTTACGCAAGAAGACGCCATCTTCATTTAACCATACAGTAAAGCTGCATGCCCTCGGGAAAAATTACGGCTGTAGTTTCCCCTTGCATTCAGCCGTTCGCAGTACCAGCACAGCAAGGCCGTTTTGGTTAGTGTTACAAGGCCAGATCAGTCAATCATCCAGACTGTTGCCCCTTCAACTACTGAAAAGCTGCTGCCCCTCTTCAGGAACCACACGTTTGTTTGGCCTCTCAACAGATACCCCTCCGTAGTGGTTGCACCTACGGTACGGCTATCTGTATCGCTGAGGCACGCAAGCCTCCCCACCAACGGCAAGGTCTATGGTTCATGGGGGGAAATCGAAAATGGCAACACGATAATAATTTTTCAGTTGTTTAGGTTTACTCACTCTGCTTTTGAGGTACATATATAGCCTCATAGCATCAATACGAGAATCATGTTATAACGCGTATGAGCATAACATTGTCATATTATGCACTAACATTATGCATTTTTTCGCCTAGATTTACATGTGATATCAATCGGTATTTCAAAATACGTTGGGCAGATGTGTTCACATCCCCCGCCCTCTTCAGTCGCCTTCCACATCGTACGAATAATAAAGGGCTCTGGCGGTCAGTCCGCTGTACAGTACTTCGCGCTCGAACATTAGGCGGCTACGGTGAGGCGGAGCGAGTGACAAACGACCGGTGCGAGCGGAAGTTTAAAAGCTGTACACAGTTACGACTGTCTGAATCTGTTGCTCCGTTAATTGAAAATCTTATTAATTGTTTATACAGATGTTTTCAGCAAATCTGTGGCACAGACACTGCTACTAGTTTTCTGCAGTGGCAACATGCTTACAAGGGAACATCCCCATCGCACCCCCCTCAGATTTAGTTATAAGTTGGCACAGTGGATAGGCCTTGAAAAACTGAACACAGATCAATCGAGAAAACAGGAAGAAGTTGTGTGGGACTATGAAAAAATAAGCAAAATATACAAACTGGGTCGTCCATGCGTAAGATAGGCAACATTAAGGGCAATGTCAGGCGAGGAGTGCCGTGGTCCCGTGGTTAGCGTGAACATCTGCGGAACGAGACGTCCTTGGTTCAAATCTGCCCTTGACCGAAAATTTTGCTTTCTTTATTTTCGCAAAGTTATGATCTGTCCGTTCGTTCATTGACGTCTCTGTTCACTGTAATAAGTTTAGTGTCTGTGTTTTGCGACCGCACCGCAAAACCGTGTGATGAGTTGACGAAAGGACGTGCCTCTCCAATGGGAACCGAAAACATTTGATCGCAAGGTCATAGGTCAACCGATTCCTCCACAGGAAAACACGTCTGATATTTTGTATACGACACTGGTGACAGCATGTGCGTCACATGACAGGAATATGTTGTCGACCCACCTAACTAGTACACTTGGCGAATGGATGAAAAGATTCTTCTACCTTGCCCGATTTAGGTTTTCTTGTGGATGTAATAATCACTCCAAAAAAAGTGATGAAAACATAAGAGTTTTTCACATAAACTGAAAATAAAAAGTTAAAATTTTCAGTCGAGGGCAGATTTGAACCAATGACCTCTCGTTCCGCAGCTGTTCACGCTAACCACGGGACCACGGCGCTCCTCACCTCATGTTGCCCTTAATGTTGCCTATCTTACGCATGGACGACCCAGTTTGTATATTTTGCTTATTTTTTTCATAGTTGCACACAACTACTTCTGTTTTCTCGATTGATCTGTGTTCAGTTTTTCAAGGCCTATACACTGTGCCAACTTATAACTAAATCTGAGGGGGGTGCGATGGGGATGTTCCCTTGTTAGAACCAGCAGGCAATGGCAACAGCGCCCAGTTTCGCAAACTCCCTTTGCCATCAGTTGGTGCCGAGGCGCCTGGAGACGAAATAGTCCTGTTCAATGGAAGTCCAGGTGGTGTTGGTTCAATACGGTAACAGCCCATCACAGGACAATGTTACAGACCGCAAACATCTCAGAACTGCTGAGGGAGAATGCACCTTTCGAGAGCTGCCTACGACCAGGATGTGAAGGGCACAGAGGACGGTGTTGGCTGGTATGGCAGAGGTTTCTCCAGGAAAGGCAGTGCACCCTGACAGGTGAGTTAAAGGCGCAGTAACGATACGGGGCAGTGCCTTAACCGGCTCACCGATCCGCTGTTCCGCCGCACCGGGCTGTGGGAGGCGCGCTGCCCGTCACCCGGCGGATTTATTCGCTCAGATTCGGCACCGTTAACGGCCCCTACACGATCTTCTCCTGCATCGTATTTCTCCAGCAGAGCCCAAACACTGGAGTATAACAACCAGGCTCGTGTGGCTCACATTTAGGACCAACGAAACAATATTAGCATTCCCAATCTACGATTTCTGTCCCTATTTCGCTCTCGCACTGGCTGAGAAAATCGCCACTAGAGTGACAGAGACACCTGCGCAACACAATTGCCGCCTTTTACGCGTTTTCGCCAATCTATAATTAGTATCAAGCAAGCAAACGCACCAGCTTTACATCAAATGCGTATGTCTTTTTGAGTCAAAATCTACAAATTCTTCATAAAAAACATGCTCTCTAAGGTCGTGACAGATTATATCTTCACCGTAATTACTTACATGAGTTTGATGTGTAGCCTCTACCACCTCACACTGATGAGTGAAGTAACAACAATAAAGCATATTAAGACGTTAGACACCAGAATCAAGAAATAGCAGATGTCGAGAACTATTAGGATGCTATAGCTGAAAAGTAATCATAGTTCGCTTAATGAGTGGATGTATTCTTAATGACATTCAATAGCTTCAACACTGAAATTACTCGCGAGGGATTGAGAGACACCTTATGTCCTAACTGTAAATGCCAAGGCTGCCGAAAGTGCGTAGTTTCCCGTTACTGATGCTTACGTGATATCGGAAATTGCATGGTAAGTTTGGTCACTTCCTCGTCCACTCATCAATATAGTTATGGTTTAGCAAACGAAATCATATATGCTTTTAAATGTAACTGCAATAAGAGGACTGACAGTTTAACCAACGCACAGCATTGATTTTTGGTGTCACGTAAAGGGAAAAGTCCAGAGTTTGAAATGAGACAATAATATGGCTGAGCGGCTATCTGTTATGGAATGCAGGCTAATAGAAAAGTGGTGCCTTGGTACCAGAAACATACAGCTGTCCGTTGTAACTTTAGTTCAGAATAAGATAGGGTAATCGTATGTATGTTCGTGAGTGGCAATGATGATCTAGTGCCTAGAGCGCTGACCTCTGGCCCTGGAGATCGCAGTTATGAGCGATGACTTTTTGTCTTTCCAGTCCCTTCAGGACGTCCCAAAGTCCAGGCAGCCTGCCTGCCACCTTTCCCCTCCTAATGCCGCAGCTGGGACAGGTTACACTCTACCCGCAGTCAGGTCAATTGCCCGGTCACCCTTTAGTAAATATGTACTGCGTAGTTTACTGTGTACTCATTACGTTGTTACAAACTCAAGGTGAGTCGTCGGACCTTGAGTACTACTACAGCTCCAAATCTCAATTCTTCCTGCATTATGAAACACACTGACGATTATGTAAAATTACGAAGAAAAAAAAAGAAATAAATTACACATGTGACTGAAATCAAATCAAATCAACATCACACACATTGTGCATGCCGTCAAACAAATGATTAACATTCCGCAAGTACACGTCACTTCTGTGTCAAACATCCAAGTGCTGAAATGAGTGCTGACCAGAGTCGTGGCATAGAATTAACTGCACTTTGAGATTCTGGCCCCACGCGGATTGTTTGTGGCTCGCAAGCATGAACAGTGGGTACTGGGTAGTCCCACCGTAAGCAAGTTACCGACCAAACATAGCCTGGAGACATTCAATTTGCTACCGGGGAAGCTTTGGGGCCCGTTGGTTTTCGAAGGAGCCTTCCACGTTCCTCGCCACACATGCCTGGGTCTGTGCTGTTTAACTATGTAAAGTAAGGAAGCCCAATGGTGGTGCACTACCCTGAGTTCTAAAACCTTTCTGGCACAGCCGTCGTCTAAGGACTGCGTCCCACATAGCCCGTTCCCACACTCAGCACCCCATAAATGTCGTTAACACGCCTATCCGCGCTCTGAGGTGTTCATTGTTTCTGTACAAAGGAAGCCGACACTGTGGGATGCTTTCAACATTAAGCACACGATGTCCAACAGGCCATTTACGATACTTGGAATGATCTATTTCGAAAGAACTCTCGGGATGAAGTTGTACAGTTCGTTACAGCCATGCGAACAAAGTGGCAGCCAACCAGAGTATTTTTAAAAAAAATTTTAAGCTTTGGGTGGCCTAATGTCCGCCTGACCATCGATTCAACACATATATCGCCGTCGCAGCATAACACACACCGTTGGGTGGCTTGCGGAGTATAAATGTAGATGTAGAACAGCCGAACAGTCACGCTGTAAGAAATCCGTTTCCAGGATGCCAAATATTCTGCCTCGTTCAAAGTCAATCACTTGTCGATACTGTGTCCATGAGGTCCTGTCGCCGTACTGGTATCTGATTTCATGTATCCTGTCCATTTGCCGGTCGGGGTGGCCGAGCGGTTCTAGGTGCTACAGTCTGCGACCGCTACGGTCGCAGGTTCGAATCCTGCTTCGGGCATGGATGTGTGTGATGTCCTTAGGTTAGTTAGGTTTAAGTAGTTTTAAGTTCTAGGGGACTGATGACCTCAGCAGTTAAGTCCCATAGTACTTGGAGCCACTTGAACCTTTTTTTTTTTTTTTTTTTTAACTTCATTCGACGGCTCTTCACCTAATGTGCGTGGGTTAAGAACGGAGACCCATCTGATCACTGAAGCAGCTCACTGTATGTCATCTGTGGTCTTAATTCTGGTACAACATTTTTAACATCTGCCGAATTTGAATTAATTGTCACTATTTCCTCTGAAATTTATTTTCACAAACGTTAGTTATTATGTACGGGCAGTCTTACATACAAATAATTATCGAAATCAAACGTATAGATCGATCAATTTAACAAGCTGAAGCGAGTCTTCAAACAGCGCTTTATGAGCCATGAGACTGACAACCGGCTCTTCCGCAGAGCCCCTCGTCTCTTGGATGCCACTGTCCCGAAAGCTTACATCTAAATATAAGCAGCACAGAGAGGAACCAATTTGGCGCGCTCGCCCAGAATAGCAGGTCACTGCGCGATTTAGGTTCTGCGTGCCCAGCCTACGTAATTACCGCGATATTTCGCAACGCGCCCTCCTGGCGGGAGCCCGCCCATTCTGACGGCGGGACGGCCCGCAGACACCGCCCTGGACGCTTCGCGACCGGACCCAACCAGCCGCCACGCCGGGAACTAGCTGGCGCTTCGCCAGACCAGCGACGCCAAAATAACAGCCTAGCACCGCGTTGTGTTGTCGCATCGGGCGTGCGACACATTTGTGAATGTCAGAGGCTATCAGCTGCTCCGCAGTAACAATATTCGTATTTCATGTGTCCGTAAACCCTCGCCAAGTCGCAGCATACTCGTAAAAATGATGGAACCAACTACTGGCATTTTCTAACCACGCAAGACCTCCTAGCCAAACAATCCAGAGTTTGTAATATGGACGTATGCAAATAACTACCTTGGCTCGATGAAGTAGCAAGAGAATGACCGCATATACGTAAAGACCTCATATACATAAAGAACAGTCATTCCCGCTGTTTACTACGTCTAGTCAAATGAAACTGGAGGAAACTATCCTTACCGTAACGTATAATTTGCAGGGTAAACAGCCTACACACTGGATCACATAACACTAATCGCTATAAAGAGAGCGTTTCTTTTCTCTATATGTGACACAGATATACGAGGACAGTTCAATAAATAATGCGTCACAAATTTCTTACTCAGGACGCATATGTTCTTAATAGTTAAAATTTGGTGACAATATCAGTCAACATTTCTTCAACAAGCACTATTTTTACACAGTCTCCACCCATTCTTTGGCTTTTCTTTGAGTCTTGTAGTCTATTGTGAGCATTCCTGGAACTCATCTTTGAATATCGAGGAGCCGCATCACTGCACACCTACTGCCAACGCTCACTAATACATGGCCAGCTGCAGAGCTGGGATGCGCCGGTCTACACGAATAAATCTATGCCATTCACAACGTCGAGAGAAGTGGCTGTGACACGACGTCCCAAACGGGGCTAATTATGGAGTTCAGTTTCTACACTTGGGATTTGACGCTCTTTCCCCGCCCTCAAAACCGTTCCTATCAGCAGCATGCTCAACATGTACTGCACACACAGTTGTTTATAGGTGTTCTCCACGGTTTCTTTTTCCGCAACCAAGAATTCAATGACTGCATGTAGCTTGTAACCAGAGTGTTGCCTAGACGTCATTTTGGTGGTTCATTACGGCTCTGAAGTACACGTTCAAAGGAGAATCACATCTGAAGCACCTAAAAGGACATTTGCTGTATTTATTAATGTCAGTAACAAACAATTTGGGGCACTATTCACTAAACGACCCTCATATAATGACGCCATACAGACATTAGTACTGGTTAACAACTGTGTAGAACAGGAATATAATGTCTCTTTTAAGTTCATGTGCACAAAACAAACCAGAACTTTTTAAGTTGTAGACAGAAAGCTGTGATGAGAATGGTACCGCCGGTTTTTGCAAACACTGAAGTCAATTCTTAGTTACTTCTATATCATCATCATCATCATCATCATCTCTTGGAGATGTGATCCGCCTATGCAAATTAAAAAAGTTGTTTGTTTTCATACTACACGTGTTTCGCTTCTTTTTATTTGAGAAGCCTCCTCAGTGGCCCCTAAGAGATACTGATATTAGGCATATAATCGTAATAAATGTGTTTCCAGATTGGGCGAAATGTGCTCGCAACGCCGAAAATCTGACATCCTGGTGTACGCAGCACAACGTGGTACAATTAGAGGGAGTCACATACGTAATAACAAGATACCAAAAAATCCTCAGTAGAATCAAATAGTAATTTAACCTTACGAAGCTTGCGTCCCAAAATATTGTTCTTCACCTAACGATAAGAGAAGAACGAAATAAACCCGTATATCTCGAAACAAATTTATTATATGCATACAACAAACACGCAATACACGCCACTAAGGACGCTTCGCAAATAAAACGAAGCGAAACGCGTATAGCATGAAAAGAGACACTCTTCTTTCATTGCACAGACAGATCCCATCTCCAAGAAGATATTAATTTTGTAGAACTCATATACGTATAGCAATAATATGTTTTTCATTCGCTTGCACAAACGGAAAACATAGATAAAGTAATATAAATTTCTTAAATCACCTAGGGGAATCAGAGCTTCGTAATACGTTCTGCACCCTGCCTACCCCGATGTATGACGTGCACAGATATCTTGTTCCGTTTCAGAGGGGGGATGAGGAGGTAAAGTTTTAATTATCACCTCGAAAAACTAGCCACGTAATCAATTTTCGTTTGTTTTTAGACAGATGTTTGCAGTACCGGTACACATTGAAATACCAGCGCCACAGTACCGCAGCACGACGCTAAAAAAAATTCCAGTGACCAAGTGGGATATCGCACGGCAATTCGTTTTGTGCATCTGAATGGGAGCAATGCTGGAACAATATATGTTGAGTAGCTGGGAGTGAACGGCAAAAATGGACCGTCATATGAGAGGAAGTAGATGGCACAGACGCTTCCAGTGTGGTCCACCAAGCCTAAATGACGTAACTGCGAAAAACCAGGAACCGGGTGACAAATGGAGTCCTGGCGCTCGAAGATAGGCTATAAGAATCGAGGCGATTGCGAAAAGTGTGAAAACAGGTTTTCAATATCTTCCTCTAGAAGGGACACACACAGGGCACCGTCCATTCTGTGCCACCAACATCGCTAAATCCAGAGCAAAATGCCGACCCAACATAAGATATGGGTAAGGGAAGGAAACAGAAGAGAGAAGATTGCTCTATAGTTCTCACAGATTTTTTAAGAGAGGTTACTACGTCTCGTTGTCTTCCACGATTCCGGTGTAACATCCGTTTTCCAGCATTCATTTACGGAGCCTTACAAGGAGAGCTCCTCAGTAATGGGATCGGCTTTTTGAAACAATCTATACCGTGATGTAGGTCAAGGTCCCATGTATCACACCCTGCAGACATTGAGGCTGGTGGATTCTCGTTTGCGAGTAAACGATGAAAAAAAAAGTTTCAGAATTCCGCCTGATACTCTACAGTAAAAAAAGACATGTTATACAGACTGGTTCCGTAGCGTAATGATTATGGTACAACCAAATTTGCAGCAGATCGTAGATTTGAATCTCATCAAGTGCTTTCAAATTTTTTATTTTTAAATATTTATCGAAATTACTTTGATCATTTTTTATTCAATTAATTGGTTTAAATGTTTTCTTATTTCTTTTCGTTTTTCACGTCATTTTAATCACCGAATTGACTTTTTCACTTGCTCTCATTTTTTGTTGCCATAAATCTTTTCCCCCTGTAATCTTTATACGTGTAATATTAATTATTTCCATGCATTAAAATCTATTTAATTTCTCTTCCTATATTTTTGTCCATGTTACTGCATTCATTATTTCAAGTCCACATTTTGCTTGAATTTCGTTTTATTTATAATCTCTTTTTTCGTTTAAATTTTTAAATGCGTTATTTTTCCATAGTGCAATAAGAATTTATGTTATAATGTTTTTATGACGATTAGCATCCTAGGAAATGTTCATATTGTGCAGAAAATTACATTTTTAACACCCCTGCGCATGTGTCATAAACATATTAATTCCTCTTTTGCTTTTTAACCGATAGATTGGCATGCTCAAATGTTTAAATGTTACGACAAATAAATAAAAATAATTAAATAATTAAATTCACAAACACAGCGACTCCGGCTGGATAAGAAAGATGCGAGCAATTTATTGCCATAGTTCAAAAAATGGTTCAAATGGCTCTGAGCGCTATGGGACTTAACATCTAAGGTCATCAGTCCCCTAGAACTTAGAACTACTTAAACCTAACTAACCTAAGGACATCACACACATCCATGCCCGAGGCAGAATTCGAACCTGCGACCGTAGCGGTCGCGCGGTTCCAGACTTAAGAGCCTAGAACCGCTCGGCTACAACGGCCGGCTATTGCCATAGTTAATGTGGTGATTAAAATGACGTGACAAAGGGATGGAAATAAAGCAATTACTATTAAAGCCATTAACGGAATAAAAATAAAACGGAAAAGACGGAATAAAAACAATAAAATAAAAATAATAAAAAAGATTTCAAAGCACTTGGCGAGATCGGAACCCACCAACTCTTGCATACGAGACTTTTACTGTAACATTTACGCTACGCACCAGCCTGTATGATGACATTCATTTTTTAAAGCTGTGGTGCACCATGTGAAATTCCGAAATTATTTTTCGACGATTCGTTGCAGCTGAGGGCGCACGAGGGTGAACGGTTGCAGGCTGTGATACCTGGGACGTTGACTTACAATTCCGTATAGATGGTTTCAAAAAGCACGACTGCGGGCCTCCTCTTGTTAGTTTTAACAAAAAAAAAAAGTGTGTGAAATCTTATGGGACTTAACTGCTAAGGTCATCAGTCCCTAAGCTTACACATTACTTAACCTAAATTATGCTAAGGACACACACACACTCACCCATGCCCGAGGGAGGACTCGAACCTCCGCCGGGAGCAGCCGCACAGTTTAGTTTTAACATTCTATCCATCGCTTGCGCCTTGTCCCGTGGCTACGCAGGGTTGGCCGTGATTAACCAGATTTGGCATGTTAATTGTAAGGGGTGGCCGGATGCTCTTCCTGCCGCCACCCCGTACCCCTCAGGACGGAATTTGTGTACCCCAGCTGTCGGCGTCTAGTGTAAATCGTGAAATAGTGTGAATGTGTTTCAAATGTCTGCGAGTCGTGTAACTGAGGCGGGACGTGGGGACCAGCTCGGTATTCACCTAGTAGGATGTGAAAAACCGCCTAAAAACCACATCCAGGCTGGCTGGCACACCGGCCGTCGTCGTTAATCCGCCGGGCGGATTCCATCTGGGGCCCGTGCGCCTACCAGAGTCCAGGAAGCAGCGCGTTACCGCTCTCGGTTATCCTGGCTAGTTTGTTAGTTTTAACATTAATCCTACGTATTTAAGGAATTCTACGTTTCCGCAAAGCAGTAGAGCTATCATGTTTTTCCATTCGTAGAAACCGATAACACCGCTGCCACGTACCATGGTTGTAGCTTCATTCTTTCGAGACGATAGTTAAAACTCCGTGACTACTCGTATCGCTCTCTAAAAAGCTTTGATCAGTAGTGTGATTGGAAGAGGCAGGTGACTGCCAGCCGTCGGCGCTGCGAGGCGGGGCGCGGCCGACAGGAAGCAAGCCGCCAACGCCAGTGCCGCCGCCGGCGCTGGCGCAGCCTTGGCCCGCATCTCCGGTTCGGCCGCAGCGGCGGGAAAGATAGCCGAGCAGCTGGCCAGTTGGCCGCCGCTGCGCTGCTGCCAAGGACGCCGGCCGAGTGCGTCGCCCCACCCCTCCCAGCCAACCTTGTCCTTCCGTCTCACCACCACACTATAATTCTCACGTATCGTCTATTTAGTCTAGCGCGATGCCACTGCCAAATAACTGAGCCGATCGGTATAGCTACTCAACCTTGGCCACAACAAAATTCTGAACGTCTCGAGAACGCTTCCGCACAGATACTTGTAAGCTGCGGCAGAAGTCTACTGGAATAATCCAGAAGAGACTGCTGAAAAGGGGTTCGAATCCAAACATTTGGCCTTCGCCAACAACTCTTTTCCACCTTGTAGAACCTTGTACGCCTTGGGGGCCGACTCAAACTGTTCGGTTGCTGCATAAGTTCGCAGCATGTTTCAATAAGTTCAATAAACACAACAGATACACTTAACAGAAACTTTAGTCATCAATAATACATTCTCCTTGTCTATTTACAAGTCTGACGACACTGGGGTACCTTTCCGACTGCAGAAATCGCGTAGTTTTGAGGCGAAGAACTTGTACGGAGCGCATTTTCGTCTGAAACGGAAGTTCTTTGAAGGCTGTTCGGTAGAGAACGGAACAGGTGAAAATCTGAGGGCGCAAGATCAGGTGAATAAGGTGGGTGCGGAATGGCTTACCAATCCATCTCCTGTACAACGTTTTTTGTCAGTCTAGCAGAATGTGTGCGGCCGTTATCGAGGAGTAGCATCATTTCACGTGGTCTTCCTGGTGATTATTCTTGGACTGCATCCGCAAGACTTCTCATTGTTGAATTAACGTCAGCAGTGATGGTTACATCTTAGAGGAGCACTTCGTAGTACACCACACCGCTACTGTTCGACCAGATGCATAACATTATTTTTGGTGTATGCGCGCAGCTCTTTGTACGGGGAATTGCTGCTTTGTTTGGGCTCACCCATTCCTTTCTTTCCCTTATTTTAGCATAAAGACACCATTTTTCGTCGCCAGTAACGGTACACAATAGGAATGGTCGGAGTTGTTCACAAACCAATTGATGACGAGCAAGCAGACATACACATATGGCCACCCACCGATTTTTGTGATGTTGGCTTAGAGCACGCGGTACCCATAATAGTAGACAGTATACAATTCATCACATTTGCCAGTTCTTAGGGGATCATTGTGAATAAATGCGTTTACACGATCTTCATTAAACTCCAAAGGTCTTCCTGAACGTGCAGAGTCACTTCTGTCAAAACGATCCTTCTCAAAACGAGAAAACCATTTTCTTGCCATGCTCTGTCCAGTGGCATTATCCTCATACGCGGCGCAAATGTTTCTGGTTGCTCCACCCCACCCCCCCCCCCCCCCCTGCTGCCCCCCTACCACCCCACCCCATCCTCCAATGCAATCTGACTCAAAGACAAGAATACGTGGGAAACGTTCCGATTTCTCCACTGGCACTCCAGTTTCTAGCGTCCACGGCTCCAATCACTATCTCCAAACGACAAAAGGACAATACGAAAACTCAAACAGCAGCAGTGAACTACAAATAAAAATCAATCGATAACTAGCCCATAGCAACCGGAACGTCAATATGCAAAAGAAAAACACTACGAACTTATGCATCAACCTAATAAACCTAGTGTTTGACCGAGGATTAAAAAAATTGACTTCACAGTGAAATCGAATATTAACGCCGAGTATTCGAATATAACAACCCCTTCCTTTCACACTGTCGATCGGTTCGCGTCGGTTTTCTGAAGTGTATTCGATTCCTATAACAGCGTTCTCATTCGTTGAAGTTCTACATTCTACCCGTCACCATTCTCAGTCTACCAGAATTATCCCTTATATTTCCAAGATTCATAAAGGTTCAGTTACATGCAGTGGTTTTAACATAGGAAGTCGGTAGCGGGAAGCCTTCTACACAGAGAACGACAAAAGAGATCACTTTGTGATGTCGACAGTGAGGGGTTTTTGTCTGCCTCACGCCATACTCTTCACAGCTGACATCTTTCATTACACCGTACACCTATCGAGACTACGGTCTCGAGGGACAATTACTCGCTACGGATTTCAATCGGGGTAAGAATTTTATTTTATTTTTTAGTACGATCCGATCGACGACGCGCGTTCGGACATCATCTTGGCTGTTAGGAGTGCAAGGTACAGCGTCCGCCATTCGCATTGTCTGCCAGACTCGAGATGGTGGGCTAGATTTTCCCTAATACCTGCGAAATATGCTGTACAAGAGGTACACAGTAAATGCTGAATGTTTAAGTCGGTGATTGGCTTAAGAGCTAGAGACTGTCCCATGAAATCAAATTATCTTCTAACATCTTTTTAGTGAGAGCGTTAATTCTTTCTTATTGATATAAACAACACTGGAAACTCTTACACAAACTGTTCTGTAAGTATAGCTGTGACGATGGTAAAGGTTTCATTGGGATTCCGTGATGCAATTCGTAGCATAAATTGCCACACTGAGATTCGTTGCAGGAACACTAAGGAAATCGAACCTCAAAGAAGGTACCTTATAAAGGCCTCTTTCAACCGATGCTTCCATATTGCAGAGAAGAGTAACACGTTTCGTTACAGATTCATTTAATAAGAGCGAAAGCGCCATGGAGATGCTCATCCAACTCCAGTGTCCTGCATCGCAGGGATTCCGCTTTACAGATGCACATGTCTAATCTTCTCACGCGCCGCTCAGCATCACTAGAAGCGCAACGATTGTGGTCGTGATCGCGAGCGAGTGTTCGCTCGACGCCACGACACTTCCGACGAGTCGAAGGAACGTTTCAACTTGGGTACGGATATGAGGTTGGGCAATTGTTGAAGAAAGCAAACCGGCATTCGTCTTGAGTGATACAAAACTTGAATCAAGATGGCCGGATGTGGATCGAAGCACTCTTTCTGAGGAATACGAGTCCTGGACTTAGTCACTACTACTTCGTAGATGGCATGAAAAAAAATTAGCAGACTTCGAAGATCATCCTTGAGTTGGGTTCTTAGAGGGTGACCAGCTTAAGAACCCCTAATTTCAGAATTATATATCTCGAAATCTAAGGCCGACAGATGAGTGGAACAAAGCTTGTGAAAGCTGTAAGAATTTTACACAGAAGTTCCGAAATAGTTCGAAAACCTTCTAACAGATAGCGCTGTAATCGCTGTACGTAGTGGCTATAAATACTTCCGCGCAGCTCAGAGCTATTAATTCCACCATTGAAACGTGAAAGGATGTTAACGTATGGAAGGAAGAAGTTAAAAAATCAGACATTCCATTGAACAAAGTGTTTTTCTGATAATGGAATAACACAGGTTAGAACACAGTCCTACGGCAACAAGGAGCAGTTTTCAGACGCGCTTTAATGTTCCGAAGGGACCCGATGCAAAAACCATTCGCAACTCTTCGCCAAATTCTAAAGAACAGGCAGCGTGTTTGATGATCTACCGGGGAGTGTTGGCCCAAGGCACACTGTAGCTATTCCTGAAAATATCGCCACGGCTTCTGGAATTATTCAATAAAATTCAAGGAAATCCGTCCGAAGAATTGCAGCAGAGACTGCTTTGAAGCGTCAGAGCATGCAGAAAATGCTGAAACTGAGCCTACGCCCACATTTCCAACCAAACTCAAAAGCCGCCACGCCGTACCTGTTGGAGCTGTGTGGCAGAAGGCGTCACCGCAAAACCAGATTCTCAAAATGGTTGATAATAAAGGATTTTATGCTGGCAGCATCTTGTTCACAGATGAAGCACACTTCGACCTGAATGGAGTCGTGAATAAATAAAATTGTCGATTTTGGAGTTCCGAAAATCCCCATTTGTGAGAAGTGATACTACTGTATTCACTCAATGTTTGGGCTGCGGTATGCAGCAGAGCCATTATTGGCCCTTTTTCATGTGAGAACCGATCACTAGTGAACTTCGCGTTGCAATTTTGGAACAATGTGTCGCCACACACATCTAGCGTCGGAAGGGCGAACACGCAGCAAGTGGTTCATGCAAGATGGAGCCATAACACACCGCACCGGACAGGTGTTTCGCTTTCCTGACGAATACTTCGTGAATAGAATCACTGCGTTGGATTACTGCTAATTTATTAGCGCAGGGATGGACTGGCCCCAATTCGCCCGATCTGGCTGCTGAATACTTTTCGTGGGGTACATTGAAAGACACTGTCTACCGGAACCACCCGACCACGCCGGACTAGCTTGCTTCGGCGATCTATGTAGCATCTTAATCATATTTCTGTTGAAACACTACAGGATGTGATGACAAATTTCACTGTTCGTTTGCGCCGCCTCCGTACGGCGAGCGGTGGACATTTCAAAATGATTGCGATATGATTGCAAAATCTGTTTGCAAATGACGAGTTTAATTATGCGCGCTGATACCGTACGAACTACACAGATTACAGTGCCATCTGTTAGCAGCTTTTCCAATTATTTCGCAACTTCTGTATAAAATTCTTACAGCTTTGAGAATAAACATACGTTCTGTTGCGCTCTTTTGTCGATCTTAGTTTTCGAGATATTTAATTTTGAAAACAGGTACTCCTTCTTTGGACAGCATGTATCACAAACAGTTAACGAATGTGAATTCGTGCACTATAAGGCATGTACTGCGTTAGCGGGCGCGTTAGTGACCGGCCGCAGCACAGCCAATAAAGGTAGTCATCAAATGGCTTGAGAAAATTCTCAACAATAACAACAGAGATGCGGGGCTGCAGACGGCGACCTTGCGGGGCTCCGGTTCCTTTCGGGCCCGCGGGCTCAGCGCGGCTGTATATGGCCAGCGCCGAGCGCCGACCGCCAGAACACGGCCAAGGCGCCCGGCACTGTCCCTCGCCTCCGGCCCCACAGCTAAGCTCACGCAAATATGGGCCGATCGACAAGTGGCGGCACAGTCTTTCGCCCGTTGGTAGCGAGGCCGTGCCTACTGGCAGGGAGTCGTAAGAAAAGTATCGATACCCATATCACTGACGTCAATTTGCAATACGATTTTAGAATATGTAATTCGAACATTATGAATTATCTCTAAGAAAACCATCTATTGACACATGGTCAGCATGGATTCAAACAATACCATTCTTGTGAAACATAACCGGTACTTTATTCATACGAAGAAAGGAGTGTTATCGACTGAGGGGTGGGGGGGGGGGGGAGGGGTTAAAACAGATTCCGTATTCCTAGAGTTCCAAAAGGTTTTGATACCGTTGCCTACGGTCTTGCTACAGTGGTAACGCCGGTTTCCGCCAGGTCACGGAAGTTTGGCACCGTCGGGCTTAGTCAGCACTTGGATGGCTGATCGTCCGGATCTGTCGAGCACTATTTGCAATCGAAGTACTCACACCCCTTCTGACGCCAAACGACGAGCTACTTGATTGCGAAGTAGTGACTGCGATCGCCAAAACTGACATCGGCTACGAGAGTGGTACGCAGAACGCATGGCCCTCCATATCCGCATCAATTGGCTGAGGACGAGACGGCGGCAGGCCGGTACTGCTGGACCTTTCGAGACCTGTTCGGATGGAGCTTCGATACCGTTCCTCACAAGTACCTTCCAACCAAACTGCGTGTATATGGAGTATCGTCTCAGTTGTGCGACTGTATTCTTGATATCCTTTCAGAAAAGTCACAGTTCGTAGTAACTGACGGAAAGTTACCGAGTAAAACAGAAGCGAAATCTGGTGTTCTTCAAGGAAGTGTTATAAACCCTCTGCTGTTCTTAATCAATGTTAACTATTTAGGAGACGACAGACAATCTTAACAGACCTCATAGGTAGTTTGCAGTTTACCGCCTCGTTAAGTCATCAGAAGATCAAAACCAATTGAAAAATGATTCAGACAAGATATCTGACTGCTGCGAAATTTAGCAAAGATATCTGACTGACGCGAAATTTAGCAACGGCTCATGGGTACTAACAGGAATCCATTACATTTCGATTACATAATAAATTTCACAAATTTAAAGGCGGTCAATACAACTAAATACCTCAGGATTACAATTGCGAACAGCTTAAAATTGTAATGAAGACAAACCAAAGACTGAGTTTTTGTGGCAAAATACTTACAAGACGCAAAAAATCCACTACAGACTGCCTACACTACGCCTGTTCGTTTTCTGCTAGAGTACCGCAGTGCAGTATGGGATCCTTATCATATAGTACAGACAGAGGGCACCGAAAACGTTCAAAGAACGGCTTTTCGTACTGTATGATCATGAAATAGCGTAGAGTGTCTCAAGTGTATGACATACGAGTTGCGGTGGCAATCATTACAACAAAGGCGTTTTTCGTTGCAGCGAGATCTTTTCACGGAACTTCAATCTTTAATGTTCTCCTCCGAATTCGCACCAATCTACACAGTGAGAAATGATCATAAAAATAAAATAAGAAAAGTCAGAGCTCGCAAGGCAATAATTAACCGATGGTTTTTCGGAGCGCTATTCGAGAATGGAACGGTAGAGAAAGGGTCTGAAGTTGATTCGATGACCCCTCTGCCAATCACCCAAGTGTAAATTACAGAGTAGTCATATAGATGAAGATATCCATACTTAGATTTGATAAAATGACTTGTGTATATACTCTTTATAGGCTTCAATCTTTCCATCTCTGTTTTGAGAATCTCTCCATAATTGAGATGATGATTGGTTTGTGGGGCGCTCAACTGCGCCGCCATCAGCACCCGTACAAAGTTCCAATGTTTACACAGTCAAATGTTTACACAGTCAAATGTTTACACAGTCAAATGTTTACACAGTCAAATGTTTACACAGTCAAATGTTTACACAGTCAAATGTTTACACAGTCAAATGTTTACACAGTCAAATGTTTACACAGTCAAATGTTTACACAGTCAAATGTTTACACAGTCCAATTTTTACACAGTCCAATTTTTACACAGTCCAATTTTTACACAGTCCAATTTTTACACAGTCCTATCGAGCCACTGTCACGAATGATGATGAAATGATGTGGACAACACAAAAACCCAGGCCCCGGGCAGGGAAAATCCCCAACCCGGTCGGCAATCGAACCCGGGACCCCGTGATCCAGAGGCAGCAACGATAGCCACTAGACCACGAGCTGTGGACAACTGAGACAGACTCAGAGATTTTCACCAGTTTCAAAAAGGAGAACACAAGTGTTATATCGAATACCTAATGTTTTTCCTTTCAATACATATCACAAAATACAAACTTTGTACTAATGTACTCTTTATTATCCCGTTAACTAAATAATTTTACCTTGCTTTTATGGTGGGGTGTTTTCGCAAATGCTTTTTCATGTTTACAGTATTTCTGGAGACTTCAAATTAATGAAACAGATTTTTCATCTGACTTCGTGATTATCTAGTTTACCACAGAAGTGCAAAGTTAATAAAACAACTCAAACAAATCTAATTGTAAAAAAAGGAAGCCTAAGTATACGAACTGAGAACGAAACGTTGCCAAAGTTGGCGAAGCGCAAACGATTTCATGCACTCAATTTGTCGCTCCCAAACACGGTTCAGTTGCTGAAAGTGTTGGAACTAATGCGTTTCGTAAATGAAGTAAATGGAATAAATCGTAACTAGGATCATTCGATAGGATACCTGATATGAAATAATGACTTGAGTAAAAGTATCAAGTAAAAAAGGTCACCGGTATCGAGATGAAGTACTCGATACAAAGAATTCTCTATATTTTACAACAGTCTAATTTACGATAACAGCTGTGGTGTTTTCCAACCAAAATGGATAAAAATAATGCATCACAAAGATTTTTATGTTTTAGAACACAAATGTAAAACTTGCAAAGAATTCAAAGCTAACGTCTGACGATGGGCTCAATCTCGAAACTAGTAATGGTACAATAAAATAATACAAGAAAACTTACGGCTGGAAGCAGTATTTCCTACATTTTTCCGTGTCCGTAGCCATACCATCCAAATAAACCATTAGTGCTGTTGGATGAGTCTGCGTGCGCAATCAGTCTGTGATTCGTGGTTACTGTGAGCTGTATGCACTTGTGTTTCTGAGACAAAATACGGAACCAGGACAGGAGAGAGATGGGGCAAACCGACCGGTTGACACCGGTACTTTAGTTACGAATAATCGATATTTTTCGGTATTTGTTTGGTGTCGGTTATAACAGGTTTATATTTTACTAATAACTGGGTAAAAAAAAACAAATATCAGTTGCCCATAGGTGCAGCGCTAACATTTTTCTTTTTTTTTAAAAAAAAAAAAAAGGAGCAACTCTTATTCGTAAAATTTGCATTGCTTTGAAATACTGAGTTATTATATAAAATGGGAAAAGCCATCTGTGCTGTTTTAATAACAATGACGAAAGAAACTAACAAGAAACTCATGACGTAAGAACTGGTACAGTACTGTTGAGACAATAATGTACCTGTTATCATGTGGTGTGGCCTATTGGACAATACGCTTGTACGTGCAATGTGAAGAACTTGGCCCATCTGGATTGTATGATGGTTTCTCACTGTCGTCGTCGGGCATCCGATGTATTGCAGAATGACACGATCCCTAATCTGGAAGTACACTCCTGGAAATGGAAAAAAGAACACATTGACGCCGGTGTGTCAGACCCACCATACTTGCTCTGGACACTGCGAGAGGGCTGTACAAGCAATTATCACACGCACGGCACAGCGGACACACCAGGAACCGCGGTGTTGGCCGTCGAATGGTGCTAGCTGCGCAGCATTTGTGCACCGCCGCCGTCAGTGTCAGCCAGTTTGCCGTGGCATACGGAGCTCCATCGCAGTCTTTAACACTGGTAGCATGCCGCGACAGCGTGGACGTGAACCGTATGTGCAGTTGACGGACTTTGAGCGAGGGCGTATAGTGGGCATGCGGGAGGCCGGGTGGACGTACCGCCGAATTGCTCAACACGTGGGGCGTGAGGTCTCCACAGTACATCGATGTTGTCGCCAGTGGTCGGCGGAAGGTGCACGTGCCCGTTGACCTGGGACCGGACCGCAGCGACGCACGGATGCACGCCAAGACCGTAGGATCCTACGCAGTGCCGTAGGGGACCGCACCGCCACTTCCCAGCAAATTAGGGACACTGTTGCTCCTGGGGTATCGGCGAGGACCATTCGCAACCGTCTCCATGAAGCTGGGCTACGGTCCCGCACACCGTTAGGCCGTCTTCCGCTCACGCCCCAACATCGTGCAGCCCGCCTCCAGTGGTGTCGCGACAGGCGTGAATGGAGGGACGAATGGAGACGTGTCGTCTTCAGCGATGAGAGTCGCTTCTGCCTTGGTGCCAATGATGGTCGTATGCGTGTTTGGCGCCGTGCAGGTGAGCGCCACAATCAGGACTGCATACGACCGAGGCACACAGGGCCAACACCCGGCATCATGATGTGGGGAGCGATCTCCTACACTGGCCGTACACCACTGGTGATCGTCGAGGGGACACTGAATAGTGCACGGTACATCCAAACCGTCATCGAACCCATCGTTCTACCATTCCTAGACCGGCAAGGGAACTTGCTGTTCCAACAGGACAATGCACGTCAGCATGTATCCCGTGCCACCCAACGTGCTCTAGAAGGTGTAAGTCAACTACCCTGGCCAGCAAGATCTCCGGATCTGTCCCCCATTGAGCATGTTTGGGACTGGATGAAGCGTCGTCTCACGCGGTCTGCACGTCCAGCACGAACGCTGGTCCAACTGAGGCGCCAGGTGGAAATGGCATGGCAAGCCGTTCCACAGGACTACATCCAGCATCTCTACGATCGTCTCCATGGGAGAATAGCAGCCTGCATTGCTGCGAAAGGTGGATATACACTGTACTAGTGGCGACATTGTGCATGCTCTGTTGCCTGTGTCTATGTGCCTGTGGTTCTGTCAGTGTGATCATGTGATGTATCTGACCCCAGGAATGTGTCAATAAAGTTTCCCCTTCCTGGGACAATGAATTCACGGTGTTCTTATTTCAATTTCCAGGAGTGTATTTTACGACGTGCGGTATCAACGAAGATTAAAAACGATGTAAGTATAGAATTGTATCGTTGACTACCGATAGTCGCCTCTCTGCCGAGCGCAGAGCAACAATGGGGAGTGGTGGCGTAGCTTTCGTGGAGCGTGGGTGGAGTGTTGTGTTGATGACGTGGTTGCAGCACGTATCTTACAATTTATGGAGAAGTAATTGAAAAGGTTTGCCACACAATTTTTGCGTTTAATTTCAGGGTTCCCGATGCAGTATCAATGTTTATCCAAAAGATGTTTCTTGGTTTCGTGTGTGTCGTGTCGAGAGAACCGCGTCGCGATTCGGTCACGCGCACGCTCGTGTTATACGCTACTGAATTGTTTAGAACTCTTGAAAGAACTGTGCCAACTGTCGGCTGATAAAACGTCCGTTGAACAGTGACTATTTTGTGTTCTATGCACAGTGTCTTTGCATTGGATGCCATCATTTAGACAACAACCTTATACATCACTACGGACACGTACTTGGAGTACAAATACTCATCACGTCCATTGTGGAATAATGTTAATTGTAAACAGTGCAGCCCCACCCTGTGCGAGTGTTTAACAGAATACAGTGATCAACTTGGTATTGTTGGTGTGAGTGGCTCCTCTCCCTGTTAGACAATGGTTATTACAGGAAACATCAAAGCAGGCAGTGCAGAGAGCAGCAGATCAACCGCCGCGGGAAGGACCGGGTAAATGGGTTTAGGCACACGGTCATTAAATATCCGGCAACGGCCTTGCCGCAGTGGATACACCGGTTCCCGTGAGATCACCGAAGTTAAGGGCTGTTGAGCGTGGCCGGCACTTGGATGGGTGACCATCCAGCCGCCATGCGCTGTTGCCATTTTTCGGGGTGCACTCAGCCTCGTGATGCCAACTGAGGAGCTACTCGACCGAAACCCGCAAAGAAAAACAAGAAAAGACGCAGCTCCAACTCGTCACAGGACCGAAGAGAAAACAGCCAGAGAGATGTCCGCATGGACACAGACTACAGCACCGACTGATAAACTAAATGAGCAGGCAGGCAAATACAATCTATAAAGTTGTCACAGTTAACATAAATAGAATGAGCACATCTTTAAAAATTCGAGCCCTCGCAGACTTCCTACAGCATAGAAAAACAGACGTTGCACTCTTGCAAGAAGTGGTTACGACTAAAATAAACCAGATACCAGGATATACGGCAATCACAAATATAGACCCAGAATCCCAATGCGGTACGGCAATAATGGTACGGAACGGGATCGACTTTGGCGGGACTAAAATGTTGTCAAGCGGCCGAGGGACAGCGCTAAGCATAGAAAAGACGCTCTTTATCAACATATACGCACCTTCTGGCACAGACAACAAGCGAGCAAGAAGCACCTTCTATAATGAAGAAGTAGCCGAACTGCTGATGCAGAACAATGACAATATCATCATTGGAGGAGATTTTAACTGTGTCGCCGCAGCTGAAGACCAAATACCTGTAGCAAACATGTGCCCAGAACTGCAACAACTGATCCGACGACTGAAAATAGAAGATTCGTGGCGCCTTCTCCATCCAACACACACTGAATTTACATACCACCACAAAAATGGTAAAAGCAGACTGGACCGTATATATATCAGCAGAGCAGCAACTAAAAATGTTGCGCACGTCGAAGTATATCCTGTCATATTTTCGGACCACTGCAGCTACGAATGCAGCCTGCATCTCCAAAAAGGAAAGAACGTCAGCAAAAGAAGCACGTGGAAGCTAAATACGGAACACCTGCAGGACGCGGAACTGCGCAAGCAAATAGTGGAAATGTGGCAAGAATGCCTGGCACAGCGCGCACGCTACAGCAGCACGACCGAGTGGTGGCTGGCACGAGCGAAGCCGACAATGCGCAGCCTGTTGATAAGATACAGCGCGGAAAAGTCATTCTGGAGGCGAACCACGGCCGAATTCTACCAGCAGTGCCTGAAAGACGCACTCGACGCACCAGCAATACCTGCCGCGAGTGAGGAGAATCAAGGCAAAACTCCTTCAAATAAAGAAACAGCAAATAAGAGGCGTCCTCACAAGAAGTAAAACATATGGCGATGTGGATGAAGAGCCACTCACCATGCACCACCTAAATAGGGAAAGGGAGAGAGGCGCAGGAAAGTGCGTAAAAGAGCTTCAGGACAAGCAAGGGAAGACGCTCACGACGAAAACGGAGTTAACAAAACACATCGAGGACTATTTCCGAGACATGTTCCGTCGAGAAGCGACAGACGACGCGGCAACTGCTGAAATCCTCCAGCAGACGAGGAGCGTGCTCACAGACGCAGACAGGGCGTTGCTGACAGAAAATGTCGACGTGGATGACATCAAAGAAACGATGAGGACCAGCGCAAGAGGAAGAGCACCCGGCGCCGACGGCATCCCGCTCGAGTTCTACCTCGCATATTGGGACGTGCTAGGAGAGCAATTCACGGAAATGGTGAACGAGATACTCGATGGGGCGGAAATTCCACCTGGGCTGACCGAAGGGACCATAACACTCATCCCTAAGAAGAGAGCCGCCCGCCGCATTGAAGAGTTTCGTCCGATTACGCTCCTCAACGCCGACTATAAAATAATAGCGAAATGCATCGCAAACAACCTGAAATCGGTGATGAGGAAAGTCATCAGTCCGTGGCAAACATGTGCGGTACCAGGGAAAAATATATTTGACGCCACATGCACCTACAGGGACATAATAGCACAGGCAGCCACCACCAGAAGCGCAGGTGCCATAATTTCGGTGGACTTCAACAAAGCCTTCGACAGGATCGACCACAAATATCTCGTAGAGACACTAAATAGACTCGGGTTTGGGCAAAAATTCATCGCAATCATCCATAAGATACTAAGTACTGCAAGATCGACAGTAATAATCAATAGTTGGGAAACAAAACTGATAAAACTGGACAGATCCGTGAGGCAAGGCTGTCCATTGTCAATGGCTCTATTCGCTATAGCACTGGACCCACTCCTGCGGAAACTCACAAACGACATCAGAGGCTTCTCCGTAGGAGGCAAAGCAGTAGCATGTGTAGCCTACGCTGACGACCTAGGCATCTTTATTGAAGACCAGGAAGATATTGGGAGAGTAGAAACCATCATGAATACATTCCAAAAAGCGTCAGGCGCCCAAACCAACCCCAAAAAAACAGTGCTACTGCCGATAGGGAATCAACGACTCAAACCAGACAGCCAATGGTATAAAATAGCAGAAAGCCATAAAGTTCTTGGAATATATATACAGTCTTGTCCACTTAGAATGGCCGCATACAACTGGAGGGACGTGCTACACACCATAAGAGGTCTCTCCAGACAGCACGCGAACCGGAAGCTAACAATCCACCAGAAAACAGAACTGATAAACACGACGATCCTGTCGAAAGCTTGGTACCTGGCGCAAATCTTAAGCATCCCGACAGAAATTGCGCGAGCACTAACGAGCGCAGTGTACTACCTGTTGTGGCGTCGAAATATATTCAAAGTGGCGCAAGCAACGTGCTCGCTGCCAACAAAAGAAGGGGGACTAGGTCTAGTTGATATAAAGACTAAATGTGCAGCCCTTCTACTGAAACGAACGCTCGCCATCCAGGACAAAAACCCTGACAGCGTCACAGCCAAGATAATTGGAAGATACAAGCCCGCATCACAAGAAGCGCCGGTCGACACGAGACACATTCCCTGCAAAATGCGACACGTCAGGCTGCACTACGCCAACAAAAGTTACGTTCTGGACACCGTGGCGAATCCCAGCCACAGAACAGCCAAGAGAATATACTGGGCCCTCAGGGGGAAGCCGGAAAAAAACAAAATTGAACAAAAACTCCCGCAATACAATTGGAAACAAATATGGGGGAACGTCTCAGAAAACGTGTTACCTAAACATGCGAAGGAGACGTGGTACAAAATAATTAACAGAACGGTACCAACCAACCAAAGACTGGCGGAGATAAAACTCGTCGCAAGTGACAAGTGTGACGTATGTGGCATGATCGACACCCTCGAGCACCGATTCACGTGCGGGAATGCCATCAACATCTGGGAAGCGTGCCAGCAGATGGTGGCCCACATCAACAGAACGGCGCCGGGAAGCATCACAGTGGAAGCAATCACCGCCCCAGACTGCAACCCATTTCCACGACCCAAGCGACTGGCGACTCTCTGGATCCTCGCCATGACGGCACACGCCATCGTAGCGCGGAGGCAGACCGACCGGCTGGCCTTCCTGATGGACCTCTGGGAGGAGAACAAGACGGCCCAGCAGCACAGGCGATACCACGAGAACTTCAAAAACTTCCTGCAGATTCCACTGCAGACAGCAATCGCCAGAGTCCTCCCCAGCCTGTGACCCCCAGCACCGCCACCAGCCACCTCACCGCACTCACCACAAGAATAACGTGTGCAGTGATAGTGAACAAGTGCAACACAAAAGATAAAGAGCTTTCTCTTCTCGCATCAAATAGTGAAGTATAGTACTATAAAGTGTTCCTTCCTAGTGGAATCAGTGACACAAAGTGCTCCCTAGTGGAAAGTGCCAACTACTCATTATTATTAGATATTTGATTTCCTTTACTTTGTGCCTACAAAATTCTATTGATTACTCACACTATCCTTTCTGCTTCTCTTATGTAATATGACAAAATTTTCTCCCTTCTTCAGTTAGGTATATTCTGTAGTATATGTAAAAAAAAAAAAAAAAAAAAGTTTCTTCCACTTCTGCTCCATCTATCATGGTGACGCTCCTTCATACTGTCCCACTAAACAGTGTAACTAGAGGAAGAGATCAAACCAGAATACACAATGTGCCTATGTCATCACAAGTGCATCACATACAGAAACATAAACTCAAATCAATGCAACGATGCCAAATATAAACTGTTATGCCTGTCCTGCAATGTCTACCCCCCTCAAAAAAAAAAAGACGACAAATGGCCATGTAAAAGGGTTTAAGGAACAAACAATAAGAGAAAAACGAAAAAGGAAAATATAAAAACGAAAACATATAAAATGACAATAATATTAACCACCACTAGGATAATAGATTAATAGAAAAATGTCTTTTTTTTTTTTTTTTAATGTATCGTTGTTAAAATATTTAAATAAATATATATGGTTACAAAAAAAAAAAAAAATAGTAGCGGCTTCGGTCAAGAATTCCACCATAACGACCGGGAGAGGCGATGTGCTGACCCCACGCCCCTCCTATCCGCATCCTCCTCGGAAAATGACACGGCGGTTGGATGGTCCCGGTAGGCCACTCGTGGCCTGAAAACGGAGTACTTTCGTTAACTATCCAGCTCCGTTCCTGTGTCTAGGGAATGTTGTACAGTCTCGAGTGCTAAAGGCTAGCTTTTATTAGTACTGTATATCTACTCTCTTTCCTCCCGGGCCTATTACAACGGAGGAAGGCACAAAATAACTGAAATATCGAGAAAACCTAAAATTTAACAGATCACAAAAATAGAAAGCAGCTAATCTCCTGCCTGTGTCTAAATAACAAGTCTTTATGTACTTGTTGCCGTTCAAAACGGGCAAATTAACACGGAAAATTGAGTTATTCAACATTAGTTTCAACCCTTTAGCACTGACTACTCGTACTGTCCAAATAGTAGTATGTTCCCCAATTACAACATGATTTTTGAGAATAGTTCCAAAAAATTAGAATCAATAGGAGAATACTAGTGATGTTTTTTAGTCAGTCACTTATAATTTTTCGGGAAAAGCAGTGAACGGTGGGTGGACTGAGTTTCGTTTTACTTGGCTATTTAATACGATATTTCGATTCTGTGTGTCTGGAAATTTAGGGAGTCAAAATTTTGCAATCTTTCTTCTATTTCTAGGTTTATAACAGGAATAAAAACACGGAAAATCGGTTATTTCAGAATGCGGTTTTTTGAGTAGTTCTAATAGTCCGATTGAACAGGCGCGAAGAAAAAAGCGATATAACCAAAACCGCTTGTTCCAGTGATGACTACCACCCTAGCACAGGATATGCCTAGACACGAAGCCTGCACAGACGTTGGGAAACACCGATCACCATGGGAAATTACGAACCTTTGAGTTAGATTGGTTGGTTTGGGGAAGGAGACCAGACAGCGTGGTCATCGGTCTCATCGGATTAGGGAAGGATGGGGAAGGAAGTCGGCCGTGCCCTTTCAGAGGAACCATCCCGGCATTTGCCTGGACTGATTTAGGGAAATCACGGAAAACCTAAATCAGGATGGCCGGACGCGGGATTGAACCGTCGTCCTTCCGAATGCGAGTCCAGTGTCTAACCACTGCGCCACCTCGCTCGGTCCTTTGAGTTAGACATGCTGGCTCGGGCCACAACCCATGTGCGAGGATTTAGGAAAAGACTGTCCCATCATCAGATGGCTCTGACAAGGGAACCTCCCTATCGCACCCCCCTCCGATTTAGTTATGAGTTGGCACAGTCGATAGGCCTTGAAAAACTGAACACAGATCAATCGAGAAAACAGGAAGAAGTTGTGTGGAATTATGAAAAAAAGAACCAAAATATACAAACTGAGTAGTCCATGCCCATCATATGCAACATAAAGGATAATGTTACCTCCAGAGCGCCGTGGTCCCGTGGTTAGCGTGAGCAGCAGCGGAACGAGAGGTCCTTGGTTCAAGACTTCCCTCGAGTGAAAAGTTTAATTTCTTACATAATCAACTTCGCTCTCCAAAATTCCAGGACATGTTCAGATTTGCTTGGACATATGCAGGATTTGACGGTCTACACACGGAAATTTTGAAAACGTTAAAAACATATGTTTTGACAGAGCACAAGGAAAACTGTGCGACTGTGAAACTGTTGCATTCATTTGTTGCAATTTATGTGACAAACTCTTATGTTTTCATCACTTTTTTGGGAGTGATCACCACATCCAAAAGAAAACCTAAATCGGGCAAGGTAGAAGAATCTTTCTACCCATTCGCCAAGTGTACTAGTTAGGTGGGTCGACAACATATTCCTGTCATGTGACGCACATGCCGTCGCCAGTGTCGTATAGAATATATCAGACGTGTTTTCCTGTGAAGGAATCGGTTGACCTATGACCTTGCGATCAAATGTTTTCGGTTCCCATTGGAGAGGCACGTCCTTTCCTCTACTAATCGCACGGTTTTGCGGTGCGGTCGCAAAATACAGACACTAAACTTATTACAGTGAACAGACGTCAATGAACGAACGTACAGATCATAAGTTTGTGAAAATAAAGAAAGTAAAATTTTCACTCGAGGGAAGACTTTAACCTACGACCTGTCGTTCCGCAGATGCTCACGCTAACCACGGGACCACTGCGGTCCTGAGGTATTGCCCTTGATTTTGCCTATCTTGTGGATAGACTACTCAGATTGTATATTTTGCTTATTTTTTTCACAGTTCCACACAACTTCTTCCTGTTTTCTCGATTGATCTGTGTTCAGTTTTTCGAGGCCTATCAACTGTGCCAACTTATAACTAAATCTGAGGGGGGTGCGATGGGGAGGTTCCTTTGTGAGCACTATGGGACTTAACTTTCGAGGTCATCAGTCCCCTAGAACTTAGAACTACTTAAACCTAACTAACCTGAAGACATCACACACATCCATGCCCGAGGCAGGATTCGAACCTGCGACCGTAGCGGTCACGCGGTTCCAGACTGAAGCGCCTAGAACCGCTCGGCCGCCAACGGCCGGCCTGTCCCATCATCTCAAAGCCAAACACGAAACCTTGCTCCGACTCCGTCGCAGACAATAGCCACAGAAAAAAGCAAACAGGGGCGGAAAGGAAGTGGTGTATTAGATGAACAAGGTGAGCAGTGTTGTGTGTGGAGCACTGTGGGGCGGGGAGCGCAGACCTCGCCAAGGGCGCGGTGGCAGCTGACAATGGCCAGCGGGCACAGCGCGCGGGGTTTCGCCGCCGCCCCCGCTGGCTCTGTTCGGCTCGTTACGCCGGTCCGCGCCTGGCGCTGGCTGCGGCGCCTGTCCGCCCACCCGCCAGCAGCCGGCAGCCAGATGCCGGCACAGCACGAGGCGCCACGCGGCCGACCTTGCGCCCACTGCAGTCTGTATTCGGGATCACACGGCTCCACTGCGTGGGTGCCCAGACGATACAGCTCTGGCATTTTCGCAACAGTCGCCCGACCACTCCTTGTGTGATCATGTACGTCTACGTACGTGCTCCACAATCAACTGTACACCCTCCGTCCATAACCTCCCGATACCGATTTCATCAGTGGCGTATATGCGGCGTCAGCGTAGCAACTATGAGTCAGCTTGAACCAACAACTTTATCTATTTATTCGTGTCAGAAGCATTACCATGTGACATATCCTAATGTGTAGAACCTTCACACACAATATATATACAACGAAGCACAAAATAGAGCTGCAGTACATCAAATATAAAAACATGAAATACGCATCGTGATTGTAAGCTAGAGCTAAACAGTTCTTGCTCAGAAACGGGCGACGTCAACTGCATTTGGCAAACTGCCTATTGGCTTCCGCGTCGGCTTCTTCAGCCGATGATTTTACTGACGTTTCACCACCACCACGAGTGACTGGCACTGTCAAAGCTTCAACCCCCCCCCGCCCCCCCATTTCTGGTGGTGAAATGGAGTAGAGTTGCCGGCCGCAGACTATATGTACCTGGCGCGACAACGTCCGAGGGCTTCTCCGCGGTCATTTCCGTTGCGGTTCTCCTCTTGCTACCTGCGACGGTCGTTCGCTGCAGCTTCTTTCTAATTGAAGCTGTTCCCGTGTTTTTGTACTTCGCTTCTCTGAACAAGTTGGTGTGATGGTTCTCTACAGTCAGAACTTCCGTGTCGACGAATTTTATACGTGGTCGGTCTCACACAGTGCGTGCTCTGCCACGGCCGATTTCTCCACCTGTCCCAACCTGCAATGTCGCTTATGTTCTTTGATCCTGGTGTTGGTTGATCGTCCAGTCATTGCGACATAAACTTTTCCGCATGTGCATGGTATGCGGTATATTTTGGATATTTCAAGTGGGTCCCTTTTCTCCTTTGCCGATTTAAGACACTCTTTCATCTTCTTCATCGGTTTGAAAATCGTCTTTATGCCGTGTTTGCTGCCATAAGGATCTTTACAGTGCATGCGTGGTACGGTGCAAAGGTGTACTTATGAAGCGTGGTTTCTAGTACTCCACATTAGCAAAGGTTTGAGTTTAAAGGGTAGCCCCATTTATTAAGAGTTTCTCTAGATATTGCTGTGCCCGAACGTAGTCTGTTTACAGCCTTCCAGTTTCCCCAAGTTTCATCGCATCCTAACGCTAGTTCCTCTTTCGGCTCCAATCCAGTGCTGATCTGAGGTCTCCCTCCTGAGGTCCACACTGGTTTTAGGTTCTTTATGATCTTCCGTCGATCTCAGGAAACTTTGCCTCGATTTTAATCGCTGGTGAACAGGTTGGCGACTGTAGGCGGAGGTGGCGTTCCAATCCTTTTGATTTAAATCGTTCTTTAAATGCTGCTGCCTCTCTACGGATGGCTGGAGGAGCGACGCCAGGTAGGTGGTATCACTTGCCCAGAGGTGTGGGCTTCAGGCACCCGGCGATGATTTCTGCTTGTCTCGTTAAGGTCGACAAGAACTTGCTTTGCCTGTGCTGATCCGCATACTCGCGGGCAGAGTGACACAGGGCGATGCTGAGGTTTGAGGATCCCGAGTTTCGCCACCCATTCAGATCTTATTACCTTGCAAACGATATTATTTCTTCTGCTAACTTTTAGTTTGGTGTAAAGGCAGTGCTGTTATTATGTAAGGGCTCTATCTAGTGTTAAGCCCAGATATTCAGGGTTAAGGCAATGCTCTAATAGCTGCCCTTTCTGTTCGATCTATAGTTTTCTGTCGGCCTGCTTGTTCCTAAGGTGGAAGCCACACACTTGTGTTTTCGTTTGATTTGTCTTCCGATGGTTATTTCAGTAAAGCAGATCTAGCTCCACTAGAACCTTACGCACACATTACTCCCCTGTGCTGTAACTGCCCCCTCATCTGCATATACACAGCTATTTTATCTGCAGGGAGGGGTTAATCATTAGTAAAGTGATGAAGAGTAGTGGTGCCAACGAGATTCGCTTCCTCTGGTTTCTCTATCTCTTTCCTTTTCCCTGTAACTCCACTAGGAAACTCCGATTATGGAGCAGGTTTCCAATGACGTTTGTAAGATTAACGTCTTCGGTTGTAGCATATACCTTTTGCATCACGAGTCGGAGATTGATGGTGTGAAGCCAACAACTGGAAACAACAGATGTGCATTCGCATAGTCAGTTGTGAGCAGGCAGTGCTAAACAGTGGGCGTGCGGCCGCAGTGCGTCAGTCAACGTCGTTGTGTAATAATTTACAATGGAGCAACATCTCTAAATCAAGTGTTCGACAAGCTCTCCAGAATGTTTTGAAGAAGATAAAAATGTGTGCAAAGTTTGTCTCGAAAACGCTGACACCTGAACCAAAACAGTGACACTTGGATGCCTGCAAAGACTTGATTAAACCGCAAAACGCGGACAACTCTTTCCTCGAAAAAATCATGATCGGCGACGAGACTTAGTATTATCAATATGGACCTATCACAAAACGACAAAATGTGTCCACAAAATGACAAAGTGCGGAAATTCAGACGAAGGTTCAACGCTCCGACGACATGACTGACATTCAAGCCAATATGACGCGCGATTTGAATAGCGTCCCAAAGGAGGACTTTTCTGACAGTTTGACATGGTTGTATGAATGTTCCGTGCGTTGCACTTAAGTGGGTGGAGACTATGTGCAACTCCTAACGCATTATAACTAGAATCTTAACTTTCTCTACTTTTTATTAACCCTGCCTCTAAACTTTTTGAATTGACGGGGCTACAGCGCATGTCACAGGTTAATGCGTACCGATGTAGAATTCAAGTGGGAACGAAAACGTTGCGTTTCAACAAGAAATTTATCCGGACTATTTTAATAAATGTGAAATTTGTACCAATACCAGACATTCTCCTTCCCGCTTCACTCGCAGTAGAAGCGAAGGAAGAACGACTGCCTGTATGTACAGTCTGTTAAGTAACAGCGTGGTCGGCATTACACACAGATAGTAAAAGATATCGCCCTAGTTCTTTCACAGCCCAACAGACGGAATCTTTGTTCTTTTGCAGTTTCCATACAGCCTGAGTTTACTTCAAATTGTTGACTCATATACAGAAGAAGACACGTACGTGGAGCTCCCGCGTCGCGTTTTGGACCTATATCTCTCTTAAGCCATCCAAAAGATCCGAAAATGAGTCGTGCCGCGGCTTCTAAATATTTGAGGAAATCGAATTCATTTGTAGAAAAGTTGGTAACACGCTATAAATTGGTTGAAAATGTGGATAACTTTGAAGACCGAAACTCAGTCGGTAAAGTGATTAAAAAAGTGGAAAAATGATTGCTAACTTTTTTTTTCTTTCTTTCGGGAAACGAGTTTCTAACATTGAGTCAGGCGTAAGCAAAATTCACTTTGAAACAGCTGTCAACGCAAATTCGATGCATCTGAAGGTCTTTCCCGCGTGAATAATCGAAAAACTTTATTTCAAGCATGCCTTGGAGACTCCAATTATCGACGCTGCAGGTGACTGGACGTATTATCAATTGTAACTGCATTTTCTTTCGTTCATATATGATGTACCTTAACGGTATGTGTATGTTTTACTTTGTTGTCAAACAGATTTTATCTACTGATTAACTCGACCACGATCTTACTTAAAAGACTGCATACGAGATCCAATGCTGCTTATGTTGTCCTTAAAGTCCTACGAGAATATCGTTGCAGACAAGAGACTCGTTCTGAAGTTTGGTGGAAGACTTCCTGAATAGCGTTTTGCGAGGGATAAAAAAAGAGGTCTCCTCCCTCCAGGGATTCCCATCTAACCTCACCCGGCATATACATAACATTCTCGAAGCGACCGGTAACAAACATAGTGGCACGCCATTTTATTATTTCAGTCTTTCCTTTAATCTGACCTGGTCGACATTCCAAAAAATCGCGCAGTAATCAAGAATCTGTGGCAAAATTGTTCTGCTCGTGTTCTCCTTTATAGGTGTGCTACACTTTCCCAGAACGCACTCGAGAAATCGTCGGCCATTCGCCTTCCATGTAACTGCCCGCATAAGCTCGTTCCAGTTAGCGTTTCGCGACGTTACGCCTAGATACACTGGATTGCATCATAATTAATAGCGAAAACATACCCAGGTGAAAGCATACGACAACAGAAGGAAAAACGTTTCAATCAACATGAGTTCCGCAAGCAAACAGTTTGCGAGATAATTGTGAATGCGTAGTTTTGAGCCGCCACTGACATCGGTATGAAGTACTGTCCTAGTTAGTGCAAATGTATTTGAAATAAAAATATCTGGAACAAGACCCCATCTAATTGGCCTGAAATTTCACTCGTACCCTACCTTAACGGCAAATTCTAACGCTATATTCCTTCAGCATGTTTCATCTTTTGCCAGACACTTAAGTGTGACTTACAGAATACCTATGTAGATGTCGATGTTCACAACTTCCTGTTAAACGGTACCTGTTAAATGATGTGTTCCACCTGTCCTCCTCCCATTTGGATTAATTACCTCATTCTTCTCTGCAGTGAGGTATAAATTCTTTACCCGCAGCTCGTGGTCTAGTGGTTAGCGTCAGTCCATCTAAATCGCGGAGATCAGGGTTCGATTCCTGACCTGTTCGGAGATTTCCTTCGCTCGAGGACTGGTGTGTTTATGTTGTCCTAATCTTTTCACGTCATCCTCATTATAAAGGCACACAAGTCGCCAAAGTGGCATCAAACAGGAAGACTTGCACGAGGCGGCCGAACAACCCGCCAATAATACCATTATCATCACTTAATTTTTCAATAAATTATTTCAAACATCCCTGTGCAATTCGCTGCTTCTGTCGTTCAACCGGCGGAAACATTTCTTTCGACGATGACTCCACACAGAAAAATCCAGATGACTGACTCCATTAATGCTTGCAATTACCACGACGAGACAAACAGAACAATCCGTTCTCTTCTGATGCTGACACCGGTATATACAGGGGCTGGACAAAAATATGGAAAAACATAGAACACAACACATTACTATACCTAATTAGATGTAGGAAAACCGATGGCATTCCAAACAGCATCCACTCATCTTGGAATAGATAAATACTGGTTATGGGTGGTTTTCAAGGGAATCATATGCCATTCCTCCTGCAATACAGTGGCAAGTTCGGATAACGATGATACAGGTGTGTAGCGATCACGCACCCTTCTCTCAAAAGTAGACTACATAGACTCAATAATGCGACTGTGGTGCTCTGGGACACGCGGCAGTTCATCCATATGCCACAAAACCAGTCCGCGACGATGACAGCTGAGTGAACAGGTTTCATCTCTGAATACAGGGTCACTATTGTGTAACAAACATTGTACCATGGGATGGACCTGATCATCCAAAAAGATCACATAACCCTTGGCAGGAATGCGACGTTGAAGAGTACCCGTGGGGCCCACAGAATACAACGATACGGCTGCTCAAATCATCACCCGCCATGTTTCACTCTTGGGACGCAAACTCGGCCGGAAGCTGGATTAAGTGTGCAACAAGACTCAACCGAACAAATTACTTTCTTCCATTGCTCCATACGTCAGGTTTTATGGCTTCGGCAGCACGTTTTCCTGTTACGAGCATTTACATAACGAATGAGTGGTATTGGAATTCTAGCCCGCCCTGAAACTCCATTCTTCTGGAGCTCTGTTCGCGTCGTTCTGGCGCTGGCAGAGTTCGCGAGTGCTTTTTTTTTTGTTTTTTTGTTTTTTTTTGTTTGTGGTTTTAGGGCGCAAAACTTCTATGGTCATTAGCGCCCAACCCGTGACGTAGAAAACAGGAAAAAAACGAAATTTAAAATCAGCAGCAATGGGAACAAAGTCATAAAATTGGAGAAACTAAAGGCATATGGAATGCTTAAAAATCCACTATAGAAAGGGGTTGGTTGTCCCCCAAAAAAAGCTTCAAATGACTGACGTCATTTCACTGTCACTAATAAACTGTAGAACGCGGTCAGCTGAGCGCGTGTCATCTGCTAAAATCGACGATAGATCAGGCGATAGCTGTAGACGGGAGCGTAACAGATTAAAATAGGGGCAGTCAATTAAAAGGTGTCTGACCGTCCACAGCTGAGAGCAGTGGGGACAGAGTGGGGGAGGATCACCGCTTAAAAGATGTCGATGACTAAAAAGACAGTGCCCTATCCGGAGTCTAGCTAAAATTACCTCCTCCCGACGACGCGTTCGGGAGGAAGAGGTCCAAGCGCAAGGAAGGGCTTTCACTTCCCGCAATTTATTATGGGGAAGTGTTGACCAATGCGCATGCCATAAATGAGCAACTTGGCGACATAAACCGCTCCGTAGATCGGTAAACGGAAGAGACTGAATAGCTGGCCGAGGAAGAGAGACTGCAGCCTTGGCCGCTATATCGGCCGCCTCATTTCCACAGATACCAGCGTGTCCCGGGAGCCAGAGGAACGCCACTGAGACGCCCCCCAGGTGGAGCAAGCGCAGACAGTCCTGAATCCGGTGGACCAGAGGGTGCACAGGGTAAAGAGCTTGGAGACTTAGGAGAGAGCTGAGAGAATCTGAGCAGATTACGTACTGTATCCGCTGATGGCGGCGGATGTACTGGACAGCCTGGAGAATAGCGTAAAGCTCCGCAGTATAAACCGAACACTGGTCAGGAAGCCGAAAGTGATTTGGGGTGTCGCCAACAATATAGGCACTCCCTACACCTAACGATGTTTTCGAGCCATCGGTGTAAATAAATGTGGCTTCCGTCATTTGTGCACATAGAGCAGCAAATGCCCGATGGTAAACAAGTGTAGGGGTACTATCCTTGGGAAATTGACATAGGTCTCTGAGCAAGTCGATCCGGGGACGGAGCCAAGGCGGTGCTGTACCCCAAGTTGTCAAGAAGGTTTTAGGAAAGCGGAAGGAAAGAGAATGGAGCAGTTGACGGAAGCGGACTCCCGGGGGTAGTAGGGAGGAGGAGCGGCCTGCATACCCGACATCAAAGGAGGCGTCGAAAAAAAGGTCATGGGCTGGATTAGCAGGCATGGAAGACAGATGGCTAGCATAACGACTCAGAAGGACTGCCCGCCGATTGGACAGCGGAGGTTCAGCAGTCTCAGCATAAAGGCTTTCCACAGGGCTGGTGTAAAAAGCTCCAGACACTAAACGTAATCCACGGTGGTGGATAGAGTCGAGACGCCGAAGAATAGACGGCCGAGCAGAGGAGTAGACCATGCTTCCATAATCCAATTTCGAGCGCACTAAGGCGCGATAGAGGCGGAGAAGGACCACTCGGTCCGCTCCCCAAGAGGTACCATTCAGGACACGGAGGGTGTTAAGGGAACGCAGACAGCGAGCCGAAAGATAGGAAACGTGGGAGGATCAGCACAGTTTTCTGTCAAACATAAGACCCAAGAATTTAGCGACGTCGGAAAACGGAAGGTTGACAGGACCTAGATGTAAGGAGGGCGGAAGAAACTCCTTACGTCGCCAAAAATTAACACAAACGGTCTTACTGGGTGAGAAACGGAAGCCGGTTTCGATGCTCCACGAGTGGAGGCGATCGAGACATCCTTGAAGACGTCTTTCAAGAAGGCTGGTCCGTTGAGAGCTGTAGTAGATCGCAAAATCGTCCACAAAGAGGGTTCGCGAGTGCGATATGCAGTTTTACAGATTCCGACTTCTTATTTTGCGTCACAATTCTCTTCAATAGTCGTCCGCCTTGTGACTTAGCGGAAGATGTTTTTCCGCTTTCCTTGTGTGCGGTATAAATCTTCGATACTGCTCCTCTTGAAACCTCAAACACTGAGGCTACCTTGGTTATGGACGGACTCACCATACGTGCACCAACAATTTGCCCACGATCGAATTCACTCAGCTCCAACATAAAGCGCTCACAAGTACACAGAGCGCAGTAACCACCACGACTGACACTTGCAACGTATAGATAACACTGCACAGGTGCAACTGGTGGTCAAACACAACAGTGCACATTACAGGCTTGTCTAGCTTTTGCATTTATGTTTAAGCATGCATTTATCGCGGTGTTTCCATATTTTTGTCCCACCCTGTACCGTACTATGAATATTAAGCAACCAGACATTCATGCCGCCAACCAGACAACACGAGGCCTTTGCTCACGTGCACACTTTGATACGGCAAGCTCGCGGTTGCATCAAGCATGCTGGAATTCTGATGGACGGCTGCCCAAGCGCTGCATTATCACGGAGATCACGACCTGGCCGACGCTGGAACGTAGAGCGCCAGTGTAAACAGCGCGGGACGACTTATCGCCCTGGACCCTGGCCACTCCGTGACGCACACTCCGCTCTCTCAATGGAGACAGCTCCCGACTAGAGCCACGAAATCCGTTTATCCTCACACCCGCCTCGTTCTGGGATTTAACGACGTCGCAGTAGTAGACAAAATATCTGCCACAGCTCCACACCCACAATAATCTGATCCTTCTCAGACGCGTAACTTAGCGTTTCCGGTGACGTGTGTTATCGAACAGTAGAGGTCAGCGGATTCGAGCAAACATTTATGCTAAATATCAGGAGTAAGAGCTCCACGACTAAGACTAAATAACGACTTCGCGTGTACAATAAATGATCCATTTTTCTGTGCAGCAAACCAGTTCTCAGTAACATTCAACATACGTCAGACATGAGGCAGCAGACGTCACTACTTCGGGCGTTTCACAAAACATTGATTTACTCCTTGATGTTTATGAGTTTTGTAAGCTTACATAACTTTTTAGGTTTTCATGACTGAACACGGAACGGTCGTAACGTCCTCTTGGCTGTGACACAGTTCGGACAGGTCTTAAGCTGTGGCCATATTGTCGATGGTAACGCCACTGGAAGTTGTTCAAACAATACACAAATTTCATACACTACACCCGGTATCGCTGAGGCGTTTCGAAGTTAGTGGTTACGCTATCTCAAAAACAATAAGTGCATCATAATTTATTGCTGCAGAATTATAAGCTTACAAAAATATCCAAGCAGTTTCTCGTAGAATAGGCATTTGTAACATGTTCTTACTCCTAACTGTAACCTAATTAATTTACCTTCTTAGGGTCACTCCCACAGTACCTGCAATAATTGACCCAAACGCTACACCTATCCTCTTCATTCTGCAGACGCCACACGAAGTAAATATGCGTCAACATGCTTGAGGTCTAAATGACTGTTCCTCGGCATTAGTTTATCTTCCAGTTTCTCATGTATTGCTATCAATGAAGTGCACCTACGACACATTACAGAGAAAAAAATTAACCCTTTTTCCATAGTTGAATCGTCTCCTGAATGTTAGGCTGCTTTTCAAAACATCGGATAATTGTTTAATACAGTGTCACAGGAGTTTCACACTTCTTCCACGGGTACAAATTTGTTACGGGCTCTGAGATGTGCAGAGAAGTATGCGGCTGCGGCTATACACCTGTGATTACTTTGCTAAGCGAACGCACTAGTGGAAACAGACAGGCGCTGGTTGTGTTCTACGGACAACGAGGGTCTACATGCACTGATAAAGTACCGTCAGTAGTGGCCGTAGCAGAGCGCGAATGAAAGTCTCCCTATCCCTCACATATTGATTTGAAAAAGGACTTGCAGACTATATTTGGTAACATACTAAAATATTAACTCTGCCGCAATCAGTAGTTTTTATTTTCGTTACCAGTTTCGACATTTATGTTTCCATTTTGATCCGAATAACGCCACATTGTGTCAAGTATTTAGCAAGATCTTGAGAGAATAAGCATATAATTACCTATTGCCCATTCCGTGAGCTGCTAGACACCTTTATTCATGAGGCAAAACTAAACCCATTCTGTTTGTTGACTGGCAGTTGTACGAGCCACTACCCAGAACTTAAACCGGTTTTACCCAGGTCATCGACATTTGGAGAACTGTTTTGTGAATACTACTGCTACTTTACAATGTAATGAGCATGTCCTAACTCGTGGGTCTATTATATTTCCACTGTCTCGTAACAAAGGTTAAAAACTAGAGCACGAGCAGACGAAGTTTCAAGCTTTTATAAGCTCTTTTTTTCCACTGTAAGTTACGTTGATTAAGCAGACACTATGGACTGAAATACGACAATAATTCGCGAGAGCAATATGGAATGCAAGGAGAGACATAATGAATTCTTGTCTGAGGTAGCGGGCAAAAAAGACAAATAAACGCGGGCGCTAACACACACACACACACACACACACACACACACACACACACACACACAAAAAAGGTGACAGATAAAATACTGAATGTTCTGAATGGTAAGTACGATGGGTAATGGGCAAAAATGGCGATGAAGTCTTAAAAGCACAATCCCTGACACCTCTGTGTAAGACCCGAAGGTGCGCACACAAAAAAGTGGCTCAGAGCACTATGGGACTTAACTTCTGAGGTCATCAGCCCCCTAGAACTTAGAACTACTTAAACCTAACCAACCCAAGGACATCACAGACATCCATGCCCGAGGCAGGATTCGAACCTGCGAGCGTAGCGGTCGCGCGGTTCCAGACTGTAGCGCCTAGAACCGATCGGCCACCCCGGCCGGCGCGCGCGCATAGTTTTTATACGTAAGTACTTCACTATACAATATACTGTATTTACCTGGGGGTATGGGGACTTCTCGGACGTATTGTAGATGCGTCCAACGTCGCTCGTCACGTGTTTCGCAATGCTGAATCTTTCTGCCCCGCCTTCAACCATGGATCTTGATGTTTATGGGGAGGTTTGCCTGCCTCAGCGGTACAGACAGCCGTACCGTTGGTGCAACCACAACGGAGGAGTAGGCCTATCCGCTGAGAGGTCACACAAACGTGTGGTTCCTGAAGAGGGGCAGCAGCCTTTTCAGTAGGTGCAAGGGCAACAGTCTGGATGACTGACTGATCTGGCCTTGTAACATTAACCAAAACGGCCCTGCTGTGCTGGTACTGCGAACGGCTGAAAACAAGGGGAAACTACCGCCGTAATTTTTCCCGAGGGCATGCAGCTTTACTGTGTGGTTAAATGATGATGGCGTCCTCTTGGGTAAAATATTCCGGAGGTAAAAGAGTCCCCCATTCGGATCTCCGGGCGGGGGCTACTCAGGACGACGTCGTTATCAGGAGAAAGATAACTGGCGTTTTACGGATCCGAGCTTGAAATTTCCGATCCCTCAATCGGGCAGGTAGGCCAAAAAATTTAAAAAAGGAAATGGATCGCTCAAAGTTAGATATAGTGGGAATTAGTGAAGTTCGGTGGCAGGAGGAACAGGACTTCTGGTCAGGTGAATGCAGGGTTATAAATGCAAAACCAAATAAGGGTAATGCAGGAGTAGGTTTAATAATGAATAAAAATAGGAGTGCGGGCAAGCTACTACAAACATCATAATGAACGCATTATTGGAGCCAAGATAGACATGAAGCCCACACAGAGCACAGCAGTACAAATTTATGCGCTAACTAGCTCCGCGGATGTCGAAGAGATTGAAGAAATGTATGATGCGATAAAAGAAATTATCCAGTTAGTTAGGGCAGACGAAACTTTAATAGTCATGGTGGACTGGAATTCGGCAGTAGGGAATGGAAGAGAAGGAAAAGTAGTGGGTGAATATGGACTGGGGGTAACAAATGAAAGAGGAAACCGCCTGGTAGAATTTTGCACAGAGCATAACTTAATCGTAACTAACACTTGTTTTAAGAATCACGAAAGAAGCTTCTATACGTGTAAGAGGCCTGGAGACACTGGAAAACTTCAGATAGACTATATAATGGTAAGACAGATTTAGGAACCAGGTTTTAAATTGTAAGGTATTTCCAGGGGCAGATGTGGACTCTGAACACAATTTATTAGTTATGAACTGTAAACTAAAACTGAAGAAACTGCAAAAGGGTAGGAATTTAACGTGATGGGGCCTGGATAAACTGAAAGAACCAGAGGCTGTATAGAGTTTCAGAGAGAGCATTAGGAAACGATTGACAAATACATGGGAAAGAAATACAGCAGAAGATTGGGAAGCTTTGAGAGATGAAATAGTGAAGGTAGCTGAGGATCAAGTAGGTAAAAATAGGAGGGCTAGTAGAACTCCTTGGGTAACAGAAGATATATTTAATTTTATTGATGAAAGAAGAATATATAATAATGCGGTAAATGAAGCAGACGAAAAGGAATACAAAAGTCTCAAAAATGAGAGTGATAGGAAACGCAAAGTGGCTAAGTAGGAAACGCAGTAGGACAAGTGTAAGGATGTAGAAGCATACATCACTAGAGATAAGATAGATGCCACCTAAAGGAAAACTAAAGATACCTTTGGAGAAAAGAGAACCACTTGTATGAATATCAAGAGAGCACATGGAAAACCATGTCCTAAGCAAACAAGGGAAAGCAGAAAGGTGGAAGGAGTATATAGAGGTTCTATGCAAGGGCGATGCACTTGAGGACAATATTATGGAAATGGAAGAAGACGAAGACCAAATGAGAGATATGAAAAGGCTCCGACAGTAGACTACATTCCATTAGAAGTACTGATGGCCTTGGGAGAGGAGGCCATGACAAAACTCTACGATGTGGTGTGCGAGATGTATGAGACATGTGAAATACCCTCAGATTTCAAGAATGGAAATGTCGTGTGGCTAGGGCCTCCCGTCGGGTAGACCGTTCGCCTGGTACAAGTCTTTCGAGTTGACGCTACTTCGGCGACTTGCGTGTAGATAGGGATGAAATGATGATGATAAGGACAACACAACACCCAGTCCACGACCGGAGAAAATCTCCGACCCAGCCGGGAATCGGACCCCGGGCCGTTAGGTATGACATTCCGTCGCGCTGACAACTCAGCTACCAGGGACGGACATTTCAAGAATAATATAATAATTCCAATCCCAAAGAAAACAGGTGTCGACATGTGTGAAAATTACCGAACTATCAGTTTAATAAGTCACGGCTGCAAAATACTAACAAGAATTCTTTACAGACGATTGGAAACACTGGTACAAGCCGACCTCGGGGTGGATCAGTTTGGATTCTGTAGAAATGTTGGAACACGTGAGGTAAAACTGATCCTACGACTTATATTAGAAGATAAGTTAAAGAAAGGCAAACCTACGTTTCCAGCATTTGTAGACTTAGAGAAAGCTTTTGACAATGTTGACTGGAATACTCTCCTTCGCCGGCCGAACTGGCCGAGCGGTTCTAGGCGCTTCAGTCTGGAACCGCGCCACCGCTACGGTCGCAGGTTCGAATCCTGCCTCGGGCATGGATGTATGTGATGTCCTTAGATTAGCTAGGTTTAAGTAGGTCTAAGTTCTAGGCGACTGATGACCTCCGATGTTAAGTCCCATAGTGCTCAGAAACATTTGAACCAATATTCTCCTTCAAATTCTGAAGGTGGCAGGGGTTAAATACAGGGAGCGAAAAGCTATTTACAATTTTTACAGAAAACAGATTGCAGTTATAAGAGTCGAGGGGCATGAAAGGGAAGCAGTGGTTGGGAAGGGAGTGAGACAGGGTTGTAGCCTATACCTCATGTGTTGTAATCTATATATTGAGGAAGAAGTAAAGGAAAGAAAAGAAAAACGTTGAGTAGAAGTTACAATCCATGGAGAAGAAATAAAAATATTGAGATTTGCCGATGGCACTGTAATTCCTTCAGAGACAGCAAAGAACCTGGAAGAGGAATTGAACGGAATGGACAATGTCTTCAAAGGAGGATATAAGATGAATATCAATAAAAGCAAAACGAGGATAATGGAATGTACTCGAATTAAATCATGTGATGCTGGGGGAATTATATAGGAAATGAGACACTTAAAGTAGCAGATGAGTTTTGCTATTTTGGGAGCAAAATAACTGATGACGGTCGAAGTAGAGAGGATATAAAATGTAGACTGGCTCTGGCAAGGAAAGCGTTTCTGAAGAATGTCATATTTGTTAACATCAAGTATAGATTTATGCGTCAGGAAGTCCTTTCTGAAAGTATTTGTACGGAGTGTGGCCATGTATGGAAGCGAAATATGGACGATAAACAGTTTAGACAAGAAGAGAATAGAAGCTTTCGAAACGTGGTGCTACGTAAGAATGCTGAAGCTTAGATGGGTAGGTCACGTAGCTAAGGAGGTGGTGCTGAACAGAATTGGGGAGAAGAGGAATTTGTGGCACAACCTGACTAAAAGGAAGGATCGGTTGGTAAGAAACGTTCTGAGGCATCAAGGAATCACGAATTTAGTATTGGAGGGAAGCGTGGAGAGTAAAAATTGTAGAGGAAGACCAAGGGATGAATACACTAAGCAGATTCAGAAGGATGTGGTTTGCAGCAGTTACTCGGAGATGAAGAGGCTTGCACCATATAGAGTAGCATGGAGAGCTGCATCAAATCAGTCTCTGGACTGAAGACCACAACAACAACAAATCTTTTAGATATCCAACTATTCTATCGAATATTGCCCTCCATTCATGGCAGATGCTGTCCAGTGCTGCATAGTAAACAGAGATATCTAATTAGCAAACGACTGCCTTCTGAACATGTATATGGAGAGAGATGCTACGGAGCCGGGTGGACGAATGAACCTTGGCTGACACCCTGCCTGCACGTGGGCCCCCTGCTGACCATGGGCTTTCCCTCCTGGACGCGAGCATCCGGCGGACACGTGTTTACATAACACGCGTCCCTGCAGCCGTGCGGCGGTCGTATCGCAAGAGAAGCGCGGTAATCCAGGCATATAAATTGCGGGCAGCTTCTTTTCTCGATATTCTCAAACCTTTTTTTCCTTTCTTTAACGGAGTAAATTTCTTATTCTGTAAACAAATAGTACTCATGCCAAGGTAAGATGTTATGGTACTTCATGTGTGTCCCTTGGTAAGTTATAGAGACTCTTCATGTTCATTTTGTAAATTAACGACCAGTTTATTATCAAGAGTTTTTTCATGCACCGCATTGTCTCCATTTTACCAAACATAGCCCCAATTGCTATCACGAAGTGAGGAATGAGATGAAATTACGCACTTTAGAAAATCTTGCATAAGGTATTATGAGGAATGAGTGGTACAATTCTCGCGCCTTTGAATGGCAGAATCTCTTTCACTGTGCTAAATTCACGAGTGGTTCTAATAACGGAGACTGGCAACCTGATTTCGACTTACAGTCTGCCGTGAGCTATGCAAATAACTTCGAAGACAGACAAATAGGATCAAGTAAATTTTTTATGACTCGTGTAGATTGCGATTAGTTCTTAACTAAAAAGGCTGTTTTTCAGTAATAACATCTGAGCTAGAAGAACACTGGTGTTACTCATTCTCCGTAGCATTACGAGACTTCTAGCAAAGTGTTGAATCAATTAGTTGTTACTTTAATGTTTTCCACGTTCTGAATGGCGATGAGCATCAGGAAGTTAGTGAACGAGAGTCTCTCCGAGCCCGGCATTACAGCCGAGTATCAGCAGTGATTAATTTTGACGAAAAGAACGAATGTTCGGTGTTGGAAAAGAACTGCGAAACACTTGGAATACCATAACCATTGTCTAAAACGAAAAATCTTTTGAAAGGATTTACGTGGCGGAAGAACTTCAGTAAATTTTCATCCGACACTGATATGTTTCGCTTTACATAACAAAATCAACCAAAGATATTAAATTTCAAACAAATATTTATTTATGGTACTGGTTCCGATATAACATCATAGTCGTGACGTGGAAAGCGTGTGGTTCTTCGAAGGTCAAGAACTCATGTCTGTCATGCTGACGGCAGTGCTTTACACAATCGGTAAAAACTGGAAATTTGTGGTAAGGACTATGGGACCAAACTACTGAGGCAATCGATCCCTAGGCTTACACACTAATTAAACTAACTTACGCTAAGGACAAAACACACACACACACACACACACACACACACACACACACACACACACACCCATGCCCGAGGAGGATTCGAACCTCCGACGGGGGGGAGCCGCACGAACCGTGAAAACACGCCTTAGACCACGCGGCTACAAAGTTCGTGTTGCACATATTTAAGTTCACAGTATGACGCGTTGTATATATGTGGGAATGAATTATAAAGCGCAGAAACTGACAAGGGTACGGTGGATCTCTTTTTTTTTTTTTTTTTTTTTTTTTTTTCTCCTGAGCATTTATATATAATAAGTGGATTGACCACGCCTTACAGCCAATATGATGACCCAACAGTCGGAGTCGTGAATCACGCAGTCTTTCACTGCAAACGTTACGAGAGAAGCGGGGCTAACTCTTTATGGTTGTTGAACTTTGATCACTGGCTGCTACTTCGTACTACTACAGTTTAAAGTGTTACTTTTTGGAGGAAGAATATTTTTTCGTTAATGTTTATAAAGAGGCAGTCCCCTGCGCATAGTTCGGTATGAGGTAGAAGAAAAATCGTACACATTGTCTAATCGTTCAATGAAATGTAATAATACAATAACTATTGTATTTTGGAACACTGTAGTAAAAAATTTATCGATGATCAGGCAGTGCTGTTGAAATGGTTTGCTGCTGAAATAGAACAGAATAGGAAAAACTTTTCTCTTGATTTTGTGTAAGAGCGCGAGCTCATCACTGTTTTTTGTCTTTCTGTGGTAGTCTGTCGTAGCGAGCAGACGTGCTGTGTAAGTTGTGTTTAAATTATAATTTTTGCTAGTTTGAAATACACTACTGGCCATTAAAATTGCTACACCAACAAGAAAAGCAGTTGATAAACGGGTATTCATTGGACAAATATATTATACTAGAATTAACATGTGATTACATTTTCACGCAATTTGTGTGCATAGATCCTGAGGAATCAGTACCCAGAACAACCACCTCTGGCCGTAATAACGGCCTCGATACGCCTGGGCATTGAGTCAAACAGAGCTTGGATGGCGTGTACAGGTACAGCTGCCCATGCAGCTTCAACACGATACCACAGTTCATCAAGAGTAGTGACGCGTATTGTGACGAGCCACTTGCTCGGCCACCATTGACCAGACGTTTTCAGTTGGTGAGAGATCTGGAGAATGTGCTGGCCAGGGCAGCAGTCGAACATTTTCTGGATCCAGAAAGGCCCGTACAGGACCTGCAACATGCTGTCGTGCATTATCCTGCTGAAATGTAGGGTTTCGCAGGGATCGAATGAAGGGTGGAGCCACGGGTCGTAACACATCTGAAATGTAACGTCCACTGTTCAAAGTGCCGCCAATGCCAACAAGAGGTGACCGAGACGTGTAACCAATGGCAACCCATACCATCACGCCGGGTGATACGCCAGTATGGCGATGACGAATACACGCTTCCAATGTGCGTTCACCGCGATGTCGCCAAACACGGATGCGACCACCATGATGCTGTAAACAGAACCTGGATTCATCCGAAAAAATGACGTTTTGCCATTCGTGGAAACAAGGTTCGTCGTTGAGTACACTATCGCAGGCGCTCCTCTCTCTGTGATGCAGCTTCAAGGGTAACCGCAGCCACGGTCTCCGAGCTGATAGTCCATGCTGCTGCAAACGTCGTCGAACTGTTCGTGCAAATGGTTGTTGTCTTGCAAACGTCCCCATCTGTTGACTCAGGGAACGAGACGTGGCTGCATGATCCGTTACAGCCATGCGGATAAGATGCCTGTCATCTCTACTGCTAGTGATACGAGGCCGTTGTGATCCAGCACGGCGTTCCGTATTACCCTCCTGAACCCACCGATTCCATATTCTGCTAACAGTCATTGGATCTCGACCAACGCGAGCAGCAATGTCGCGATACGATAAACCGCAATCGCGATAGGCTACAATCCGACCCTTATCAAAGTCGGAAACGTGATGGTACGCATTTCTCCTCCTTACACGAGGCATCACAACAACGTTTCGCCAGGCAACGCCGGTCAACAGCTGATTGTGTAAGTGTGAATGCTCTGAAAAGCTAATCATTTGCATATCACAGCATCTTCTTCCTGTCGGTTAAATTTCGCGTCTATAGCACGTCATCTTCGTGGTGTAGCTATTTTAATCGCCAGTAGTGTAAGTAAATGTAGGGTCTGTTTAGAACTATTGTGATTATTTTAAATCTACCTACTACATAATTTGTTATAGACAGGATCCTATGAAGTCGCCATATCGCTGTGTAAGACGTAATGACGGAACGCATATTGTGTTCGGAATTGCTGTTCTTCCTCAACGCTTGGCCCTTTCATTTCTGGCCACGCCCTGCACGTACCACAAACTTGGACGAAATCGGTGGTGACGTCTAGGCACGGTTTGCCGTAGCTGTCGAGTAGCACGAGGGCAGACGGCGTCCCTTAGCTGGCTGCCAGGTGTCCGGGTGACACGGGAGCGCGGCAGCGCGTCGCGGCTCTGGCCGGCTCGCCGTCGCCCACACGCCCTGGCCGAGCGTGTCGGCGGCACGTAGCGTCGCGGCACCCAGCCACCCGCAAAATCTCCGAGAGTGTTTATGGCGCCAAGCGCTTACGACTTAAAATTGCTGACGCACTTCTTGCCTGGTTATTAGTTACAATCCGAGTGTATCGCTCCATTTTCGCGCAATCCCGCGCGATACAGTGAAATTTCCAGGCAGGGGCCGTTTTCTTTAATTAGTGTAGTGTTCCAACGTTCCTTCTCGTATGAGATTTCGGAACTTCTCTAACGGGAGATAAACGGGATGTACTGTTCCGTAGACTTCCTCGTTAACGATTGCTTGGAGTACGAATTATTTTTGTGATCTTTTAGACTACCAAATCAGATAGAGTCGCCAACTACTTTAGTCGATGTGGTGCCGCCGTTCACACCATAAATCGCAAAGAAAAATCAGCCTAGCGCATACAGATTTTTGTGCTCTCAATGAGATGTATACTGATGACTACCCGGTATCCAAATGATCACCTGGCAGGGGTATGAAGATCGTGTAATGGAGTTTTGAAATATACTGCAAATTTCTTAAGACCTATATGTACAGCTGAAGGTGTCATATCTACTACACAAGAAACAAATTTGGTCTCCATTATCTTCATCTGACAAATTTTTGATAATATGATAATTCTTTTTGGAGTAAATGGTGTAGTAGTACACGAGGGTATAATCTGTACGTTAGCTGACGTATCGACGTAACACGTCATCACACAGATGATAGGAAATAAAAAGTTTGCTCTTAATTGGACGGAACAGTCTGCGAGACGACGAACACGATTTTTGTGCTAATTAATAACCTTTGTCAGCTCTGGTTCGCGAAACACCTACAGTGGCGAAAAAATTGTAATGGGCGGCCGACAGACATGAAGCGATATGCAGATAATATTGCTGTGGCCATGGAGGCGAAAGAAGATTTAGAGAGGGCCGTGAGTACAATGAAAAGGATTTGCTGTAACGAGTGAAGTATGAGAATAAATAAGAGAAAAACTAAGTGATAGTATACAGTATTGGAGAAGAATATGAACCTCTAAAAATTACAACACGAAGAGAGGAAATAGACGTGACAGAGTAATTTTCCTATTTGGGAATCACGATCGCGAGGGTGTGGACGCCAGAATGGAATCGGGCGCAGAATACAGCACGCCCAAATTGCATTTAAATTAAAAACGAACTTACTGCTAAGTTCATCAGTCTGGAAATAAGGAAACCATTCGTTTGGAGTCTTCCCCTGTACGGGTGTGAAACCTGGACAACATCAAAAGAGAAGACGGAAAGAAGCCCTGGAAGCAGGAAGGCTGAAAGCTAATTCATAGTGCGATACGCGCTTCGGAGCCCAGCCAGCTAAATGAATCCAAAAAAATCACAGCAGCAAAAATTAGTGTCAGGTGGCGTCCTCTTGGCCGTTTACTTTTCTGTGGTTCGCTTTCCGCCAGCGGAGGCACGGCTGGGGGTAGGCAAGCGGCAGAGTTCGGTGAGAGCGGCTGGATATGGCCCCGCGAAGAGTCGCGTCTATATTCGGTAGCGGCGAGCGCGCCGCCTTACAAGGGCTTTCCTCCGCCAAGGAGAACCGATTCAAGAGCCGGCCGGAGCGTAGCGCTCGGCGTGAGATGTGAGACGCGACTTCTCCAGTTTCCAGCCCGGAGCAGGGTGGCGAGGAGCGGGCCTAGCCTCCCCGGCCGCGTGAAATACGAGCTCTGGCTGGACGCAGCGGGGGCGCCTTTTATGTACCCACACCCAACACTGCTTTGGTAGCACTTCCTCGCACAGGACGCTCCGAATCCAGTGCCAATCTATCCTTACGCCCATTTTGTGTCTCGGGACTGATATAAAAACTGTCTTTTTATCATACTGAACAGATACGTCAAAGTGCCACGCGAAACGAGGCAGTTGGCAGGACGCTATAACTGGTGATGAGTCTACGAAGTACATCCTGTCTCAGCGCTGACCTCCATGTTGAACACCATCTCTGGAAAGTGACGGATGGGCTACCAGTTCCTTAACAGTCTGGTAACACTGCGTATGGAAACGAAACTGAACATAGCCAGCCTCTGCGAGCATCACGAACGATGGCCACGGGTACGACCACGACGACGGCCGCCGCCGTCACCACCACTTCCACCACCAGAATAATCTCTAAAAAACAAGTATGATAGAAAAAAAAGTATCTTAATCGCCGAATAAGCGCTAAGTTTTTTAGTACACTGAATATAAACCGGTATTTCGTATCATACGAGTATAATAATGTTGTCAACCTCCATAGCTGAGGGTACAGTATTCTTCACACGGAGAGAAAACAAAGACAATCCAAACAAACGCGGCACATTTCATCACGGCTTCCTTCAGTAAGCGCGACATCGTCATGGAGATGCTTATCCAACTCCAGTGGAAGACGCTACAAGAGAGTCGTTGTGCATCTGGATGTGGTTTACGGTTAAGATTCCAAGAATATACATTTCTAAAAGACTCGACCGAACATTAATTCCTCCTGCATACATTTCGCGAAAAGATTTTGACGGTAAAATTATAAAGATTCGAGCACAAATGGAGGCTTTCTTCCCGCCCACTATTCGGGACTAGGAAAGGAAAAGGAGACGGGGAAAAATGTGATAATACTGCACGAGGTACCCTCCACCACACACGGAAAGAAAGCTTGATAGGTACATACACTATTTGACCAAAAGCATCCGGACAGCTATTAGTCAGGGTGCACACGAACAATCACAGCCCGCAAACTGTTGCTCTCATGTACGCCGTACACAACGCTGTAAAATTTGCTTATATCCTACCGCATTTAGCGTTTTTTAAGTGCGGCAAGAGAACTAACCAAAAACACGATAAAAACCCACATACCGTAATACCACCTGCCTCGTGCTTCAATGTCATTTTTATACTGTCGAAACAAGTTCCTTAAGAGGTTACTACTTCGCCCATGTTTCCTGCGAATTTGGGGCACTAACCGAGCTTCAAAGAGATCACCTTAAGACGAGACCGAAGAAGTAAAGTAAGAAACCACACGGCTTGATGATATTATGACAGACAATAAGAAATGGTACCAAAACTCTCACGAGAGAATAGCTACATTGCACAGTGCATCTCGCTAATCAACGGCAAAACAAAGGGAAAAATGCAATACCTTTTGGTTCGGCGTCTCAGTACGGAAATATGGTTATAATTGAAGTGCAGCTCCTCACGTTAAGTCCATTGTGGGCTGTAACTACCGCAAGGTAGCGAGGTAGATATGCTAATGCGTTAATGGGGAACCAATTTACCCTGGAAAAAATTAGTTCCAATTTTCGCCACCAAGTGCAAATCTGGCGCTGCACACCACCTCGATGTCTGCAGTGCTCACATTGTACAAATTATGTAAGCGGCGGTTATTAATAAAATCAACATTATGCCGTTCTCAACTGTTTGATCGTTTCTGTCGATGTCTCGTTCCTAGCCCATTATGTATAGTAACATTTCTATACATATTTCTTGCATTCTCAGCATCAGACATGCACCTGGTGGCCAAAACTGGAACTAATTTTTTTGCAGCGTAAATAGGTTCTGGATTAACGCATTAGAAAATCTACCAAGTTTCAATGCCATACGATAATTACAGCCCACACTGGATGTCTGTGAGTAGCTACACTTTAATTATAAGCACCCCGTTTTCGGTTAATACGCTGTGAACAACCATAAACGAAGTTATTTTAGTAAAAAGTATAAATCAAATTAAGATGGTTGGTTGGTTTGGGGAAGGAGACCAGACAGCGTGGTCATCGGTCTCATAAATCAAATTAAGAACTTAGAAAGAGATCTTAGGATGTTAATTGTCAGAATCAAAGAGCACGACCTTTTGATGAACCGCAGTTGTCTTTCCTAACTGCAGCATGAGAGGCAGACATTATTATTGTCAGGAAAGGTACAGTACAAAGAATGTGAATTACTTGCTGAAGAAGTGCCATTAAGCGCAGTTCTTACTTTTCCAACGTAACCTTGTGTCACTCTGTGCTGTGTCGGAAAATTGTAGTTATACCTTCGTTCAGTTTTCCGGAGGTACACGCACTCCAAGGTGACAGCCAACCTGCCATTAGGCCAAGCACTGAGGCAACAGCGACCGCAAATAACTTCATGATTACAGCGTCGTAGTGCTACCCTAGGCCTCAGTAAAACAGGCGAGACCGTGGCTTCTTTATTCTGGCCAATTACATCTCTTTTTCGCATACGGAGCGTGCGCAATGAACGCCGCAAGCACGATGTCATTGGAGCTCTTCGGATGCTCCGTTTAAGATCTGCGCAGGATATGATTACCCAGGGGGCTGTGCAGCCTTACTGGCACGGCTACCAGGAAACTGCATTTGCCGCCTGCTCTGCGCGTCCCCCTGTAACTGTAGGAGAGAGGATGGCAGCCGTGCTCTGGAAACCCCCGTGCGACATCCGATCCCCAGACTTCGGCAAAGTAAAGCGATTGAGCGCTTGCCAATTTCGCTACCCAACAAGGCAAAGAGCTTCTGCGCGTGACTTGCATGACGCAAAACAACTGAAAATGGAAACTTCCGTAAGCAACTTTAAGCACGATGGAATATTACATTTCAGACGCAGATTTCACTCTCCTTCAACATTTTTCGAGTACAAAAGAAGTTATGATAATTATGAAAACATTCACGCAGTCTTTCAGAGTCTGGGAGGACCTCCAGCGGGGGAAGGGGGTGCAGCTAAGTCCTTTCCACACCTCTGACGCAGGGTGTGCTCTTCGTCTCACCATTAATTTGATTTTTAACAGTTAATTTGAGTACTAGCTGCGAATTATTGAATGTTGTAGGGTGTCCGAGGCTTAGGTTAGACTTCAGATAGAATAACGAAGCGAAATTAATACGAAAACTATAGCAAACACTTATCAATTTATTTCAGAAATATGAGAATAACAAGCGCTGGTGACTGTTACAATAATTATCAAATGGAGACGAATACAAAACGATAAATAAAGCTACCTAAAAACATGTCAGGAAAAACAATGAGGGAGTAACACTTAACGTTTCAGTTGCCTTTTGGTGAAAGCACTATTGTGTCAGTTAGTAAATAAACAACCGACACGAAGAAAACTGTTTATACTACCATTTGAAAACATATTTTATGATATATTCGCTAGTGATTGTCCGCCTCTGTAGCCGAGTGATCAATGAGACAGACCCTCATGCGTGGGGACTCGGGTTCGACTGCCAGTACTGCCAAGGATTTTTCCTTGATGGTAGGACTGGGCCGAGTTGCATTCAGCCTCGTGGTGGCAACTGAGCAACTACCTAATTGAGAGGTAGCGACTTCTAGGTCGGAACGTCGACAAGACCGGGAGTGCTGTGTAGTGACCCCATTCCCCTCCATACCGCATCCGACGATGAACGACAGGATGACACAGCGGTCGGTTGACTATCGCGTGGTCTTCAGGGCCTGATGGTGAGGTTACTTTCTCCTTTTTTGCCATTGATCACCATGGAAATCGCCACAGCAATCAACCATACTATACACGGAATTCCCAATCACCAGAAAGCGCGACAATTTTCTGAGTTAAATCACAAACCCTCCACACTGTCTCCCAGATCATATAACAAAGTTGGTAGAGGTCTGATCATACTGGATCGTTAAACACTGGATAATGTTACTTTAACTGGTTTAATCGGGTTTTGGCATCTCCCTTTCCTACTGTCACAAATAACGACAACACTACGCTACGTGATTTCTCATCACATCTTCAGTCACAATTCTGACATTGCCTGGATTACAATAGTGACAAGCAACCTTTACTAGAACGTCGTCACGGAACCAATAGGGTATTTCCAACATTGTAAACATACTAAAGAAAACAATTTTTCAGTTAGCCGCCTGGAGTTTGTACTCCTAACAGACGCCTAATAAACGTGCAAGCTGCAACATTACTTTTTCAACATCATCACAGTATTGATGCTGTGTTAAGTAGCAGAATACACGAAAAGCCGGTCGATGTAAAATGAGGGCCATTCCTTTTCACAGTTTTAGTCCCAAGATCCTATGGATTGTACAATCAAGTCTGTCACGAAGGGAGAACCAGAAACGCATTGCTGTGTTTTGAGTACCGCCGAAACTGATACAACAGAAAAGTGCGAGTGTACTTATTTGAGATGAAAACGTTTTATTGCTCTTTACCTACCCATAAATTTAGTTCGAATTTTGCATCATCATATAAGACAATAAATACAATCACGGATAAAATGAGGAGCCGGTATACAAGGACTATGTCTAGGGAACTAATGATTTTTAGTAGGACATGCACGAAGAATGCACTGCGTAATTCGTTGCCCGGACCTTTCTTCCATCGAATGTACACTATGGGATCAAAACAACTTACATGTTCGTGGTGCCCCCCATCGGTAATGCTGGAATTCAATATGGTGTTGGCCCAGCCATAGCTTTCATGACAGCTTCCACTCTCGCAGGCATACATTCAATCAGGCGCTGGAAGGTTTCTTGGGGAATGGCAGCCCATTCTTCACGGAGTCCTGCACTGAGGAGAGGTATCGATGTCGGTCGGTGAGGTCTGGCACGAAATCGGCGTTCCAAAACATCCCAAAGGTGTTCTATAGGATTCAGGCCAGGACTTTGTGCAGGCCAGTCCATTACACGGATGTTATTGTCGTGTAACCACTCCGACACAGGCCGTGCAGGTGCTCGATCGTGTTGAAAGATGCAATCACCATCCCCGAATTGCTCTTCAACAGTGGGAAGCAAGAAGGTACTTCAAACAGCAATGTAGGTCTGTGCACGCAATACAAGAAGGTGTGCAAGCCCTCTCCATGAAAAACACGACCACACCAGAACACCACCACCTCCGAATTTTACTGTTGGCACTAAACACGCTGGCAGATGACGTTCACCGGGCATTCGCCATACCCACACCCTGCCATCGGATCGCCTCATTGTGTACTGTGATTCGTCACTCCACACAACGTTTTTCCACTGTTCAGTCTGCCAATGTTTACGCTCATTACACGAAGCGAGGCGTCGTTTGGCATTTACCGGCGTGATGTTGGCTTATGAGCAACCGCTCGACCATGAAAACCAAGTTTTCTCACCTCCCGCCTAACTGTCATAGTTCTTGCAGTGGATCATGATGCAGTTTGGAATTCCTGTGTGATGGTCTGGATAGATGTCTGCCTATTACACATTACGACCCTCTTCAACCGTCGGCGGTCTCTGTCAGTCAACAGACAGGTCGGCCTATACGCTTTTGTGCTGTACGTACGTTTCCACGTTTCCACTACTGAGGTAGCTGATGTGGAGTACCTGGCAGTCGATGGCAGCACAATGCACCTAATCTGAAAAACGTATGTTTTTGGGGGTTTCAGAATACATAGTGTAAGTGGAATGCTTCCCAACTGGCCTTGTTTCCTCTCGCGAACAATGGTAAACTGAGTGGTGCTCGGGTAGCTCAGTTGGCGGAGTACTTTCTCATGGCAAGCAAAGGCCCCGATTTTGAGTCTCGGTCTGGCACACAATCTGCCAGGAAGATTCATATGTTACCCAATAAATAGCAAATATCGTCTTCAGAAAGATTTTACTCCTGGTCTGTCATTCATTTATCTCACCATACTTTGATAACGGCGTGTTCGTTTCTCTACGTACTAATGTTTTCGGAGATCAGATCCGAAAACCATCTTTTGTGTGAACTGTATCACTTGCTCTAATGTTTTCTTCCGCACATTGAGTGTCCATACCTCTGAGACGAAAAAGGAAAAAAATGTGTACAACAACACTTGTATTTTCCTTTAGTGTCTTATTCTCCCATATATCGTTTATATAAGCTAAAAGCTACTCTCAAGACCATATATTCATAAAACACAATTTCATTTCAACGAAGAAAACTGTTTATAATGACCTTGGAATACTTAATTCTGGCTGTTCTCACAGAAAACGCCAGTGTTATTTACTTTCGGTTGGTCAAAATATGGTGATATATATGGGAACAAATTATGTCACCACAAAATAAAATGTTTCCTGGCATTAACTCCCAGTTTTCTACGTGATCGGTTGACAGCTGCGCTTCTCCAAGTATTATTTTTCATCTTTTTTATAGGCACGTACTCCATTACTACGAAATGAATACAGGGAAGCGCACTGCTCTCACCAACAATAAAGAAACACAGACTTACATTAATTATTAATCAAACGGTAAACATTATATCAGACAGGGGCGCAGTCTTGTAACTACTGACGAAATATTTTCTCAACTCCTTCAAACTGGAAAATTATAACCGAGTAAAACACGCAAACTAAATACGTTTCCTTAACTGTGTGTATATCCATCACCTTTATTACAGAACGCGAACATATCAGAATCATAGGGCTGTATAATATTACAGTTCTGTACAGTATCCATAATTAGAAACGCCCTGCAAGCGTCAAAATCTCGTCAAATCGTTTACTGATGTATGCGCATGAGTTTTGTTGCGCGTGTTGCCTACACAGTAGGTTCTTCCTACATGCGGGCAGCCGGTGCAGCATGTTATTGGCGCATATGCAGCAGTGGAAGGTAAACAACCTTGGAGGATCCTGCCGTGTCATAAGACAGACGTATCATTCCAGTATCAGTTTGAAGAAACGCGAAATATGTAATAGATACTGATAAGTGGCAAGAGTAATCAGCACCATTTGTCGTGAAATTTCGTAACTACTAGGTTGGTGCATAAGTTCGTAGCGTTTTTCCATTAAGTTTAATAAACATAACAGATACACATAACAGGGACTTTAATCATCAATCATACACTCTCCTTCACTTTTTACAACAGTTTTCCAACGCTTGGGTAACTTCTCGACTCCGCGAGAATAGGAATCATGTGGTTTTGAGGAGAATAAATCGCCGACTCATGGTGAGTAAGGTGATGCAGAATGACTTCCCAACCCAACTTCAGTAGAGTGTTTTACGTTAGTCTAGGAATGGTCGGTGTTGTTCACACGCCAACTGATGACGAGCAAGCAGAGATGCACATATGGCCACCCACTGGTTTAGTGATTTCGGTTCAGAGCATGCGGTACCCGTATACCCGATTTTTGAACCTCCCCCACTGAATGCAAATGTTGCACGATGGTGGAATTATCACAGTTCATCACATTTGCCATGCCACTTCTCGAGTGCACTGACATGGATCATTGTGGGTTAATCCGTTTAAACGATCTCCACCAAACACCGAAGGTCTTCCTGAAAGTGAAGAGTCATTGCTGTCAAAACGGTCCTCCTTAAAACGAGAAAATCATTTTCTTCTTCTGCTCTGCCCAGTGGCATTATTCTCATACAAGGCGCAAATGTTTCTGACTGCCTTCGATGCTGTCAGTCCTATACTGAATTCAAACGCAAGAGAATGTTGGAAATTTTCCAATTTCTCCACTAGACACTTCATTTCCTAGCGCCAGCAGCCCCACACACTATCTCCAAACGACAAAATGACAATATGTAAACTCAAATAGCAACAGTGAAATACAAATAAAAAATGACATTCGATAAACTCATAACAACCTGAACGCACTCAACCCCCGCCCCTTGATGTCAGATCATGGGTATGTTCTTCAATGACGTACAAACCATTCTAGAACCCTGTGTACGGCTGCGTCTGCAGTTATAAAAATCTTCGCAAAAGGTATTATTATGCAAGATTTCGGCGTTACCTCACGGTATACGACGACACATGAAAACAGAGAGCAAGTGCACTGCACCACGAGATTGAATGTCGCTAGGAGACTCAGTTAGGCACGTGGTGCGGTAAGGAAAGTACACAGGTGAGACACAGCAGAATGTGGAATCATTCCAGTGACAATATGGAGCCGATATGGAATATCCACTAACGTCAGCGCGTTTGCACAAAGACAGATTGGGAAAAAGCACTTCTGCTGTTCGCGTGCTACTGAAGTGACAATCGGTTCTAGGCGCGCAGTCCGGAACCGCGCGACTGCTACGGTCGCAGGTTCGAATCCTGCCTCGGGCATGGATGTGTGTGATGTCCTTAGGTTAGTTAGGTTTAAGTAGTTCTAAGTTCTAGGGGACTGATGACCACAGCTGTTAAGTCCCATAGTGCTCAGAGCCATTTTTTTTTTTTTTTTTTTTTTTTTGAAGCGACAATCTAAGGACAGTGGTTGAGGGACGGAGAGACCACGAGTAGGGGATACAGTGTTGGACGCCCACGCCTCAACACAGGTCGTGTAGGACGGGCGGCCATCTGCGGCATATACGACGACAGAGTACTCGTAGAATGCTTTTCCGGGCACAAACGTTTCGGAGCACACGGTTTAGCGCACTTTGTTGAACATGGTGCTACGCAGCAAACGATCCATACGTGTTCCCATGCTCACCGAATGACGCCGTCAATTACGATTGCAGTGGGCAGTGGATTATCGAGGTTGGACAGTAGATACATGGAAACGTGTCGCCTCATGCGGTGAATCATTTTTTCCTGTTATAACAGATCGGTGGTCGCATCCGGATACGCTGTCATCAAGGCCAAAGTCTGCTAAATAGATACGTGCACCCCCCCCCCCCCCAAGGACGTAGGAGGGACATTACCCTGGGCTTTAAAGGGACCGATGACGGTAATCGAAGGCATCATGACAGATGTGGACTACTTGAACATTATTGCGAACCATCTGCATCCCTTCATTACTGAGGTCTTCCCTGAAGACGATGGCAACTTTCAGCACCATAACTGTCCGTATCACAAGGTCAGAACCATGATACAGTGGTTAGAGGAGCATTATACTCTCTCGTTGATATCTTTGCCACCAATTCGCTTTTGGGCATTCGATGGAACACATCTGGGACGCTATCGCGTGCCAAGCGACCACAAACCACCGGACCGTAATTTACAGGAATTGCACGGTCTCTATGTAGGCATCCGATACCACATACCCCCGGGAACCCAACAAAGAACTGTCTAATCCATGCCTCGCAGAATCGCTGCTGTAATGTGTTCCAAAGGTACACTAACACTTCACAAACTTTTGGCTCGTCAGTCTCTACCGAATCGGCAGATAGCGATAAAAGTGTATGAAGCACTTCACGCCAAAAAGCATGTAGGAAAAAATAGCGATGGACATTTTACACGAAGAATTAATTACGAGAAAACTGACGAAAAACTCCTACGAAAACGAGTGTCTCAACAATGTACTGATTTTATGTGCTGATACTTTACTGTGGACGGAACGTCACGGCGGGAACACAACAGTAACCGAAGCAGCGTGTAAAACCAATGTGGTTATGTCATGAAAAAGACAAAAACGATGTCATCTACCAGGAATATTAGCCTAGTGTTACCTTTCACGCAAAAAGACGGTTTTGCAATTAGAAACGATGAGTGATTTGATGTACAAATTGCTGTAACATTTAGGATATTAACCGCATTTAGTACCCTCTGATTTACACCTGCCTCGTAAATACGTTTTGAGTCCGCTGAAATTGTTACAACGGTCATAGATGAGGAATTTACAAGACATTTCTGGATAACAATTCAGATATCTACTCACTGGTGGTTTCATTGCACTGACTACCAAGGGACAAAGTCGAATAACAGAAAAGTATATTTCTGACTTGATACGACAGTGTTCCATCGCCACTCACACGAAATTTTCATCTAGTCCTGATACACGTCCTCGAAAAAGTCAACAGTATAAAACTCCCGGCAACTGGCGTGTACCTAACCTATTGTTTCCAAATCTGTACTCCACAAGCCGCACTATACTTCATGTGCCACTGTCATTTCCCATTTCCTGTTCGAGTCGCCAATGCTGAGAGGGAAGAATAACCGACAGTACGTTCCATTCGAGCTCAAGTCTCTCAAATTTTCCCTTCATGGTGTTTTTGCGAGGTGATGTAAGAGGAAACGATAGTTGGTTGACACTTTTACGAATGTACGCTGTCCCGGAATTTTAGCAGTAAAGCACACAGTGACGCGCAATGTCTGTCTTGTAGCGTCTGCTACTGGAATAGGGTGAGCTTCTCCGTAACGTTTTCGTGTTTACTAAACGAATTCGAGACATAACGCGCCGCTCTTCTTTGGATCTTCTCCAGTGTCCCTTTCAATCCTACTTGTTAAGCACCACACTAAGAAACAATACTCTAGCACCGGTCGAATGAGACTTTCGGAAACTATCTCCTTCGTGAGTACACTACACTTCTTTATTCCAATAAATCTCAATCTACTTGCCTTTTCTACGGTTAGTTTTTATGTCGTGGTGCCGTATGCAAACGCCCAGATATTTAACGTTACAGTGGCGACGCTCGTAATTCTTTAAGCAATATGACGGGAGAGCGATAAGAGCTAGCTAGAGCACATGGCGGGGAGGCAAGCAGAGCGTCAAACCGCACGTGTTCCGCGCGTAACCCGACACTGGAGGCCGGGGGGCGTCGCTGGGGTCTGCCCACAAAAGCTGGTGGGTCCTACAGTAGGCGCCGACTCTGCGGAAAGGGGATTAAACGCATCACGCCACGTTGTGGGGGCTCGTGTTGAAAAGGACAATACAGTCACTTGACATCAAATAATAATCGTCGATGTAAGTGAGGGAAATGGACAAAATGTGCTAACAAAGGAGTGCCTCCGCGATCCACGCTCTTGCATTATATAATGATGACCACAGCTTCACAAACTACGAGCATATACACAACTGCGGGAATTTTAACCTCTTCGGGGCGTCACTTACGTTAACGCACAGAGGTAAAAACTAAAATGCGCGCTTTACTGACGACATACCCGCCTAAAATTTCATCCCACGCAGAGCGAAACAGTGGATTTTCATGTAAATAGTTAACAGAGAATCGGAGACAAAGGTCACGCCAGTACTTAAATATGTATAGTAAGTGAGCTGTAAGGGACACCAAGAAGAAATTCGGAATTGCGGTTAAAGGGCAGGGGAAAGAAATAAAAGCTTTGTTTGCTTATGACAAAGTAACTTCATCAGGGGCAGCAAAGGATTCGGAAAGTCCGTCGAACTGAGTGGGTGTGTAGGTTGTAGGGTGAACAGCAACAAGGGTAGTGGAGAGTAATCGAATTACTTTAGGCGATGATGAGGAAATTAAGAAATGAGACATTACAATGAGTAGATCAGCTTTGCTGTCTGTACAGCAGAATAACTGACGATGAGCAAAGTAAAGCAGACATAAAATGCAGCTGGTAACAGTAAGAAAAGCTTTTCTGAAAAGAAAAGTATCTGTCTGGAATGTGGCATTATACGGAAGTGAACCGTACAAACAAGAACAGAACTGAAACTTGAAATTTGGTGCTACATGAAATGCTACAGATTAAGCCCTTAGATTGAGTAACTAATGAGGAGGAACTGAATCGAACTGGGGAAAGAAGAAATTTATGGCACATGTTGTTTAAAAGAAGCGATCGCTAAACACATCCTGAGGCATCAAGGAATCGTCAATCTGGAAATGGAAGGAAGTGTCTGGCGGTAAAAATTGTATATGGAGACGAATCTCGAACGCAATAAGCAGGTTCAAATAGATGTAGGTTGCAACAGTTATACAGAGATGAAAAGTGTTGAACAGGATACAGTAGCGTGGAGAGCCGCAGCAAAACAGTCTTCGAACTGATGACCAACAACAAAAAATCTGATACTACTATTAGTCACAATAAAACTACGCGAGGAGCCTCACCTGACTATGTCCTAATGTGTCACAAACCGTTAGTGACAAAGAAAGAGACATCCAAGCAAGTGCTTGCACACAAAGGGGACAGTATTTTTCCGCAAGGTTATTTTCAAGAATACTTATGTTCACTGAAATACCGAGAAATGGATTCATAAAAAAAAAAACACTATTCTGTCTTTAGCAACTAAATGGCTCTTGACAAGATGGGTACAGTGACACAAAGCTTGTTACCGTCATCAACGACGTTCTCTAAAAGTAGCCAAGAAGGTGCCGAACGTTCTGTCGACGTCTGGTGATACAGTTCAGTTTCGATCTCTTTGGTGTTTACAAATCAGTTCAAAATGTTCAAATGTGTGTGAAATCTTATGGGACTTAACTGCTAAGGTCATCAGTCCCTAAGCTTACACCCTACTTATCTTAAATTATCCTAAGGACAAATACACACACTCATGCCCGTGGGAGGACTCGAACCTCTGCCGGGACCAGCCGCACAGTCCATAACTGCAGCGCCTTAGACCGCTCGGCTAATCCCGCGCGGCTTACAAATCAGTGGAGGGGGATCTATGCTATATGGAAAGCCCTAGACTTTGATTTTATCAAATAGCTCCAATATTTCCGTTTATACAAAAAGTTTATTAATGTTGCCACACAGGGGAGGAAAAGCTCGTTCCTTCTGTACTATCGGACGCCTATGATCTTGTATCGCTGTCTGCAACTTTTTCAATGTACAAGACGCGTTCCCAGTAGTGGGATATACTGAAAGAGCATTTAACAAAGGGCACAGGCTAAGCGTATATAAATGAGCACTTTCGCGGCATGGCAATTATTTGAAAGTGTCATACGCGTCTCACAGCTGCAATACATTTCACCGTACTGTGCTGAATGACAATCAAATAACTATTGTAAATACACAGCACGAAATGCCTCGCGAGAAGGCAGTGCGAAACTGCCGCCTGCGGCGACCTCCGCCGTATTTGCGCTTTCGCGGTCGCAGCTGTGGTTAGCTAACTCCCTTCCGTTTACAGCGACCTCGCTGACCTTTAACCAGTCGCGGCACCTTTGTTTACCGGTCTCTGTTTACCGTTTTACGCAAACAGTAGTCTAGCGTTCGTGAGCATGACCTCTCATCCCAAGCACAGCCAATTAAACTGTCAAGGACGAGAATGTCGGGATGTTTCAGAGTGAATTAGTACATTAGTTCATCACCGATGCTAATACACTGCGTAAATACCTTTCATTGTTTGACGCGATGTAGCAGCAAACTAACGCCAGTGTACCAACCTGTAACAAAAAGAAAATAACTGATTTAATATTGCACACACGAAGGACAGACAAAACTAATTAAAACAGTGATTTAGAAACTTTTCTTCGGAAGCTAAAAGAAACAACAGTTTTATGCAGTCACATATAATAGGCACGAAAAAAAATTCAACAGGGCTGATTCTCGTCTCCATTGCTCTTTCTGCGAGCTCGTATCTGTGTGATCCCTCTGGTTTTTTTTTTCCATGCTCCCATTAATCGAGGTAACAATAAGTATAGTAATTGATCTTCAAATTTTGTTAATTATATGTACAAGGTAATCGTACCTGACAGATCCCGATTTTCTATGACGGCTTACGACCGAATTACATCAGAGCTCATTAAACACGAGTAATTACAAGTATAAAATATAATGACTATGTTTCTTAAAGATGGCAGCAAGAAGAAGTCACATCTCACATTAAATTACGAAGCGCCACATCACATATAACTGTATAACATTAAAGAGATATTGTACTGCATCTCACAAACAATTCAGAGAGAAACGGATATGAATAAAAAAAATTCTACATCAACTAGAAGTGTGTCATAGGTCTGCCTAAAATCAAGTGGGAAATGTTTGATGTCTCCCACTAGCCAATTAGGTATCGAAACACTAACTCGCTCTTTGCGAAATATCAGTTACATTACATAGCAAGAAGTGAAATAATTAAATATTTTAAAAACTTTTCTTGACACAGATCAAGAAAGAGAAAATCAAATTAAAACAGAGCAGAAAGTAACAAAGAAAACAAACCTAACAAATGGTCACCGAGTGTAGTAAGACTAAGGATTCTGCAGAATTGCTTCGATCTCTTCCTTTAATTCTACCTGGTGTGGATGCCAAATACTCGTGCAATACGCAAGAATAGGTCGCACTAACGTTTCATATGTCGCCTTTACAAAAGAAGCACACTGTCCTAAATTTTTTCCAATATATCGAAATCGGCCATTCGCCTTCCCTATTACAATCCTCGTTTGCAAGTTCTACGAATTCCTCAAATTGGCTTACAAGATATGCGCACGAATTCGTGTGTTCTAGTCTAAGGCCGAGTCAGGCACATAGTTCCCCCTCTTCGAAGCTTGTTTCGGGAAGTGAGAGGAACTCTAATCTTGGATTGGCGTCACTGTGGTATGGTTGTTGGACGCAAGTTGTGGCGTCGGATGCCACGCGTAGCCGTCTGCGCTGAGATGGCGAAGTTGGAGCGCGTATCTATCTTTTGCGACGAACTTGATACACTGAACGTCACGAGACTTGGCATAGAGCTCGTTGTTTACATCTGGTCGTCCACAGGGCCATTGACTTTTTAATAGCAACTTCCACGTATAAAATCGTCTCAAGCCTTAGTTCTTTTTAGAACTGGGAAAATCATGAAACGCATAGTTACCATTATCATAAGGCTGTGTACAACGCGTACTGAAATTAACGGGGTAATATGTGGGCGTGTGTTTTCCCCATTTCATCCTTTTTTAATGTATGTGGTACGTAGTTCAGACAAGAAAATAACAGAAGCTTTCGAAATACGGTGCTACAGAAAAATTCTGATGATTACATTGGTAGATGTAGTAATAAATAACTACCTACTGAATCAAATTAGGGAAAAACAAAATGTATGGCATAACGCGACTGAAACAAGGAATCGGTTTGATCGCCCTCAGGCATCAAGGAAACGTCAATTTGGCAAGACAGAGTGTGGCTGGCAAATACCGTAGATGGAGACCACGGGATCAAGACAGTAAGCAGGCTCAAGTGGATGTTCGTTACGGCAATAAGAGACTTGTACAGGATCGAGTTACGTAGAGACGTGCATCAAACCTGACATCGGATGAAAACGACAACAAAAGTACTTATTGTCTGCAGCTAAATGTAAAGTTACCTTCATCATAAGGCTGTGTACAAGGCATGCTGAAATCAAAGTAGCAGTATGTGGACGTGTTTTCCTCTCACCATTTTTGAATGTATATGGTACGTACTATCTGCACCCGAGAAGAATGCGTGCGACAGAAATGCGGTAGCAAACTGGGTGATGTGTCTCTAAACAGAATGGTGTCCGAGGACGTAACTATATTAAATAGCTTCATTGCAATGTTCCTCTCTCTCTCGCTGAAGCTGTACATAAAAAAGAAAAGTAAACTTGGAAACGATGAACCACGAAACATAACAATTATGACAATTTTTTTTATATTTTTGGACATCCAGTAACATTAACACCACTGGTACCCCATCAGTCCCCGCTACAGTCTCCTCATTTGTGTACTATACTAATGGTTAGAAGCTTTTGGTGCTGAAATACAGGAGGGGTGGGGGGGGGGGGGGTTGTATTAGACGACGGCACACAGACAATTTACACTACACAAATGATAAAAACTTCAGGTGGATAAAAATATCTTAAGACAGCTGCGTGGAAGGTTAGCGAGTAAGATTTTAGAACATAATCAAAATAAATCATTAATGATAAAGTCGGACATCAGACCACAAAGAAAAGTAAACTTGGAAACGATGAACTACGAAACATAACAATTATGACAATTTTTTTTTATTTTGGGACATCCAGTAACATTAACACCACTGGTACGACATCATTCCCCGCTACAGTCTCCTCATTTGTATAATGTACTAATGGTTAGAAGCTTTTGGTGCTGAAATCAAACGTCAGAAATCAGACGTCGCAAGACTCCGAATCTGGTGCTGTATCTTTCAATCTGATGATGCCAATATGGTTATTTGCGTGTCAATTTCTCTGCGTTTTTACTAAAACATCTTTTCGTTTGATATCACATGCCTGCATGGCTACCTTTTTTACCGTTTTAAATAAAACACGAGGTCGTCATCGAGAATCGCAACTAAGACCTTCGCGTCAGTAGTAATCAATGTTAATTAATATATCGTGGAGTCAGCTAAACAATTGTCTTTCAGTGACCATAATTTCCCGAGGTCAGAGAATTCCGAAACACGGCGAGGAATGGCTATGACTCGTTTCGTAACTACCCAAGCTATAAACATCTGGAAAGACGCCAACATACGTGAAGCGACAGGTTAGACTGGTACGACCAGCCATCTGTCCCACAGCGGTTTATGCTGATGAGACAATTTACGCTGCACATGTTCTCGTAAGACGAGTGTGCAGAAGCGTACTATGTACAAGTCAAACGCCTCACGTAGGCTACAAGAGCTTAACATTGAGTCCAGATTGCACTCGTATAATGACCTATGTTTGCAGTACTTTCTACTCTTAGACAGCGGAGATAACATTATACCTTTATTCATGAAGATGATTGCAGCGTCATAATAGCATCAGAGAGCTCAAAGACTGCAGCAGACACAACAGCTACTTCACCTGGGATGATTTAGGCATGTCCTGATAGATCTCCACATACATTTGGAAACACGCTGTCTGCAATGTCTCCCACGAGAGGTGAAGTATGTGTGGCGAAATGAAGTCAAAAGTGATGTAAGTTCTGTAACGGGCTCTTACAGACATTTTTGGGTACATGGATCACACAACAGTGCTTCGACATAAAGGAACGGTCTTAGGGAATACCAGGAAAACATTTTCCAGACAATACCGTTAATGCCACAGCATTGTACTCTTCCTTCTCCAGTGTTTCTCGCCAGGCACGCCGATATTTATTCGTCCTAGGGACCAAAACCTCGACTCGTCGATAAAGGCTACCCACAGATACGCTGCAACAGTCCAATTTCGATAATCGTTGGAAAATTTCAATTTTCCGACGTCGCGGCACCATTGTTAGAGCCGTTTTGCAGACATTACCCACTTCAGCGTTCCATTATAGCCAATAGTGAGTACGGGTCTGATAATTTCATAAATTGTTTGGTTATTGAACTGCCCATGACAGCAGGAGGGGAAGTGCGAACATGGGTTAACGGCTTAAATACACGCTACGATGAACAGTCGTCACGCTAGAGGATTACTCCGTACCACTGCACGAAATCTTGCAATCAGCATGTCACCGCAAGTAATATGAAGCACTATGCCATTACACCCTAAGAAAGTATAATTACGAAGAAGAATATGTGAATTGCGCCTTACGATTGATATATAAGCAAGTGCAAATGGCTCTGAGCACTATGCGACTCAACTGCTGAGGTCATCAGTCGCCTAGAACTTAGAACTAATTAAACCTAACTAACCTAAGGACAGCACACAACACCCAGCCATCACGAGGCAGAGAAAATCCCTGACCCCGCCGGGAATCGAACCCGGGAACCCGGGCGTGGGAAGCGAGAACGCTACCGCACGACCACGAGATGCGGGCTAAGCAAGTGCAAAATTCGTTATTTGTTAATACGTGGCTCACGGTCTCTGGTAAGCCTTTCTGTCGTGCGCGTCAAGTTGGAAGAGAGCACGCTTTTGCGCATCCCCCTCTGCTAACCCCTCTAACAGCCGCGCGGAGTGGCGCGCTCTTTGAGACGTCATGTCACGGATTGCGCGGCCACTCCCGCCAAAGGTTCGAGTCCTCCCTCGGGCGCGCGCGCGCACATTAGCCCCTAATGGCCAATGAGCGTTAATCTTCGTCGGGAAGTTGCTGTGATCAAAATTGGACAGCAACAAATGCTCTCCTAAATCGTCGTAACTTCTGAACGGTTTGCTTTAGGACGTTCATACTGCACGGTTGGCCGCGGGGCATGATAGGGATGTATGTTTTATGGTTCAAATGGCTCTGAGCACTATGGGACTCAACATCTTAGGTCATAAGTCCCCTAGAACTTAGAACTACTTAAACCTAACTAACCTAAGGACATCACACACACCCATGCCCGAGGCAGGATTCGAACCTGCGACCGTAGCAGCCTCGCGGTTCCGGACTGCAGCGCCAGAACCGCGGGGCCACCGCTGCCGGCGATGTATGTTTTAGTTCAGACTTTCATTTGGATAGGTTCGTAAATAAACAAAACTGGTGCATTTCGCGATCGAGAAGTCTCTTCATCCTGAACGGGTGACTGTGTGGTGTGTAATGTCCAATCAGGGAATAATTGGTGCGATATTCCTTGACGGCACGGTGACTACCGAACGGTGCGTGAAGGCTTTGGAAGATGATTTCATCCCTATTATACAAAGTGACCCTGATTTCGACAAGACGTGGTTTATGCACGACGGAGCTCGACCGAAGCATGAGAGTGTCTGATGTCCTGGACGAGCAATTTGGGGACCGCATTCTGGCTCTGGGGTACCCAGATGGCACTGGCATGGGTCTCGATTGGCCGCCATATTCTCCGGATCTGAACACATGCGACTCCTTTTTCTGGTGTTATATTAAAGCCAAGGTGTACAGACATAGTAACAAAACAATTGCTCAGCTGAAAACAGCCATTCTGGCGGTCATCGACAGCATTGATGTTCCGACACTTCAGTGAGTCATGCAGAATTTAGCTATTCGTCTACGCCACATCATCGTCAATGAAGCAGCCATATCGAATATGTCGAATGAAATGTATGCACGGCGTAGTTTGCAACTAATTTACGTTTTTTTCATATAGTTCAATAATTGACACCCAGTATCTGTCTTGTGGATACTGTAGCTGACGACCTTTGCGCTTCCTTTAAGTCTGTTACAGGAGATTGTGGTTTGTGTATATATAGTACAGGAACATGTTTTTATTGTTGTTTTATTGTGATAATAGAAGACCGCGGCGAAGCTGCTATCAGTACATACAACGCTCGCGAATAGCATCAAACCGCTATCCAGGTTTAAAATCTATTAGTGTTTAACCTAAATCACTTAACGTAAATGGGATGGTTTCTTGAAGAAAGGCACGTCTTATTTCCTTCCCCAATTCCAGTTTGTGCTCCGTCTCTAATGAGCTTGTCGTCAATGGGTTGTTAAACCCTAATCATCCTTCCATCATTTTTAGAATAGTATCAAAGCATACGCTCGTGGAGGGATCGCCACCAACAGTATAAGTCACTTTCTGGTTGAAAGACTGTACAGAGGTCGGGTACTTAACTCAGGGCATTGAGGTACTGTTTAATGCGTTGTGATGGGTAAGTAGTCGTATTTTCAGATATGACAAATGTCTTGTTCCTGACACACACACACACACACACACACACACACACACACACACACACAATCAAAAATATGAAATAAAAGAAATTATGACAGAAACGGGTATTCTTGTGACCTTATTCTCAATGTCTCGTCCGAAAATTACTTAAAGCAGATAGAGAGCGAATTCAGACGTAAAATTTTCGAATCGGTTAATGTAGATGAGGACATCGATTATCATAACGCTATAATAGCTCGTGTTACAAGAAAACTTAAAGGGAGAAAAATATTATTGCTTTCCAAGAACGACAGGGCACAAAGTGCAGTGTATATGAGTAGTCAACGTAACATATTCAGTTCTAAGGACGAAGATGCTGAGTACAAAAGGGTAAAATACAAAAGCATTGTTCTATATGTCTCTGACAATTATCTGCCGAGCAAGGTTTCTAGAGTGAAATTTGTCCTCACTCCATACAAGGCTGTTGCGGCTGTTGAAAACATCATCAAGGATGATCAGGCCTCATCAAGTGTACAAACTGTAAGAAGTTCGGCACAACAGAGTTGGTGTGGATAATTCATTCACAGAAGTGAACGCGGGGCTCAAATTCCACTAGTCCCAGGGCTTGCACGCCTTCTTTACTATAGGGGTGTAATACCTGTTCCACCAGCACTCTCCACACTGTGCCATTCGAAGTGTGCGTTCCGCGGGCAAATTTGTGAGTGCTTACTGCTCGGTGGTCGGCCACAAGATCCAACATCATCTCTTCAAAGTCTGGTGTTTGGATATGTCTCTGGCGGGAATCTTGGCCGGCTCTGTGTGACATGAACGAGCCCTTCTCTCTAAGTTGGTATCACGGAGGTAGCTTTCTTCCATCTAGGATGATGCCTGTTGGGAAAGCGTTCTCCTTACGTTCGTGCTGCTTTACGGGCACTATATCATGCCGCACCGTGCATTGAAAGCTTGTCTACCAACTCTCGTGACGAATAATGTTCCATCTTTGACTACGGGTCATTCACTGTACATAGGGTGATACGCCTCATCATGGTCACATCACTAGCTGTCTGATGCAATGGACTGCTGACAAAAGGGATAGTGGTGTGCGTGCGGCAACGGTTAATGCGCCCGTGCAAAGCATGCGGTCGTAAAAAATGTTCAAATGTGTGTGAAATCTTATTGGACTCAGCTGCTAAGGTCATCAGTCCCTAAGCTTACACACTACTTAACCTAAATTATCCTACCGAGCGAGGTGGCGCAGTGGTTAGACACTGCACTCGCATTCGGGAGAACGACGGTTCAATCCCGCGTCCGGCCTTCTTGATTGAGGTTTTCCGTGATTTCCCTAAATCGCTCCAGGCAAATGCCGGGATGCTTCCTTTGAAAGGGCACGGCCGACTTCCTTCCCCATCCATCCCTAATCTGATGAGACCGATGACCTCGCTGTTTGGTCTCTTCCCCCAAAACAACCCAACCCAAATTATCCTATGGACAAACACACACACCCATGCCCGAGGGAGGACTCGAACCTCCGCCGGGACCAGCCGCACATGCGGTCGTCACATGATGCAAGTGCTATGAGCTACTTTGAGTAAAGTAGGTCTGTCTGGTGGTCAGAGGCGTACACTGTTATCACCGACTGCCTGTTCTAGTGTTCAACAGACACCCAGGGAACTTATGAGAATGCGACAAAACTGTACGTGCCGTTGCAATACACGCACTGAGACTAGCGGTCGTCGCTTTGAACAATTACCATGAGCTACACTGATATTATACGGTGTAAGCTGTGTATGTCCGTAACACCAAAAATATGCATTTCCGATCACTGCCTCCCTATATCAATATGATCAGTTGTGGAGCCACTACCACCTGTTTCAATTTGCCCCAAAAGGTTTGGGCACCCTGTAGATATAGATGTAGATGATAGTCGGAAAGAAAATAAATGAGAGCAAGTCACGTTGAGACTTGGGACTGTACGTTACTGGCAGGAGTCCTTGTGGATCAGTGCACGGGATGCTAGAGTGACCGATCCGGTCTGTCGACTCCGTTAGACAGGACAGGAAGTCAGAGCACAAACGCGCGGCGGCAGCGCTTTATCTCGCCTGCTTTAGCGGCCGCACACGTCCGCAGCCGCTCGGCTGCGCCCCCTTTCACGCTGTTACGTAAGACACCTCGCAGGTGTCGGCCGTATCGGTTCGACCATCACGGTGGCGAGGGGCGGTGGCTCGTCGCGTTACGAAGGTTCCGGGTTCGCGCGCAGGCCGCCGGCTTCAGCGAGGTGTAGAAAGCTGCTTCAGCCCGAGGGCATACGGCGCCTCGCGAACCGTCGGCAAGTTTCTGCCTTTGGGCGCGCCCCTATCAAGGCAAACAGTGGCACAGCTGCCGCTGTGACAACAGCCGGGTCCAGGCGCGTCGCAGCCACTGCTGGACTGGTTACAGCAGGTCGCGGAAACTGTTCGACGACTCACCGACGGCGAGGGGACACATGAGTGTGTGGGCGGAGTAGAAGCCGTGAAACTATCGAAGTTAAGCGCCAATACAGCAAGGGCAAGAGACACAGTGCACACGTGTACGACATCATAGCACAGCAGACATCTGGCTCTCAGCAGCAGAATTACAGGACAAGGGCTGAAGGAAAGGCAAGTCATACGATAATTCCCGTGAATTGCCTCATGGGAGAGTGTGACCACCCACACGCACGGCCCCTTCACTAGATGTATCACTGTTTAGTGTAACCTGTACACTACACAACTGTGATCAATAATTCACTTGTGCGGAATTGCGTTCGCATTCCTGAAGATAACTCGTCATGATACTAGCCTACTCCTTTCGGAAAGTACACAGAACGCCACCAGCTCATATAACGATAGATTTATCATTTAATGTGCCTGTTACTCGCAATTTATAGGACAAAACACTGCGGCTTGGCATTTAAAGTTGTACGTTGGAGAAAAATCCCAGTAACTGGAAACTTAACGCCTATTCTCGACTTTTCATAGTGGAACCTCCTTACCACTGTGCTTGGAAGTATCATTCAGTACATCAAAGTTCACAGACTTCAACTTCGAAAGTAAGTAAGACTCAGGATTAAGCCACGTCTCAATAAAAGTCTAGAAAAAATTCAGTGTCATTACGTAAGTGTTTTTCAGGTCAATGTTTGCGACAATCATGGTGGGGTATGACGGGAAGGCAAGGGTGTGTCAACAACTTGTAGTGAGAAAGCGCGACATAGGCGTGTCTCGTAAGAACGAACTTAATCAGTTGCATCAAAGTCCGACGTAAATATAGCCACGGGATGCGCAATCTAAAAGAGTCCGGTTAGTTCGCAAGGTAATCAGCGTAATAAAAACTGTTTTCTGGTAAACGTTGTATAGCTGAAAGCACAATGTAAAGTGATATAAAAGTCGTCCTAACCTCCGATCACAGACATTTTTTTCTGAACAGCTACTTGAACTGTTCACGAACTGCAAGTCGTGACATAATTCAGTAGCTTCGCCAATTCTCAACCGAATCATTGCTCTCCAAGCTTTCCTCTCGCAAAGTTACAGGCTGATTTGTCAACATAACCTTCAATCCAAATAATTAGGAGAAAGATCAACTGTAGCAATGGTACAAGGCACGTATTTATAATCTGACACTTATATGAATAAACATCGAAGAATATCAAGTGGTTTCAATTTTGGCACTTCATACAGTGGTTGGACAAAAATATGGAATCACCATGGCAAATGCACGCGTGAACATAACGCAGATGCTAGGCAAGCCTGCTGGTTGCATGGTTGCATTGATGCGTTTGACCACGACCGGCACCAGTGCAGTGTCCTCAATACTTTGCAGGTGTTAGTCGTTGCAGAACAGTGCTCTGTGTAGTTGTGAGTGTATTATGTCGGAGCTACATGAATTCGGACATGGGCAAATTGTTGGTGTTGTTAGGTCGGTACTTCCATAACCAAGTGTTTAAAGTTTCAAGAGGCACGGACTCGAAATTTATACCGTACACAGTGTGAGGTAACGGGTGAATTGTGGCGCCCTGAAAATGTTTTAAGTTCGGAGTTGGCGTGGCCGCGCGGAGGCCTCTCGGTGGGCCACAGCCCAGCATCAACCACGTGGTGCCGAACGTCAGCTGAGCACGAGGGGCAGCTCCAGTGCGTGGTCCAGCCGTGTGGCTGGGAATTCCATGGTGACGCTATGTCGATGAAGGAGACACGCTGGGAGTGCCAAAGATGGCGGACTTTGTGAAACCTTAATGGCAGACATGTCACAGTTCGTATAGAAATTAATAGTAGCCAGATGAATCATGATACCTCAAAAAGAAACATGTACATAACCATTATTTGCACGACGATTCTGATGGTGTAATCGGATTTTCAATATCTTTATTAGTTTAAAGTTTAGTATCTGACTGTAAATTATACAAGTAACACCCAGCAACGAATTTCCACACCCTAACCGGTTCTTCTGATTTAATCGATCAGCGTGTCTTTAGAAAGCTATTAGTGTAAACCTAAATTGGTATAAATTACAGGCACGTACTTTAATAGTACATGGGTTATTATCGATTACGTCAGTTCATAAGTACTCCACAGCTACACGAAAGAACGGTAGAAGTATGCTTCTTATAAATATATTTATTCATCTATGTCTTTGTTTATAACGGATATATACTATTCATGAAGAAATTGATTAAATATTTACTGTGTTTTAGAAGGCACAGAGACATTAGGCTACTGGCCTACCTTCTGCTCTATCCCTTTGATATATGTTTGTTTAATTTGCTTATGTATTTAATAATGTGTGTTAGAGCGTGTTTATGGTCCAGCCGTAGGAATATTTATTTAATTTCAAGATAAATCAAGTACTTCGAATGAGTTTCAAAATGTTTGTGAGTGTGCGTTGGCTTGGAGACACGATGGACGTCCTATCGCCAATCACAGCGCTCGTTATTAAGGGGGGCGAAATCAGTCCCATAAGGAGAAAAGTGCAGGGCGAAATGCAATTCCAAAACCACTTATCAGTCATGCAAACGCCCATAACAGTAAAACGTGGTGCTGAAGACATAAAACCAGAACTGTGGAACAATGGAAGAAAGTTCTTTGGTCGGATGAGTCTTGCTGCATACTGTTTCCAATTTTTTGCCGAGTTTACGTCGCAACAGTGAAACACGTCGTGCATTCAGTGATTATTTGGGCAGCCCTATCGTGTATTCCATGGACCTCATGACTGCTCTGCGAGGTAATGTTACTGCCCAGGATTATGTGAGCATTTTGGCTGATCCCTTGGTAAATGTTTGTTCGCCAATGGTTATGCTGTGTTCCACGACGACAGGACACGTCTGGTTTTGTGAGCAGGGGATGATTTGTCTCATCTCCCCTGGCCATCGCAGTCATCATATCGCAATGTTACTGATCCTTTGTGGTTTGCCACGCAGAGAACGGGGCTTGACCGCTATCCATTTCCATCATCATTACCTGAACTCACCACTATTTTGCAGGAAGAATGGTACAATATTCCCTTGAAACCCACACAAGACGTCTATTTACCCATTCCGAGACTTTGAAAGCCAAAGGCTTTCCTACACCGTAAAGTTTTGTGTTTTTGATGCTTCCGTATTTTTGTCCACTCTCTGTACATCACCTGTTTTCTCGCTTCTTACTGTTTACCCTACCCGGAACATTCCTCTCCATATTAACGTATATCTCAAGCGTTGCCAATAAAGACTGTAGAGGGAAAGCGACCAGGCTGCCACTGCCTCTGTTCCAGACTTAATCCATAATCAAATGGTTCAAATGGTTCTGAACACTATGGGACTTAACATCTGAGGTCATCAGTGCCCTAGAACTTAGAACTATTTAAACCTAACTAACCTAAGGACATCACACACATCCATGCCCGAGGCAGGATTCGAACCTGCGACCGTAGCAGTCGCGCGGTTCCAGACTGAAGCGCCTAGAACCGCTCGGCCACTTCGGCCGGCAATCCCTAATCTTACACCTGGAATTCCCATTAAAGAGAGTAAGAAATTAGCGTAAGTCCAATCAAACACATTGCACCAGCAACGATGACAGCTGGTCTTGATGGCCTTCATTGTAGGGCTATGGCGATATATATATATATATATATATATATATAGAGAGAGAGAGAGAGAGAGAGAGAGAGAGAGAGAGAGAGAGAGAGAGAGAGAGAGAGAGAGAGAGAGAGAGGGGGGGGGGGGGAGGGAGGGAGGGAGGGAGAGAAAGAAAGAAATAGAAGAAGAAGAAGAAGAAGAGGAAGAAGAAGCGGGCACCTTCGTGTCTTTAGAAATGTACGAAAGTGTTTCCCAATAATACATAATCTATAATAACCACAGAGAACAATATGCATCAACATAAATGCGAGCAGCAAAAACATCTTTCAGTAGCGTCTATGTTCACTCTATGTTAGCTGAGGTAACGCAAAGATAATGACATATCACCTTACATCTTCAAAACTCTTGCCTAATCTAGTTTTATGAGCTCTAATATCCACCCCCCTACATGACAGGCAACATCACATAAAAATTAAGTATAAAAGAAGGTTCGCGAACGCTATTATACAGTTAAGATACTGAATTATATTGGAGAAGGAGAACTTATGAACTGATGAGGACCAAAGAATTATTCTGCTACCCATATGAAGCATTTTACCAGAACCCTGCACCGTCACGGCAACACGTTACGCTTCAACGGACATAACAAAATGACATCGGTATGGCGCTTTTGCGGCAAATATTGCCTTTTTTCAAAGCGCCATTTATAACAAGAGTAGATTAAAAAGATAATAATGTTTCAATTTCGAGGCCGAATCTCAGACTTTCGACATAGTGAATTCACATAGTTATAAAGTGACCATAAGCTATATTAGGTGATGAACTGTACATCAAAAGTGATAACGTCTTGAACCAATTTCGTTTACGAACTGCTAATGCGTATCAAGGTAAAATCAGACATGAAATACATGTTTCTTACTTGTGACCACCTCCCTGCTCAATCAGCGATGGCGTAGAGTTGATACGTACTCGGTGTGGCACGTCTGCAGACACTTCACTGCATTTCCACACTCACACTTCTTATCCTACAATACTGACAAGTTGTCCAACGGAAAACGTTAACTTGGAGGAAGAGACTGCACTGAGTGTGCAATGGCTCGTTCAGCGCTACCTGCTCCCAGAAGACGTCAGCCACGTGTCCAGGACTTGTGGAAGAGCCCTCCAGCACAATTACAAACGTTTAACCGAGACACCAAGGTCAAGGATGAGTCGTACAAACGGCGAATGTTTAGCGGCGCACCTGGGCAAACAGCAGCAGCGCGTGGGCAGTGCGACCTGTCCCGTGGGAACTTCGCATTCCTCTGGACCCGTTGGCCCAACCCAACACCGACGGCCGTCGGCTACGCTAGTCGACGGCAAAACGCTGTGATTTTATGTTCAACCGGTGGTCTTTCTTTACCTAGATAACTTAAACCATGGCAGTTTTGCTGACAGTTTTCTTCCGACTCTAATTATCACCTTGGAAACGTAAGTTCCGGCTACATGGCAGTATCAGCTACAGCGTCTATTATTTTAGAGCTGTCTTAATATCGAACTGAGAATGGAAGTGTGTCTCCATACACTTATGGTATCGATATTCTCAAGAGCAAATTAAACTTCAGCTCGAGTGAACAAAATTTCGAGTCCATTTACACGTGTTGTACACCACGCTTTGACGTTGTGTATGTGGTCCACTTCCATGAGCTTCGATCACGCTTATAGCACCGTTGCAAAATATTTGAGTACCAAATTGATCAAAAAAATGAATATAGAATTATTATGTTAACAATAAACTGATAGACAACAGTCAAGCGAAATGGAAGTACTGAAGTTAAATGCTGCTGAAGCCCTTGATGCTTTCAGTTGCTTAGCATAACTTGCAGTAAGTGTTAACACCATTATTCCTGAGATACTTCAGATTACAATTTCCTTTTGTATCGAGATACATAGAATCTCCCATAGTGGTGGCAGACTGTTAAAAAAATGTTGCGCTCAAGATATTTCTACGACTGTTGCAACATGGCCTTCTTGTAATTGTTACGAACTCCAAGTGAGGAATCCTTACCAATCTCGAAAATAGAAGATACAGCGACTATAAGAGTTTGAAGGACCTTATTTTCAACTAATTTAACAACCAGTGCTGCAGTATAGCCACATAAAGGATCATCTAGTGGTTTAAGCACGCTCATATTTCTGCCACTGTTTGCTGTTGGCTTTCAGGTCTATGAACACATCTTCATACCATTTCTTTTTGCCTGTGTGTCATTATTACACAAATGGGGTAACTGTCATTAACGTAAAATCCACACACAACTCTTATATGGTATTTTTGAAATATGCTGTCGCATTTAGTAAGTGCAAGAGTCCTCAATGTACTTTAAGAAGACAGCTCAGAAAAAAGCAAAACCATACTACCAAGTCCTTTGAAATACTATAGTTTTCTATTACTCTGCATCTGTTAGCCCTCTTTTACGGAAGTGCGCACTGTAGATTATAGTCAAATAACGTTTTTCGAAAGAAGTAGAAAAATAAAAAAATAAAATAAACAAACATGGGAGTGAGGGATGAGGTACTCTTGGAGTGGCAAAGTGGGGCACCAGGAAAAAAAGTTTGGGAACCACTCATCTTGATGATTGCTTTTATTAAAAGCGAAACCATTTTGAGGCAAAGACTAAGTGTAAACTTCACTATGAATTTACCTTAAGAGTCAATAATAAGAATGTCTTCCCTTTCTGGGTAGTAATACCAACTATTTTAGTATTGAAGTGAAAGACGAAACCTAGCGAAAATCCATCTTATATATATAAAAAAAAGAACTTCAGACTGTTACACACTAACGGCCTAGAACCTGTGCTGACTTCAGTAGGATACGATTAAACACGTGCGCTAACATCCAGACAATCAAATTTTTTACTACTAAAATCACTTTATAATTAACTGTTCAGCAGAAAAATAGATACTGATAACAATTGCGTGTCAGAGTAAGACATTTTTTCAGTGAAACCAATATTTAGTAGCATTTGCTGAGGATAAAACTAGTATAAAACGTAATACAAGCAACAGCCGTCGACATGAGCTCGTTGTGGTGGGCCAAAGGAAATTGTTGTGCTCACGTTGGTCTGCTACAATAGCGACACTAAAATGTACTGATATTTCTCTGTATAATAATATGAAATAAACTACTACGCTGAAGAAAGCAGAATCAAAAGTTGCACTTTTCGCAAATGAGAACAGACAACGCAATGCCTTCCCCGAGCAAGTTTCGGAGTTCACACCGATCGGCTGTTTCTTCACGCTTCCATGAGGCTGTTTCCGTATTCTGCAATTTCCCTTTTTTTCTGGATATTACGATGTTCTCAGCTGCAGATCAACGCGTTCGGCACGTGGGATTGAGGCAGTGCATCCTGATATCCAAACGCGATTGTGCCGCTTTAGAGTTGTCGTACGGAAGGCCGGATAGCGATTGTGTGAACGTTTCGTACTGTCAAGGTAATTTCTGCAACCTGGTGCAAAGTTCGGAAATCGTACGGCAGGTGTAAAATGGGTTTCAGTTGTTTCTACATCCACTGCAGACAACAAACGTGATCACTACAGAGCTCTTTACACGTCCACTCTTACAAATTAAATGGCTCGACTGTGAAGATTCCACGATTGTATTATGGAGTAGGTCGCTTAAACGCGTGATGCAGGTGTACTTAAGTGTCTGTGAGCAGTCTTCCATTTCTCGTTCCAGGACCTGTTCGAAAAGTCGGCATCTGCATTGCGACCAAAAATGTAAGATGCAGATCATATAACACACAAATATTGAGTTGTTTATTTTCTCCCCTACAAAAAGCAACCCTGTACACAATTCGTATAATTATTTTAGGCAAATTTACGTAGTATTGCTTAGTTTTATGTGTATTCTTATATTAACTGAAAGTTTAGTCGGGTCTAACGAGTGTAGATATTTCCCACACAAGGGCGTGGACGCCTGTCACGAAAGCCTCCTGACAATATACGAAAGAAATTTTTATTTTTTCACGCTTTCACAGAACTGACACTGAACAGGAGATCTAATGGGCGAATCAAGGAACTGAAGGACAAAGACTTTGGTGGAGCAGAGCTACAAGGTGTCACCAGTTGCTTGGACAGAGAGGTCTGAACTACAGAATGCTGTCGCGTTGACAAAGGAACGTGAAGTGGTGGTGCCGGTGGCGGCAGGAAGCGGCCGCGTGAAGACATCCGGTCAGCTGCTCATTATCTCGCCGGTCACGCTCAGGCAGTCGCTTGCGTGACGGCTCGCCGCGAACAGCCAGCTCACTCCCCCGCGGCAGTGAGCAGCCCACTCTTTGCCCGTGCCACCGCCGCCGCGACGCGTCACCCAATCGACGCACCACTACTGTGCCGCCTTCGTAAATGTACTTATAACTGCCACAGAGTTTATACATACAGGGTATTGTTCTTCAATAGCCCTTACAAATTCCTGGTATGCGTCCAATTTCCCAGCTGAAGACACAAACATCTCAAACCATGTATGAAGCGACTCAACAAGTGACCGTGGTTGTAGGCAGGTGTCACTGCAAACACAATTTGCTTTTACAGACTTGTGCTGACATCTGTTACAGGGGCGTTGAAACAAGAACTTACACTGATTCAGAGGTCACCTTGGATTTAGTAGAAATCTTTATAAGATTTCGTTGAGAGTGAAACAGTGTAGTATCATTCACTGATTCGCCGTTTGCTTTTGGAAAGCGCTGCCATGGTTTGCCAGTAAAGTAAAATCGCAGGGCTTGAATGTCTGGGAGACCCCGAACGGCACGTTGAGCCGCCTAATTGGAAAGGTTGAGTCAAGAAAACCTGTGATCATTACAGCCTCCCTTCATAGTGAACTCCAATATCCGCTGTTACTCCTATCTGATATGCGCCTCACACACTTGAGCAATATTTGGACCGTGCAAGTGATTTGTAAGTTCAGTAGTCTCCTTTGTAGTCTGACCGCATATGCCCAGTATCCAGCCAATGAACCGAAGTCTGCCACATCCCTTACTTACGACTGAGCCAATGTGATAATTTCACCTCATATCCCTTGAAATTGTTACACCCAACTGTTTGTATGAGTTGACTAATTCCATTTATGATCAAGTGACGTTATAGTTACAGGATACAACTTTTCTGCGTTTTATGGTTATAGAGTCTTGTTCCATTGGCACCAATTGAGTTATACTCTTATCAGAATAACAAAGTGTTTTGTTCGCCATTGCCATATTGCTTTGCGCGTGACAACGGCCGTCACTAAAGAGATTGATGTGACTAATTTTCGTTGTGTATTTTATTTCTTTGACAGCACAAGGCGATTTCCGTACTCCAGTTTACGACGAAATGTACGACAGAACTCAATAATTAACTGCACAGTTGCTGCATACTGGGCGTGTGTGTACAAGTAAACCGCCAACATTGTATGTTTCCGTCTCTTTGTTATTCTGATGCAGGTGTACAAACAGAGCCGGCCGCTGTGGACGAGAGGTTGTTTTTTTTTTTTTTTTGATAATACAGAATTATGAGCTATACGACTTTCAATGCGTATATGATGCTTCCAAGGTTCTCGGGTGTACTGCCAGATGTAACAGACGAAGGTCCACGACATTTGGGCGAACAACCGTTCCTCAGTCATCTGGTGGTACTGACGGAATGAGGGGTCGGCGGTGCACTCCCGGCAATACGAGGTATAGAAAAATTAGCGCACTCTGATTTTGCGCGCGATTCCTCACCTACTAGCAACAAAAAATGTCTCTAAAAATTTCGTCCCGCGCAAATTTCGGGCAGTAAATGGACGTTAAAGATCGACATCTGGCAACAATGTAATCACATGCACGGTAACATCTGTCAGCATATAGCAGTAGTGCTGTCCAATTAGTGCAGTGTCTCTAGCATTTTGGGTTAGAATGCACGAGGTCAAGGGTGTGATCGTGGATCGAGGAGTAGTTGGTTCAAATGGCTCTGAGCACTACGGGACTTAAGGTCTGTGATCATCAGTCCCCTAGAACTTAGAACTACTTAAATCTAACTAACCTAAGGGCATCACACACATCCATGCCCGAGGCAGGATTCGAACCTGCGACCGTAGCGGTCACGCGGTTCCAGACTGAAGCGCCTAGAACCGCACGGCCACACAGGCCGGCGAGGAGTAGTTGTTTTTGTTTGCTAAATGTAGTCTGCGTGCTACGGTATCTGTTGTCTTAGTCACCCTACAGCAATTACAGTCGGTCTTCTACAAACATTTGCTCATACCACGAATACAGAAATGGAAGAACAATCGTTTTCACTCGTTACCTTTTACAGAAGCCTTTTACACGTCGTGGACGGGAATTGTTTCACACCACTGCATCTACTAGATTCAAAACCTGTTTTCTGTGTACCCTCCTACAATGGTCCCATTGATTAGTACCACCTACTACTATTCTTGCCACGTTCACGTTACATTTCGTTATTGCCTTACATCACCTGTAAGGCTAGCAATGTGCTTTGTAAAATAATTTCCAAACATGTCCTATGTAAATGACGGAAACATGGGGTTTAAGAAACGGTAAGTACTACAATATTATGTAGCAGACTGAAACTGGCAAATGAGAACAAATACACCACGATCCAAAATTGTCAGAGGCAATGACAGTGGCACGTAAAGTGCCCTCCGCCACACACCATTGGGTGGCTTGCGGAGTGTAGATGTAGATGTAGACCTCTTGCATTCTATACCTGCGGGTCAGTGTTCTGGCCTCGCAGGCTCCGCGCCGTGCTTGATGTGTGTGTGTGAGGGGGGGGGGGGAGGGGGCGGGGTGCGACGTGCGGCTGTGGGGGAGGAGAGAGCATCACTTGTCTGCCGGTCGCCGTCCGCGTCGCTCCATCTCGTGTGAGGATGTTACGGTTTTCTTTGAGCTAAGTACTGGCTTCCATGCCATGCTTAGTTGAAAACCCGTGTCCCCGTTTATTAAATTATCCGTCACACGTATTTCAATAGCTCCTTTAAAAACGGAGTCCCAAAATTTGTTCGTGTTGGCCAAGACTTTCGTTTGCCGATAATTCATTGAATGTCCATTATAAACGCAGTTTGTTGCTATTGCCGCCTTGCTGGGTTAGAGTGTAGCGTTCGTGTTCTTTGTAGCCATCTTCAATACACCGGGAGCGCTCTGCAGGAGTCTCATTCCATCAGTATTACTTGACTATGGCGCAACTTTGTTCACCGAAATATCGTGGACCTTCGACGACTGCATCCGACAGTACACCCGAGAACCTTGGAAGCAGATAATGCAGAATTGCTCTTGCGCTCAACTCTGTCCTCGGAATATCCTCTCACAACCATAAGTCAGGAACGTTCACACTCGTCCGGCAATCGCCTACACAGCACCGTGTACTACACAACCGCGGTATGGAGAGCCATATGGCGGCGGCTTTCACATCTACACGGCACGAGTGGCGGGTTGAGGGTGGAAGGGGTCGCTTCGGCACGGCGGAGGGGGGGGGGGGGGGGGGGGCGTTGCATGCAATCCGAACGGCGCACGGGCGCCGTAGAGCTGCCGACGCTTCCGCAGCAGTGGACAGCTACCGTGACGTCAGTGCGGTGATGTGTTGGGTGGGTAATTGGACTCAGCGAACACTGGAGCTTCAGATCTCTCGAGCGCGTCGCGGCAGTCTTCGTGGTAACAACAGCGTAGACTTCTGTTAATTCGCGTTGTTTTGTTTTCGTAACTACTTCTCGTTGGCCTCCATGTGGCTCGGGGAATATTCGTAGGCGTTGGCCGATTAATTTCTTTAGTGGAAGGACGACCTGTTTTGTACAAAAAAACTCTTGAAAATTATAACAGAATTAACACAAAAAATGCGAATGGGTTGGATTGGATTGGATTGGATTGGATTGATGGGGTTACAGGGACCAAATTACAAGGTCATCAGTCCCTCCATCTCATATGCGTCAAGCTGGCAAGAGTTTTCAGGGAGGAAGGACACGGGGAAAAAAAAAAATCCTGATGAACCCGATTGTAACCGAAAATCAACGAAACCATGAGAAAGAGACAAGTAAAAGTAAGAGAGAGGTAAGAGGTGAAGGTGGGCAAAATGATCCGCCCCGAAAGGAGCTGGAGGCCCCCATGACATATTACGCGATATAAGAAGCACCATCTGCACCCGATCGGTGTTTTCTCACTCTGTTACCATAAGAAAACTGGCAAAACGGACAAGTTGATAAAATCTCAAGAAGGAGAACAACGACGAGGAGACAGTAAACCAATGACAGATATAGAAGAATAAAAAGAATTAATAAGGTGGGAGGGGTAGGAGTAAGGCCGGACCATCGAGTAAGGGCAGCCATGGACCCTCTGGGTCGGAGTAGGAGACGGGACACTCCTCCAACCCCTCAAGCGGCTAGTGAGACCAATATGTCCTGCCTCACAGAGAGGCAGGCCGCTTTGACATCGTTCGCTAGCAACCGAGGCAGCGCGTCAGCAAGGTTAAGGTTTCGTCGTAAAGTGGCCAAATTGGGGCACCCCAGTAGCATGTGAGCTACCGTCAGACGCTTACCATACCGACAGTGGGGTGGATCCTCATGTAGTTGCACGTGACCAAGGATCAGTCAAGTGTGGCCAATGAAAAGATGACGAAACGGTAGGTTGCCTGCATGAAGCACAAAGGGAAGACTGTCATCGTCGTGGTCTTCTTGTCTTACTCGCAGTTGGTTCGGAGAAACCTGGGCATCCTGGTAGCCAACTTGACCAGACTGTCAGCACGTTCATAGCCTGGGATGCCAAAGCGACCTGGGGTCCAGACAATGGCGACCGACCGTCCACCGTGATGGCGGTCAGGAAGGAGATCCTGGCTAGTCACAACCAACACGTGTCCAGGATAGCCCCGGCCGATAGCCTGAATATTACTAGTGGAGTCACTGCCAATTAAGAACGTCTTGCTCGAGCAAGAAAGAACGGGATTGAGGCCTCGAGCGATAGCCACCAATTCAGCAGTGAAAACGCTGCATCCGATCGGCTGGAAGCGTAGGAACTCTACCTTGCGTGTATGCGTGCGGGCAAAACCGATTTTTCCCTCGGCTATCACCCACTTGAAGAGAATTTGCTGTATGAGTCTCAAATACATATTTACAGTGAATCGAGTACGTAACAACAACCTTCCCAAAACTCATGTTTTAGAAAATTGCCATTTCACAGAACCAGATGAATTCGAAAAGAAACGTATCTTTATGTTCCTCACATTATGTGTCGAAATTCAACTCCATACCAGTCTAGCTGCCTACAATAATTAAAGTCCAATTCAAAGGCACCTGTGTGACACGCGAAGTTATGCAAAACGAGGCAGGCTTTTAAAATATATACACAAAAAATTTAGATCTAAGTTCGAAGATATTTCAAACTTTCTCCATTTATTGGTCAACATTAAATATAAACGAACAAATTGTTTTTGAAATTTCTGAGTAATATTTTTCTTTATTCCTCTTTTCTTCTAGTAGTTAGTTACCTATTGAATCATGCTGTCCCGAGTATAAATTATTAAGACCTTGCTCTATGGTGAAATAATATTTTTATTTCGTGTACCCGATGGCAACAGCCAGCAATCGTGTAGACTGAACAAATTTCCTGAAGAACGTTTTGTTGTGCTGTAACGAATCCTTCGCTCCCGCATGTAGTTCCTCGAATGTTGATGTATTCATTCGAACATACTGGAAGAACTCCTCACGATTACTAAGGAGCTCTTGAAACAGGACGTGAAATGCCAGTATTTGTTCCTTTTTAAATTAACTGGATGATTCCACAGTATTCTGTTTCTCCTCCATTTGAAGCGACGATAAACTAAACCGCACGTTAGAATTCGTTCATTGAAGGAACTCTGCTGACCGACTGGGAAAGAAGGAAATAAAGGGAGCTACGATGCTGAAGGTATGGGAAAATCGACCGGTGAAAACCGATACGATGTTTTAGTTCTGAGTAAGCGGTATTTTTTCGTTTTCGTTGGTCTCGGTTGTAACAAGTGTTTTTATTTTTCACTAATAACATTCTAAAGAAACCGAAATATCAATAATCCATAGCAGCAGTGCTAAAAGTTTGTAAATAAATCTTTTATAAAGAATGAGTAATTTTTATTTGTTAAATTTGTATTGCTTTGAAATACTGCGTTATTACAGAAAATGGGAAAAGCGATCTGTACTCTTTTAATAACAGTGACGAAAGAAACAAGCAACTGACACATGATGTAAGAACTGGTACAGCACTGCTGAGACAATAATGTACTTGTTACCATGTGGTGTGGCCTATTAGACGGTACGCGTGTATGCAATATGCAAGACTTGGCCCATCCGGTCTATATGGTAGTTTCTCACTGCCGTCGTCGGACATCAGTTGTATTACAGAATGACACGATCCCTAATCTGGAAGTATTTTACGAAGTGCGGTACCAATGAAGTGCAATGCTCTACTTGCTTTAAAAGATTAAAAACGTATCGCCCTTCAGCACTACTACTCGTAATGTCCAAATAGTGGTACGATCCCCGATTACAACATGATTTTTAGCATAGTTTCAAAAATGTAGAATCGATAGAATATTTTTTTGGTAGTTGTGAACCACTACTATCTTTCCGAGAAATGCACCGAGCTGTGAACAGATTTTCTTGTTTTTTATGTAATACACTCCTGGAAATGGAAAAAAGAACACATTGACACCGGTGTGTCAGACCCACCATACTTGCTCTGGACACTGCGAGAGGGCTGTACAAGCAATGATCACACGCACGGCACAGCGGACACACTAGGAACGGCGGTGTTGGCCGTCGAATGGCGCTAGCTGCGCAGCATTTGTGCACCGCCGCCGTCAGTGTCAGCCAGTTTACCGTGGCATACGGAGCTCCATCGCAGTCTTTAACACTGGTAGCATGCCGCGACAGCGTGGACGTGAACCGTATGTGCAGTTGACGGACTTTGAGCGAGGGCGTATAGTGGGCACGCGGGAGGCCGGGTGGACGTACCGCCGAATTGCTCAACACGTGGGGCGTGAGGTCTCCACAGTACATCGATGTTGTCGCCAGTGGTCGGCGGAAGGTGCACGTGCCCGTCGACCTGGGACCGGACCGCAGCGACGCACGGATGCACGCCAAGACCGTAGGATCCTACGCAGTGCCGTAGGGGACCGCACCGCCACTTCCCAGCAAATTAGGGACACTGTTGCTCCTGGGGTATCGGCGAGGACCATTCGCAACCGTCTCCATGAAGCTGGGCTACGGTCCCGCACACCGTTAGGCCGTCTTCCGCTCACGCCCCAACATCGTGCAGCCCGCCTCCAGTGGTGTCGCGACAGGCGTGAATAGAGGGACGAATGGAGACGTGTTGTCTTCAGCGATGAGAGTCGCTTCTGCCTTGGTGCCAATGATGGTCGTATGCGTGTTTGGCGCCGTGCAGGTGAGCGCCACAATCAGGATTGCATACGTCCGAGGCACACAGGGCCAACACCCGGCATCATGGTGTGGGGAGCGATCTCCTACACTGGCCGTACACCACTGGTGATCGTCGAGGGGACACTGAATAGTGCACGGTACATCCAAACCGTCATCGAACCCATCGTTCTACCATTCCTAGACCGACAAGGGAACTTGCTGTTCCAACAGGACAATGCACGTCCGCATGTATCCCGTGTCACCCAACGTGCTCTAGAAGGTGTAAGTCAACTACCCTGGCCAGCAAGATCTCCGGATGTGTCCCCCATTGAGCATGTTTGGGACTGGATGAAGCGGCGTCTCACGCGGTCTGCACGTCCAGCACGAACGCTGGTCCAACTGAGGCGCCAGGTGGAAATGGCATGGCAAGCCGTTCCACAGGACTACATCCAGCATCTCTACGATCGTCTCCATGGGAGAATACCAGCCTGCATTGCTGCGAAAGGTGGATATACACTGTACTAGTGCCGACATTGTGCATGCTCTGTTGCCTGTGTCTATGTGCCTGTGGTTCTGTCAGTGTGATCATGTGATGTATCTGACCCCAGGAATGTGTCAATAAAGTTTCCCCTTCCTGGGACAATGAATTCACGGTGTTCTTATTTCAATTTCCAGGAGTGTATGATATTTCGATTGAACGTATCTTGAAACTGAGAAGTTGACAGTTTTTCAATATTTATCGATCTGCATTCATTAAAAGAACTAATGGGAATAAAAAAACCGAAAGTCAATTATTTCAGAAACATGTTGTTTTGGGTGGTTTTAGCAATCGGGTTAAACTGGCGTTGAAAAGGGCCGATACATACGATAACCGCCATCGCTACGGAGTCGTTCACAACAGCAACCAGTTAAATGCGGAACCAACGCGGCGCATGTCGTGTACACGGCTACTGGACAAGTCTTCGGCGCAGGCGACGGCACGACAGCAGCGAGAACGCCGCCTGCCGGCCAGAGGAACCCAGAGCGCCTTCGTCGGCCAGGGCGCGCAGCGCGCCGTTTCTGGAGCCGCCCTGACAAAGCCGAGTGGCCATTATCCCATTCAAGTCCCGCTCGGGCCGTCTGCCGCTCTTCCGCCACGTGTGGCGGCGCGGCGGGGCGTATGCGACGCACGGCCGCTGCACTCACTCCCGTCACTTCTCGCTAGTTGGGGACACGTGCCACGCTCGCGGACTTCGGGACGAGGTGCGCTGACATCACCGCACTCAATCCTGTCTCTACGTCACAGCTGGAATTCCTTACCTTATGCGCGATCCGCACAGCCGCAAATACCACCTTCTCCTCCGTCGAACCACGCCCACAATTTTACCTCGCCCCTGCCCGACTTGACCCTTTTTCAATTACGGCACTAGCACCTCTGGCTGTCACTTTTGTCCATAACGTGGGAGTAACGATAAATTTATGCCCCTAAAATAATATTGTTGCCCATAACAGTGCCGTCGTATCTTCAAGTCCGCCTCCGCTTCTTACGGCTTTAACAACTCCGAAATCGTTATACACGGTGAACTACGAGTCGCAAGTCGCGTGACGGATGGCGTTAAATTATACAGTACACCTTAAATTAACTTGAGTGCGACCGTAAGCACTACAAAGAAAAGAACAGCAACTGGTGCTGCACCGTGGAAGGACTCCGAAACTGGCCGTAAGTAAGTGTTACAATTTAAATCAGAGCTCCAAAGCATACCAAGTGCTTAAGGCAGGAGGAACATGGCACTGCTTTTGGTGAGAATTTGTGATCTACAGTACTACAATAACACGTTTCTATTAAGACAGTGGTTTCGATACATAAATTAGACATATATTTGACAGAGAGAACCATTAAACAATTTACCTTTTGTTGCGTTCTTCTGTCGGTACTTTCCGATGCTGGTTGCGTAACAAACAAATGAAGTTAATTTTGCGCCAAACGATAGACTGGTGACAAAAACTCATAGACACAACCAAAAAATGTGCTCTATAGCACGTATCACAAATAAGGGGGAAATGGAAGCAGTTTAGTTTCAGTTACTTAAGCGGACAAAACCTAGAACGTAAAAACGAACGTATGGTTTACAGTTTATTGTGGACGGTGCACTATGTGGACGTCTCTCGACAGTGAGACGGGAGCTATATTTTTGCGTTGGAAAGTAGGAACGAAGGACGATTGGGATTTAACGTCCCGTCGACAACGAGATCATTAGAGAGAGAGCACGGACTTAGACTGACGAAGAAAGTCGGGCATATTCTGGTCAAAAGAACCATTCCGGCATTTGCATTAAGCGTTTTTCCGAAATCACAGAAAATCTAAATCTTGGTGTCTGGACGACGATCTGAACCGCCCACCTCCGCAACGCGAGTCCACTGTCTTTCCAATGCGACACCTCACTCACTGGGTCGTTGAGACCTGTAACACAGCACGCTATGGGTCCCGAAGGGGCAGAGGGCAAGTTTAGCAGATACGAAAGGCAGATTACATCTGCTGACCTGTAGGCTTGAATGTACAACACACTTACTTCGTCCCCGGAAAGCCGATTGAACAGCACTCTCTCATTAAGTTAAACAAAATATCGTCGCCCCATAGAGCAGTGTAATCTTATAAATATGATGTATATAATCGAATTTCGTCCGTCTGTACAATAGCTGGACGCTGACATTTCTCTGAAACAGCCACCTCCTCCGAAGTTTACGACCACTAACTGGTGATAAATTTATTCTTGAAAACTAATGAAACATGTAATCCTAAGTTCAGTAGCTTCCTAGTATATACTTAATGTTATTATGTTCAGTTGCAAGGTAAGTTACTTAGAAATACGGCGCAAATCAACGTTACATCGTCATGAATCACTCAGACGTAAAACAGTTTACATCGAACAACACTATGTCATATAAATCTGCTACTAAATAACCCAATAAGATAGCTAAGCCCGCATCTCGTGGTCGTGCGGTAGCGTTCTCGCTTCCCACGCCCGGGTTCCCGGGTTCGATTCCCGGCGGGGTCAGGGATTTTCTCTGCCTCGTGATGGCTGGGTGTTGTGTGCTGTCCTTAGGTTAGTTAGGTTTAAGTAGTTCTAAGTTCTAGGGGACTTATGACCACAGCAGTTGAGTCCCATAGTGCTCAGAGCCATTTGAACCATTTTTTTAAGATAGCTAAACCTCGCGTTTTATTCTGCTTTTCCATTCACCTTCCCTGACCTACAGAGGTACACTTCGTCTTTCAAAATTTACATCCAAATAAGTAATATAAATCATAGAATTTAAAAAACAATAAGTTTTCTAAGTGTAGCCTAAACACGACATCTGCTATATGCTGAAAGACGACAAATATGATTTAAGGTGACAATATGTGCGTGTGTGTTTGACGTCCTGCATCTCTTCAGATTCGTGGTGGGGTATGGTATGAAATGAATTCTGTGGAGGTAGTGTCGGTAGCTGCAGAGCTTAAATTTCAGCCCGGCAGTGGTCATTACGAATTAAATCGTCTCTCCTTTGCCACTCGAGTTAAATTTCACATCCGCTTTTTCAGCGTTACATTGAGACATAGAATGGATTTGGTGTACCAGGTGCCCTAACTGCATATCTCTGCATGTTAAGTCGTGCTGTTGAAGATACACGTTCTGTAGTACGTTCATAAAATCGAACAAACTTACTCCTGAGTGGAGTGCGCTAATTTACTCGTATAAATAGGGTGTTCGCAAATTCCCGTTACAAACTTATAGGACATGTAGAGGGGTGTGAGTAGATAATATTTTGAATTGGAACACATGTTCGGAAACGTTCCGCCCACTTTAAAATATGTTGGTGACGGACCAGATTTACAAATAATTGATTAGGCATGACCCAGCACATCCCTTGTTTTACAATTTCACTCATTAACAGCCAAAGAAATTGCTTTTGTACTCTTTACGGCTATCTTCCGCGTGGTGCAGTACGGCCTTTTCCAATTCGGGTGTGGGGTGTCTTCTCGGAGCAGCACAGTCACGCCTGCTGACGGTGAAGCGATGCGTAATTATGAGGAAAAGGATATGCGGTCCAGACGGACGTTGTGGAGAACGGTCTTGATGAAAGCGACAAGCAGGTCTTCCATTACCGCGAGCTTCGTCATTCAAAAGGATTATGTACGTATACTGGACTCGCATTCGGGAGGACGACGGTTCAATCCCGCGTCCGGCCATCCTGATTTAGGTTTTCCGTGATTTCCCTAAATCACTCCAGGCAAATGCCGGGATGGTTCCTTTAAAAGGGCACGGCCGACTTCCTTCCCCCCTCCTTCCCTAATCCGATGAGACCGATGACCTCGCTGTTTGGTCTCTTCCCCCAAACAAGCCAAGCCAATCCAATCCAATCCATGTACGTGTATTCTCCAAACGTGTACTCAAACATGCTGCGTAAAAGTCGCAGACACGTGAATGAGGCTCGAACCAGGTCACAGAGGTAGGGCAAATGTCAAATGACGTCAGCCGATCCGATGTAACAACCTCCACCGTGACTAGTCTGTTGCATACCTATCTAGCAAATATGTTTTGAAACCCGTGTAGTACGGAAACCCACGTTAACGGACATTGGTCCCTATCACTCTCCTATATAATTCCCAGAAATTTGTAACGAGAATTTACGAACACCCTGTATAACACTGAGTTGTTAGTTAATAAACTATCCTTCAGTTATAAAAAAAAGGTACCAAATCCGACGCGTTTACTTTTTAATTATAATTTGAAAGTGGCGGTGTCTTGACTCAGAATGCTTTCACAGCAAGCAAGTTATAATACGAAAGGCATCAAAGACGAAAAGCTTTTAACCACCAACATGTCACTTCTCGTGATTAACATCGGTGGAACCAAAAACGGCGCTTTTGTTGGAGATCATCAATGCGTCGGTGCTTCAAATAGCACATATTCGTAGCACAGAAGTTATAACATATAAATCATCAAATACGTGTATCAACTGCTATCGACCTAATGCAATACCGCCTTCCCTTAGTTCTTCATGTGACGGAGAAAGCGATCTTCCAGCATCTTCCAGCTCAGTGGCCACGTTGCTCCATCATGCAAACATGTGACATTTCTGACTCAGCGTTACACGCTTGGGATTGGGTTGTGAAGTGACGTTCCAGGTTTTGACGCCACAAACCTATTATCAGCTGCACGTCCACGTTCGCTTTCACGTCCCCGGTGATGGCGGCTTGCGGACGCAGTGGCTGCGCCGTGTTGTGTTTTGATCCGCTCCGTTCCAGCCAGTTCCGGGCCGTACCGCGCGGCTGGGCCGTTGTCGATAGGCGCCGTAATTGACAAATGATTTGTGCGCCCTCGACTCGGTTGCGCTGCGGGAAGGTAATTTGTGCAAGGCGGTGGCTGGCCCCGCGGCTGACGGACGGCCCGGTGTCACGCGCGTCCTCATTACGGGCCGCCCACCGGCGCTCCTGGAGGCCGATCTCAGCTGGCGGCGCCTCACCTCCTATGGCAGCCGCTCAATGCCACTTAAGTGCCTATCTGCTCAGCAAAGCGGCAGCTTACCGCTCCGAGGAACTCTTCATTACTAGACTGAAAATTTATCAAGGTCGATACTCTCCACTCAGCTTTTCGCAAAAACTGTTCATCTTACGCAATATGAGAACCACACAGTTATGTCTTCATGGCGGTAAACTGAAACAAACAAACACACACACACACACACACACACCCACACACACGCGCGCGCGCGCGAGAGAGAGAGAGAGAGAGAGAGAGAGAGAGAGAGAGAGAGAGAGAGAGTGTCTGGAGTCCTCCATTCGCTTGTGCTTACATAGAATTACTACATTTCTATAAATAAACAGATGGAAAGAGCATATGCAGTAACAAAAAAATTATAACAAAACTACATATAAAAACGGAAAAATACTGTACTACAACATGGTAGTCCAATCACAATAATACCAACCAAGTGAATGTACAGGCGCGGAATTATACACTGCTGAGCCAAAACATTGTGTCTACCTGCGTCACAGCGTGTCGTTCCACTTTTCTGCGACACACAGATTCGCAAAGTCCTTAATAGATTTTCGGAAGTATATAGCAGCAGATATTTACCCACAGCTCACGCAGTTCCCGTAAATTACGGGCTGGTAGTTTCTGGGCGGGAGCTGGCGCCTCATAGCGTATCGCGTGTGTTCCATCGGGTTCAGATCAGACGGATTTGATTAACAAAATATCAACGTCAGTTCACTATCATGTTACTCATACTGTTCAAATGTGTGTGAAATCTTATGGGGCTTAACTGCTAAGGTCATCAGTCCCTAAGCTTACACACTACTTAACCTAAATTATCCTAAGGACAAACAGACACACACCCATGCCCGAGGGAGAACTCGAACCTCCGCCGGGATCAGCCGCACAGTCCATGACTACAGCGCCTTGGGCCGTTCGGCTAATCCCACGCGGTTGTTCCTCATACTACCGCAGCATGATTCTGGCCTTGTTACACCGACAATTACATTCCTGTTCCTCATACTACCGCAGCATGATTCTGGCCTTGTTACACCGACAATTACATTCCTGATAGCCGTCGGGGAAGACATCAAGTATGAGAGGATGCAGGACATCCCCAATAATGTTCAACTAATCAACAGCTGCCATGGTGCCTTCATTAATACCACAGGACCCACGGAAGCCGATGTGAATGCCCGTGATAGCATGATATTTCCCGCACAGGCTTGCTTACGTGGCGCTGTGCATGTTTCGAGCAGCTGTTCACTTGGAAGACGACGCAGCCGGACACGACAATCGATCTGGGGTAGTAAGAAACGTGATTCATTGTACAAAGCGACAAGCTTCCATTGATACACGGTCCAATCTCGATCATCCAGTGCCCACTGCAACCGTAACTGACGAGGTCGATTGGTCAGCATGGGAACACTTAGTAATCGTCTGGAATAGATTGCTGCGTAAGCCCCATTTTCGAACAATGTAGGTTGAATAATGGGCTCCGCAACACTTGAGCCCGCAACAGCGTTGTGCCCCGTCGTCATATCTGCCACAGATCGCCGCCGAAACTGTTTTATAGAGTCGGCAAGCCGCCGACCTCCATGTTCTGTGACGAGGTGTGAACGTCCAACACCGTATCTCGTACTCAAGGTGTCAAGGTTCTTCTAACACTTTCCACAGATGCTAAAGACAGTAACACGTGAACAGCCGACAGCTTCGATGTTTCCGAGGCGCTGAGTGATAACAATCTCGCTTTTGTAGAGGTGACTTACGTCAGTGGCTTTCCCCATTTGCGGGTCGTTTCATCGCTCGAATGATTCCCCTTTCGCCTCTGCTCCGCTTATATACTATCCTTATCTGGTCATAAGGTGCTCATATTCTTTTATCTCATCTGTGTAAATTTGACAAATTAAAAATATTAGAAAAGTTTGAGGAATATTTCACTTCCAATAACTAGCTAGACAGTCTGGAAATTAAGAAGCGATGATGAAATACACTAAAAACAAATAACGACGCACCACGAATAAATTATCCTAATGGGACGTATAAGTACAGACGAACAAATGATTACAATTTTAGAAAAATTCGATGTTTTATTCGAGGGGTAGAGCTTCACAAATTGAGGAAGTCGAAACGCGTTAGTCCACCTCCTGACTTTACGCAAGCAGTTATTCAGCTTGGCATTGTAACCGAATACTCTGAGCTACCGCGCCGGCAACAACTGAGCTAACGAATAATTTGTGTGAAGTTCGGCAAAACGACTATTTTTACTGAGTTGAATTTTGTTCCATGACACTATTTCCTTGTAACAGTGGAAAAGCATATCTCGGAGGTAAGTTATTGTTAACATCACAGTGCAACACATTTTTAATTTAGTTAGTGAATATGAGCATCGAGGTGATGCCAATTTTTCGGTACAATGCAACCACATTTTACACATCTTCTCATTCTCTGGAACACACGAAAACAACTTTTCGGTGTTTTGTAGATGTATTTGTAAAGTATGGTACCATACACCATTTGTAACCCATTTTCCAAAACGTAACTTCGGAAACAAAACACCACTGTGAATCAGCATTACGCCAATAGGAGCAGCGAGCTAGCTATTGACGTCACAGTGATCACACGACTCGAATGGAGCGTTTTAGCGGGCTTTCAAATAATTTGAATTTCATTTCTTTTTTTTATAAAGGAATACTGAAATTCAAGAGGAAGAAAAAGCATGTTAGAAGCGTAAAATGACATAACTAACCATTTAAGACAATTTCAAAAAAACAGTCAAATGCCCTATCGCGAGAGGAAGCGTAGCGAGCATTTCCTTTCCTCGCAGCTCTAGTGATCGAACCGAACACACAGGATGAAACAATGGCCCTAAATTGCACAGTGGTTGTAGCGAAACCAATAATAGCTGTTCGTCCGTCGCTACGGTCCAGACACGAATTTATATGCTGCTGCCGTCGGAACCAAGAGCGCATGCATGGACCACAAGCTACGACGTTTGTGCTCGTATGCAGCTGACAACTGCAGCCAGCTGGGTAATCATTCAAGCTGCTGTAAGCTCGTAATTTACATAGATGACTGTGCTCGTTGGCGCCATTCCGACATGCCTTAAATCTGCACTAACTCAACATGACAGCCTAACGATCGCACTACTATTACAGCAAGTCAAACTTAATTATTGTTTAGTAAGTGGTTCATTGACCATCCATGTCTCAGTCCTTTGAACCATCGCCTTTACTGCCTATTAGTGTTCCATGGATATATAGTGCCTTTAAGTAGTATCTTCGAAGACGTTCATTCATCTTTTTCCTGTAGTATATTGTACCGTAGTGACCCATAATGATGTGTTCCTGTTATTATTTAACCTATTAATAGTACGAAAAAGGTAGTGAAATGGTTAAGATACTGGGCTCTTATCGGAAGGAAGATGTTTATAGCCCTTTCCGACCTTCCCTTCTCCTCTCTCAGTCTGGTGGAAAGAATTCGGCATTACCATCATTACGTTATGAATCTGCAGCTCTTAACACTTTTCAACAGGGTTCAGATGGTAGTAGTCGGGAGAGGAGAGGAGAGGGGGTCGGGGAGAGAATACGCCATGACGAACCAATTGAACACAATGTTACAACATAGTTCCATCATGACAAAGAACCAAGTAACACAGAATGTAACAAACACTGCGTAACTCATCGCCACGAAATTACGGCTTGGCAGTGGACCAGAAAATGCATGTCACATACATGCGGTGCTCTGTGCTTATTTCGCTGGCAGCCAGTCGATTATATACATTCCGAAAAGTAACGAGAAAGAAGCGGAAAGAGTTTCACTCGCCAATCTGGATCAGTATACAAACAAACAAAACAGCAAACGGTTACTGCTAGCTATTTTTGAAGTTTCACTCTTTCGACTACAAAAGCAAATATCAGATGCATTACTGCCATGTAAGTAAGACTGGATGTTAACCCTAAGGCTAGTTCGAACAACGTATTGTTTTACTAAGCAAGGTCCTACTGAAGGTGGTATGCCCTTTGTCTTCCTCCGGCCTTTGAACTGACTTATACAACCAGCTACAGGGGCTCTTACAGTTTTAAGATCGACTCCGAAACAAGGTACAGCTTGAAAACTGGAGTTGTCAGAAGTAAAACACGCGATAAGTGGTAGAAAAAAAATTGTTGTCTTACACTTAGACACACTAAACTTGAAATCTCCGTTTTATTGCAGCGCCAAACACACCGTCGTTTTGTGCCAGTGAATTCCTGCGGTAACATTAATGGCGAACAGTGTAATTCGTCCGGTACGAACTGGTTCCCAAATAGTAGAAGTAGTGTGAAGATCTCTGTCCCGAACACCATAGTGTTTAATACAATCACGATATTTCTAGATAGAAGCATGGGATCACCTACATAAAATAACATTTGCCGCACCCCAACTCATACATATTCTGTCTTTGGTGGGATGATCAGAATGACAGTAGAACTGTGTTTGGGGGGATGTGGTCTTAATCCCAGCGATTCCAATAGAATCAGTGATTCACTATAAAATTACAGTGATTATCGCGAGCTGGTGTGTGCTACATATTAAAATGGCGATTTTAAATATTATTCTGTATGTGGCTCTTGACGTACCCAAATATGAGTGTTGTGTTGTGTTGAACTTTGGCACATGGGCAATACTGAAAGTATTAGCACGACTTTTGTTGATTATTATGAATGGTAAGACGACCGAAATCACCTCGTTGCAAGACTCAGCATCAAACGATGTTAGGAGACGACAAGATAACTGTCTAGGCTGGAACAGAAATCATTCGATTAAAATAAACAGAAAAAGCAGAATACAGGAACAACGAAGACAAGACTTGCTCTTGGTGACCTTAACTTCTGCACTCTGCTTTTGTTTCCCACTAATCACCTGATCCTCCGACAGGCCCAATAAAACAGCTTCGTTTCTTTTCAAATTTATGTGTAGGTCTTGCGAACAACATCTGCACCGCCAACATACAAGAATCGTACATCATTCGATAGACAATTAATGAAAAAAGTATGAATTACATGAGAACTTGGTAGTGATTTAACTGTAAGTGTATATGAAAAGGATACTCCCGTCGGAGGTTCGAGTGCTCCCTCGGGCATGGGTGTGTGTGTGTTGTTCTTAGCGTAAGTTAGTTGAAGTAGTGTGTAAGTCTAGGGACCGATGACCTCACCAGTTTGGTCCCTTAGAAATTCAGACACATTTGAACATTTTATATATGAAAAGTTGCTCATAATCTGCATGAAACTCTTTTAAATGATTTATTTCTCATATCACCATCTGAGCACAACTGATGATTTATTACCGAATACTGATTTGGAACTGAATACACTTCTGTATTCTGACCAGAAGCTGCAATATGATATATAATGAACAAGGTTTTTACGCATAAAAACAGACAAGAAACATCAAACCGGAGAAAATAAAAGAGCTCAGACGGACCACTTTTCTGAAATGTCAATAAAATGGGCAAATATTAATATTAAGATATAGATTTAAATTTTTTTCTACTAAGCGATGATGTGAATACAGTAAGTTGCGCATAAGGGACTATACACTCGAGGAACGAGATGTTTCTATAACATCAAAAATTGTATTCAACAGGTTATGAACACATGAAGGGTGTCCGAAGATTTATGGGTCTCACTAAACCAATACAACAAAATAATTTCAAACAGTTTTCGTTTTTTATCACAATCTCCCAGAAGAGTAACCTTTTTTTGTGGCGATGCGTCTGTTCCATTATTAACTGTGGCAAGATACTCTCCCGACTGCAGCTGCCTTTTGGTAAGAGGAAATATACGGGTATTCCGGGAAACCTAGCAGAGAGATAAGATGAACTCAATTCCCTCAGTCTTCGCACTGTAAAAATAAATTTGTTGGCAGCTGCAATCTCTCTTAAAACTCGACAAGGACAACTACCTACTGATGCCTTTTATGAACTTTAGACGTGACTTCCCTTGTACTCAACACTATTTTATATCAGAGCACCAGATGACATTCTTAATACATGACATTCTTAATACTCTGTCGTCCGGCGACAGCACAGTGGTGTCGTGTACATAGCATCGCGCAGTGGCCAGCGACAGCATTTTAGTACCTTTTGCATTCTGTTGATGTTTTGTTTAGGTAACAGTAAATTACACACGTCAACAAGTTTTTCGTTACGTACTTGTGCCCTTTCATCATGGCACACGAAAGAGACGATACGATTATTTACGATGAATGTGCGGAGCATAACTTGGAAGCTGACAGGAACGTCTCATATGATCCGGGTGACAGACTTTCCGATCACATAAAACAACATCAACTAATAGGCCCACATATTTCCGAAACGAATAAACAAAAACGAAGAAACTGCCATGTATGTTCCAAAAACAAAACAAAAAAGAACAACAAACTTAATGTGTAAGTCTTGTGGAGCTGCGTTACATCTTGGAGACTGTTTTGCTGGATATCATATGAAAGAGAAATACAAAGTACCAAATACAATGCAAATAAATATATGAAACAAACATATTTTGTATTTATTTACGTATGTATATCTTCGAAATTTCAAGAAAGTAGGGGAACAGTATTGAGAACTTATAAGAACTAACAATGAGATTAGTAAAACGTAACAATTTATAATCTCCCGATAACGTCAAGAACGGCCGGCGATAAGCCAAGTAATCCGAATTAGCGTTACCGGCGCCAAGCGAATTAATTTGTACGAAACGTGCGGACGGCAAAGTGTTAAAATATTGGCAATGGTGTTTGCCTGTTAAGACACCTGCCCGGACGGCAGCCTACTGAGGTGTGACAAAAGGATCAGACATTTACACCATGTCCTACCGCTCAGTTGGCAGGTGAGTCAATATTATATCGATATGATGAACAATGTTGAATAGCCTTAGTGACAATTATGTTTCATGTCGAGGAAAGGCGCCATAACATACAGTCAGCAGCATCTTCGACGCCGCCGCCGCCGCCAGTGACCACGAGCTGGCCGTTGTTGTCCTCCGCGCGAAGGCCGCTGGGCGAGAGAAGATCCTGTCGGCGCTTGTTATTGCCTTTGGCATAAATCAAGCTAATGAATGAAAATAATTGTTGAAAACTTCTGTATTAATGGAGAACTATGTTGGTTCAAATGGCTCTGAGCACTATGGGACTTAACTACTGAGGTCATCAGTCCCCTAGAACTTAGGACTACTTAAACCTAACTAACCTAAGGACATCACACACATCCATGCCCGAGGCAGGATTCGAACCTGCGACCGTAGCGGTCACGCGGTTCCAAACTGAAGCGCTTAGAACTATGTTGGAAAGGGGAAAATGACACGTTTAATATCCGATCGTGTTTAAACTTGATACTAAAACATCTGTGTTAGTGTATGACTTATGATGTGAAATTATACATCGAGAATTGTGAAAGTTGACATGTTTCTCAATCAAGAATATTGATATGTTGGAATGTTGTAAAGATTTGTATGATATTTTTTAGTCTGTCGTCGTCATGTGATGATTGATTTGAGGACCGAATTTCATTGATAAATTTGGAAGCTAACTGAATATTATCAAGTCAGGCATCGATCGACGTATTGAGACTTGGCAGCAGAGATATTAGGCAATTGGTGAAATTTGGGAGAACGAAAGTAGTTTTAACAATGCCTGACATGAACAAAATTGAACCTTCTTTCTCAGCTTTCGAACTTGCAGAAAGTCAATCAAAACAATCCTTTGAGTTAAATCAATTTTCGTTGTGGCGCCCCTCTCGGAAAGAAGTATTAAGGTCAAATTTAGCACTTTCCACAATGGTCAAAAGTATTCATTATTATTAAAATAATAAAGCCTGGTTTTGCTGCCAAGTCTGTATCTCTTCAAACAGCTAAATCGATTTTATTTATGATTCGGAGTCAGATCTATCAAGAGATTAGGTGGCCGTTACAGCCCGCTGGTTATGAGCAGTTGCGATTAAGCATCTCAGTTTCCCAGCCGTTCCACGCGTGATGCAGACGACTGCACACAATGATCCGGCCCGTAGGCAGGTCTGCGGTATATTTAGCAAGTAATCGGCCAGTGGGTCAGGCGAAGCCGTAGGACGCGGTGTGACGCAACCGGCGGCGGACGTATAACGCGTTTGCTCGCGGCCTGGCTCGGCAAAGGCGGGCAGGGAAGCGCCCGAGCGTGGCGGTCCCAGCGCCTGCGCGGGCGGTGGCGAAAGTGTACCTGTGGCGCGTGTCAGCAACGCGAACCGCCACTGTGTGTCGGTCTCATCACACAAGCCACAGGGCAAAAAAGAAAATATATTTCTTCGTGCTAATGGAATGTTACGCCATAACGCACCTCTGTTTTAAGCCCCAAAAGCAACTGGGGTAACACGTGCAACGCGGCTCTAACGGCTACTGTACTCGACTGTTACGAGAGCTCAAGAACGGTCTTTTCAAAATATCTGTTCAAGGAACTGGGAAATAATGCTTGGCAATACACCTGTTCTTCAATCGAATCAACAGTACAGTTCATACAATCAATATTTCGTCCGAACAAGGCTCTGAAGACCCATCGTTACCGACCTACCACCGTGTCATCCTCAGGCGATAGGCGTCACTGGATGCGGATATGGAGGGGCATGTAGTCAGCACGCCCCTCTCCCGGTCGTTGTCAGTTTTTGTGGCGGGAACCGCTACTTCTCAGTCAAGTAGCTCTTCAATTGGCTGGCAAGGCCCGAGTGCGTCCCGCTTGCGAGCAGAGTTCGCCATCCAAGTGCGAACCAATCCCGACAGCGCTTAACTTTAATGATCTGACGGGAACCGGTATGACCAGGGCGGCAAGAGCGCGGTGCAATCAATATTAGAAATAAGAATAACTTTCATAAAGATTTAAAGTCACTTACTTTGCCCCAGAAAGGTGTCTTTTATTCAGCAATACACATTTTCACTAACTCGACAGCAGCCACAAAAAGTTTAGCTACAAATAAAGGTTGGTTTGAGAGATTTTACTGCTGGTCAATTCCTTCTTTTACAGTGACGAATTTCTTTGTAGAAGCGAAGCTTGTATCGCACATATTATTAACCATATCAAATAAATTGAGTCTAACGCAGAATCTAAATTCCGCAATACTTTACCGCAGTAATGCGATCAGTGTAAATAAGTGTAGTAGTCCGATTCTCTGTTCAACGATTCGTGGCAATAATAGCCGAAGAATTTCATATGAACCTAACGTATCGCACATATACATTTCTGGCAAGGTGGCTGTTTATATGTAAAATCAGTACGTGGGTCAAAATCATCTATTCATTCTCTCAGTGACCACACCGGCACCGAAACGAAAGACAACACAGAGAAGGCTGAAATACTGAATTCGGTCTTCCGAAGTTGTTTCACCGCGGAAGATCGTAACACTGTCCCTCGTTTCAATCGTCGTGCGAACGTAGAAATGGAAGATATTGAGATAACCGATCGCGGAATTAAAAAGCAGCTACAATCGCTTAGTAGTGGAAAGACTTCAGGACCAGATGAGATACCTATAAGATTCCATAGAGATTATGCGAAAGAATTTGCTCCCTTCTAGCAGTAATTTATCTTAGATCGCTTGAGGAACAAAAGGTACCTAACGATTGGAAAAAAGCACAAGACATTCCCGTTTTTAAGAAAGGCCGTAAGACAGATCCACACAATTATAGACCTATATCGTTGACGTCAATCTGTTGTATAATTACGGTACATGATTTATGCTCAAGAATGAAGACGTTCTTGGAAAATGAACAGCTCCTCTATAAAAATCAACATGGATTCCGCAAACAGAGATCTTGCGAAACTCAGCTCGCTCTGTTCCTCCGTGAGATCAACAGCGCAGTGGACAACGGCAATCAGGCTGATGCAGGGTTCCTTGATTTCAGTACGGCATTTGACATCGTCCCCCATTGCCGTTTAATGAAAAAAAGAAAATCGAGCTTATAGAGTATCGCAGCCGACCTGCGATTTGATTCAATACTTTCTTCCAGATAGAACTCAACACGTCGCTTTTAACGGAACTAAATCGACAGATGTAAAGGTAAAAATTCGGAGTACCACAGGGAAGTGTGATCGGACCGTTGCTATTCACTATATATATATATATATATATATATATATATATATATATATATATATATATATATATATATATATATGACCTGGTAGAAAGCAGGAGATGCTCTTTATGGCTATTCGCAGGTCATGCAGTTGTTTATACCAAAGTAGCAACGCCAGAAGATAGTAAGAATTTGCAGAACGACCTGCAGAGAATTGATGAATCGCGCAGGCTCTGGCATTTGGCCCTGAACGTAAATACATGTAACACATTGCGCATACATAGGAAAAGAAATCCATTACTGTACAGCTATACTATTGAGGACAAACAGACTGAGATAGTGTCTACTGTAAAATATCTAGGCGTAACTATCCAGAGCGACCTTAAGTGGAATGGCCATATAAAAGAGATAGTGGGAAAAGCAGACACAGGACTCAGATTCATCGGAAGAATCTTAAGGAAATGTAACTCATCCACGAAAGAAATGGCTTATAAGGCACTTGTTCACCCGATTCTTGAGTACTGCTCATCTATCTGGGATCCCTATCAGATAGGACTGATAGAGGAGATAGAGCAGATCCAATGAAGAGCGGCGCGTTTCGTCACGGGATCGTTTAGCTGGTGAGAGAGCGTTACGGAGATGCTAAACAAACTCCACTGGCAGATGTTACAAGAGAGACGTTGTGCATCACTGAGATTTACTACTAAAAATTCGGGACAGCATATTACTTCCCCCCAAATACATCACGGGTATTGACCACGAGGAAAAAATTCGAGAAGTTAGAGCCAATCCAGAGGCTTACCGACAATCATTCTTCCCACGCACTATTCGCGAGTACAACAGGGTTGGAGTGATCAGATAGTGGTACCGAAAGTACCCTCCGCCACACACCATTAGGTGGCTTGAGGAGTATGATGTAGATGCAGATGAATGGCTGGTGTCTGTTCTTTCGGACATGTCCAAAAGAACAGACACCACGCATTCATATAACTGATTCGCCCATATGGGCGTCCGTCCTCAAGCGGGAATTTCCGAGTAGCGAGCATGGAGGAAATGGACGGGGACTGCGGATGGGTGGCCCTCGGTGGGAATGTGGATCGGCCGTGAGGCGTGCCGAGATAGTCCCCGCAGCTGCGATGAACACTGTCCCGGATGGTGCAGTGGTTAACGCCCCTGCTCAGTAAGCAGGAGATTCTGGTCTCGTGTACCGTTCCGGCACACATTTTCATTTGCTGCCGCTGATTCCGCGTAATGTCCCGATGTAGCTGACATCAGTAAGTCCTTTCCTTTCCTTTCGTTCCCTTCCCCTCTCGACCTTCACTTACATATAAAGACTGTTGTCACCTCTTGAATGAAAATATGTTTGAAATTTTAGGCTTATTCCACATCCGTGACCGCCATTTCACTAAGGATTTGCTGAAGGAATTTCAGCACATCTCTTTCTTTATAAATATGTAAATTTACTTTTGTTTTATCACTTGTTCTCCATCAGGGGTGCACAGACCACGGCCCATTGATCTGATGGCAGCTAGTCTCTTACTCTTTGTTCTTGTGATTTTTTAAAAATATGTAATTATCTTTCACCCCTTCCCTGAAAATGCACTAGAAGCAATGTAGTTGCAACTCACTGACATGGTAAACGACGAGAAACTGCGAATTAAATTCAATGAAACAAATCTGTTTTATTTCTATCATTAAGTCGACAGAAACAATTATATGTTACCGGTAGATAATACTTTAAAATGCGCTAGCGGTTTTTAGCCTTTCTTGATCTCCTTACGTATGTGAATTATTTTTTCCGTAATGGGTACCAACAAAATGCAAAATAGGAACCGCTTGATGACTGACAATTTAGAGTTAGTTTTGCGCTTGTACATGGCAAAAATTGAAGTAAACATCAAAGTGACTGTGAAATCAATGGAGTATATTTTTCAAATGAAACAATGTAACTGATGTTTCTGTATAAACATACTGCTGTAATTATATCTGTTAAAATAAAACGAATATTTGTGAAACAAATGACTAAACTAATTATGTCCTTTTCCTTGCAGCCCCTTAGTAATCACAGTGCGGCCAGAGGTACCATCAAGCCTGTACACCCCTGTTCTGTATCTCTATAGTCTAATATAATCTACTCTGGAAAAAGTTCTGGACTTGTGAGTCGTAGTGCAAACACTCCCTACAGAAAAATTCCAACAGTTGCGCTTCGCTTCAAGTAGACTATGTACACTACTGGCCATTAAAATTGCTACACCTAGAAGAAATGCAGACGATAAACGGGTATTCATTGGACAAATATATTATCCTTGAACTGACATGTGATTACATTTTCACGTAATTTGGGTGCATAGATCCTGAGAAATCAGTACCCAGAACAACCACCTCTGGCCGTAATAACGACCTCGATAAGCCTGGGCATTGAGTCAAACAGAGCTTGGATGGCGTGTACAGGCACAGCTGCCCATGCAGCTTCAACACGATGCTACAGTTTATCAAGAGTAGTGACTGGCGTATTGTGACGAGCCAGTTGCTCGGTCACTATTGACCAGACGTTTTCAATTGGTCAGAGATCTGGAGAACGTGCTGGCCAGGGTAGTAGTCGAACATTTTCTGTATCCAGAAAGGCCCGTACAGGACCTGCAACATGCGGTCGTGCATTATCCTGCTGAAATGTAGGGTTTCGAAGGGATCGAATGAAGGGTAGAGCCACGGGTCGTAACACATCTGAAATGTAACGCCCACTGTTCAAAGCGCCGTTAACGCGAACAAGAGGTGACCGAGACGTGTAACCAATGGCAACCCATACCATCACGCCGGGTGATACGCCAGTATGGCGATGACGAATACACGCTTCCAATGTGCGTTCACCGCGATGTCGCCAAACACGGATGCGACCATCATGATGCTGTAAACAGAACCTGGATTCATCCGAAAAAATGATGTTTTGCCATTCGTGCAACCAAGGTTCGTCGTTGAGTACACTATCGCAGGCGCTCCTCTCTGTGATGCAGCTTCAAGGGTAACCGCAGCCATGGTCTCCGAGCTGATAGTCCATGCTGCTCCAAACGTCGTCGAACTGTTCGTGCAGATGGTTGTTGTCCTGCAAACGTCCCCATCTGTTGACTCAGGAATCGAGACGTGGCTGCACGATCTGTTACAGCCATGCAGGTAAGATGCCTGTCATCTCGACTGCTAGTGATACGATGCCGTTGGGATCCAGCACGGCGTTCCGTATTACCCTCCTGAACCCATCGATTCCATATTCTGCTAACAGTCATTGGATATCGACCAACGCGAACAGCAATGTCTCGATACGATAAACTGCAATCGCGATAGGCTACAATCCGACCTTTATCAAAGTCGGAAACGTGATGGTACGCATTTCTCCTCCTTACACGAGGCATCGCAACAACGTTTCACCAGGTAACGCCGGTCAACTGCTGTTTGTGTATGAGAAATCGGTTGGAAACTTCCCTCATGTCAGCACGTTGAGGATGTCACCACCGGCGCCAACCTTGTGTGAATGCTCTGAAAAGCCAAATCATTTGCATATCACAGCATCTTCTTCCTGTCGGTTAAATTTCGCGTCTGTAGCACGTCAACTTCGTGGTGTAGCAATTTTAATGGCCAGTAGTGTATAAATCCAGCCTCGACAAAAATCAGTCCATTCCATCTCCAAAACCACATACTGAAGGCAGAAAACTCAATCTTTTATTTCACAAGGAACAAATAGTGCACAAAAATATCTTGACATCATACTTAGCCGTTTGCTGACATATAGAAAACACAGTTACCGGACCAGAAGCAGACACACCAACAAAATAGACGTAAATTTAAATGGATCAATGGGTAGTGCAGCCCGCCAATTCAAAAAGTGTCAAGACTGGATTAACAAAAAATACAGAAAAGTGAAAATGGTGGTGCTAATGCTTCAGAAGTTTTACATAGTCTCCCATCATCTTACTATAACGCACGGAACTTTCATACAACCATGGAAAACTGTCATAAAAGTCCTTCTTTGGGATGTTCAATTCGAGCGTCGCGTGTATTGAATGTCAATTGTCGTCAGAGCGTTGACCCTTTCTGCGAATTTCTGCATTTTGTCATAAGTTCGTATTGATAACACCAAGCCTCGTCTCACGTGGTTTTATCCAGAAAAGAATTGTCCGTGTTTGCATTTCAATCAAGTCACAGCAAGCGTCCACGCGTCGTCGTTTTCATTCCGAGTCTCAGCGTGTAGGCGACAAACTCTGTACACTTTTCACCTCTTCAAAACATCTGAAGAAAGTATTTAACACCTGATTCTTCATAGGAATTTCTAACACAACTACGCTGACATACTTCGGCCGCACGGACACCACTTAACACTGCCTGGCAGAATGCAGATCTGTTGTTGACTGTTGTTCCTTCTTACTTAGGAGAAGAAGAAATTCTTAGCCGAGATCGCTATAAAAACGTTAATGTAGATAACCTGTTAGGGAAAACTAAATTATCGTCTTAAGATGTGTAATAAAATGACAAGAAGTGCTACGAACTGTTAAACAAATAATGCAACACGAACCCATAGAAAAACCACATGACAACATACCTTGATAAAGGTTATTACAAACGTCTTGTGCCAGTTACACACAAAATCTTTCCACTGCATTTTCAGGTACACAAATATGAAACAAGCGATGATTTGGCACGTCAAAATTAAAATTACTATGCACATCACAATTCGCTAAATCGTCGTTCCCATAACATCTCATTCCTACCAGGGCGCCACAAGACTTAACTGTCAATAGCCAGTGCATGAGTCGCTGCAGTACATGGATTCTATCAGTAAGAGTCAAATACAGAATTTAAAAACAACCTTGATTTCAGATATATGAATGTAAAAAATTCTGAAATGGTTATAAAACATATCATACGCTAGCTTCAGAAATTGGGTTGAACACCGCTGTATTTTGATTTGAATAATTTGTTAATAAATTTTTAGCATATAGTCTAACTTCTCTTCCTTATTATAACTTTTTTAAAACTATTTTTCTTTTGTAACTACGTTTATCGCTTACTTAGCGACACTGTCAAAAAAGGTACTTGCACGTTTGTAATGATATAATGCAAGTATCGTAAATATGGTGTAGCGGGTTTCTTAGCAGTATTCTGTCATGGAAAAATATTTTGTAAACATTCCAGAACTTTTTTATATATTTATGTTTGGAATCACGGTTTTTTTAAAATTACATATTTGACTATTACTGGTAGAATCCATGTACTACAGCGTCACCTGTTGTGCCTATGGTCAGGTCGTCTCATGCATTGCCTATTGACAGTTAAGTCGTGTGGCGCCCTGGTAGGCATGACGTCTTACGTTATGGGAACGATGATTGTTATGTACACAGTTATTTTAACTTTGACGTGCCAATGCAGTGCTCATTTCATATTTTATGTACCTGGAAATTTAATGGAAATATTTTGCGTGTAACTGGTACAAGATGTTCGTAATAACCTTTACAAAGATATTCTGTCATTTGGTCCATCTATGGGTTAACGTTGCATTATTTTTAACATATTGTAGCAGTTCTTGTAGTTTTATTACAGATCTGAAAATGGTAACTTAGTTTTACCGAAACCGGTTATCTCCAATAAAATTTTTATAGCGATCCCGGCTAAGAAGTTCTTCTTCTCCTAATTGATCACTACAGACCGCCCATTCGAGCTCAACGTGAGTATACCAATAAGCTGCCTCCGTAGTTACCACGCTCACATCGCCGAAGTGGAACGCTCAAATCGAGATTGACACCTTGGCTCTACGCACTTCAACAGATAGCTCCGCCATACCTGGGACGACAACAGGCCACAATTGTAAAATGGAAAAAGTTTTACGCTTGGAATATTACCACTAATCCACACTATAATGGATAAACGTTCCACGCTCCCATCTGCCACGTCGCAAGAAGAAAAGACAACAGATGGACGAAGCTAGTACTGGAGTGGAGTCCGAGGGAGCACCGGAGGCCTAGAGGAAGACCACCAGACAGATGGGACAAAGACATCAAGAAGATCGCTGGTAACACCTGGCAGAGAACTGCCCAAGACCGTCCCACTTGGAGAAGACTGCTGAAAGCCTACCTGAATCCACGACTCGAAGAGGCCACATCATTTAATGATTGAATTGGCTGATGATGAAATACATAAAACACACCCGAATCCTGAAATATTCAACAGGATTGTGACCTGTTGACTTGGCTGGTTAGTCCAGATGTGAGATATGTCCACCTGCAGTCACATCCCTGACTGAAGAGAATTTATGCTTTCTTTGCTCCTACTGTAGATGCATCTTTTCCCGACCAAAAAGGTTTTTAGGTTTGACACATTATGGAATGAATGGTATGGCACTGGGCGTTGGCGTCTGACGGTACCTGGAGGCTAGAACGGTGTTCCTCGTGGCATTCGTTAAGAATACTGTAAGCTGAAATCGGCCCAACGTTCCTTTACAGAGGAAAGCCACTGAGTTGCAGTGAAGCTTCAACGAAGTGAGTGACAAATAAAAGCAGGAAATGTGGCCATTGTATTTCCCACATGACACTCTATCGTTAAAATAAAGTTCGTCAAACGCAAATGAATCTCCCTCTCTCTCGTGGTGTGTGTGTGTGTGTGTGTGTGTGTGTGTGTGTGTGTGTGTGTGTGTGTGTGTGTGTTATTGCCACCAAGTCTTGTCTACATCCACTTTCGCTACCTCTGATGTTATACTGCCTCTTAACTTCATCCAATCCATTAAGTAGCCAGCTTTTCCTCTTAACGTTTATTCCCCCTGCGCTCACAAGGCCAACTGGAGGACGACTTCTATTAGATTGCCTCAAATATCGGGTACTATTCTGTCGCTAGAGCGAATTATACATGTGAACGATTCATCGATACAAACGACCGCTCAAGACGAAGTAAAACTGAATGTACTGGCGCGCTGCGTTTGTCCACTGCGGTTTCCTTGCTTGTGGTTACCGTTAACGAGGCGTATTACTCATCGTCCCGTTATCCTTTCCATGAGACCGCGTGCTAGCAAGCTCGAAGCGTACCTTCCTACACACACACACACACACACACACACACACACACACACACACAACCAAATACTCTAACGTTCGAACCCCGCACCGTTGGTTTTCCACGATGTGATTACATATTACCAGCCGACTTAATACGATTATATTTTCTTTAACACGCCACATAAATCACTGCCTTAAAAAAAGTATCAAAACATCGTAAGAACCTTACCTGCACTCTATGTGAGCTCCATGTGTTAAATCGCTCGTTTAGTAATCCACTATTTGTTTTCATAATGATGTCCATAGCCATGTGTCATATCGGATATCCAATAACATATATAAAATCAAATTACAAAAGGAGGTCTCATTACACACATATATATTCTCATATACTCGTTGCCATGACACCAGACGTGTCACGTACAGAGTGAAAATACTCTCGCGTAGTAGTGGCATTATCTGTTCCGAAAGAACAGTACTATCGATACGATGTAAACATTTTTACGTGGGCAAAACGTTGTTCTCTTAGTATTTCAGGCCATAAACAGCATACTGGTTTAGGCTGAGTCTCACAAAAAGTAAAAAGCAGCAAATCAACCACTGTTAACAACACATTTTATTGAAAATAAATCATGCAGTTACCGGTTTCGAATCAACAGTTCGATCATCAGGTGGCTGTTCACGTCCAATTTTTTATTTAAATTATAAGATGTGGTCTGTCTTTGGTTGTGGCGAAAGTTTCCTACGGTGATGATCCCCTTCGGCAAGAAGCGGTATTAAATGAAAGATATTTTGCTTTAGTCATACGTAATGGTGAGCTGAAACCATGTCAACTACTGACTGCGTAGGATTTGCTGTTGTTGTACCACAGTCTAATTAATACATACAGTCATGACACTCTCTGCTGCGAAAGCTGTTACCGTTTGACAGCTGAAGCGACGCTAGCGCTCCAAGCGGTCAGAAAGCAGTCAGTCACATGTGTAGTAAGGATAATGTTCCTTTTAATTATTTTCGATTAAGTAGCGAAGTGGTTGATATATTTTTGTCTTCCACGCGTTAGCAAATTACCAAGAGAGATGAGTTATCATGAAATACATGTAGAAGCAGCGGAATCACAATGATTCAGTGACATGAGGTACAACTTATTTATGAAGAAATACTTTATAATATACATAACTTACTCCGCTGAAAGCGAGAGAAACACATATTTCACATATGACAATCATATATTTGTGTTGGCACTTTTCACAGGCACTTTCCTTGACAAATTTTTTATGGCGTCGACCCTTCTTGCATTTCACTGGACTTTCTAATACACGAATATTTTTGTAAGTCTAATTAGTTTTTCTTCAAAAGCGAATATGTTGATATTCTTGACGTTTGTGGATCTGACTTACTAACAACTGTGGAGTTGGTTTCCTCTATGTTGGGAAACAGTTTTATTGCTTTTGAAAATTTACTATCACGTCTGTGTTGTTTTCCTTTAAGCTACAGGTGTGGTGGCTTATTTGGTACGTTGGGTAATGTAGTTACTACATTCCATAAATTTTCTACGTTCCGCAACCACTGATTTGGCTGAAAGTGTAGCGAACAAAACTACGCCTTCCTGTGTAGATATACAACGTCTTTCTGTAAAAGCTGAAGTCTTCTGTTGTTTTCTAGCAATTTTCTGTTATTAAAAGAAAACATGATTCAGTAAATATCTGTACGTGACAAGAGAACTGTAAACAAACTGTACCGTAGTGTACCGTTTCGTACCTTCCAGGGTCCTTAAGAAACAAAGGAATGACACATGTAGTGTCATTTTTTTAGTTATTGTTGATTTTTATGGCACTACATACACTCCCTATTGTAAAATGTACGTTACAGATCAATATAAACGTTAGCATTCGCATTCGTAATCGGAGGTGTTGCTTGCTGGCCGCTTGGGGCTCTGCTAACGCTGTGGGTAACAAAGACAAGGAGGAGTGTCGCTACTGTTAAGACTGTGGTATACTTCGTCGTTGTTTGCAGCCAGAGAGTAAAAGTGACCTAATGATACAAGTACACTGCTGAGGAAAAATGCCGTCCGATTTTCTCTTGAACGTGTTTCTCGACGCCGCAACTATGATTTTCCAGCGTCCTAGCGCTATCTAACGCATACGAAGCTTAAAGATAGCTGCGTGTTAATGAAAAATATACTAAGGAGACCAGTGCAACCAGCTGGCCGACAAGAAAGTATTCTGTCCAACACGAAGCGGACCCCGACGCACTGGATCTAACAGAGACCTCCCTCCACACCGAATTACGGGATACGACATACGACTCAGACTTGCATCTCAACGTAATATTACCGGAGTGCGTGTTTTGTGGTCTCGTTAAATACAGGCAGTAACTTGTATCGCTTGCGCATCACGGACATATACCTCTAATCCGTCTGAAACGGCCTCTGTCATAGGCGGCGCAGTGGTGCGCCGGGCCTATTTGTCACCAGCCGCGTGGAACAATGGCCCGTCCGCGAATATGCAAATCGCCGGCCACCGCTGTGAACCAGGCGCCACCAAGGGCGTGGCTAGCGCCGCGGCGAGACACTCCGGCGACACCTTCGCTACCAGACACATTCTTTGTACGCCTCAGCCAGGCTGACATCTAGCGACTATTGTTAAGTACGTGCACACAGTATAGAGGCTAGAAATGTGAAATTCCTGTCGTACGTTTCGAATTATTATTTTGCCGGTAGCAGCATTCCTCCCCCAGTACACATAATACGACAGGACGATGCGCTATGCACCCAGTGCCGGCTCGACAATATTTTTCGACACAAGCGACTCATGATCTGCCCCCACCCTCCCCCTCTCGTCATCAAATACTTTTCCTTGGGCTCTTGACCTTTAAAAATAAATTTAAACCTAGCAATTGTAGAACTCAGCTGTCTTTTTCTCTTTTAAAATAAGTACTACACAGGCATAACTCTCCACCAAAAATAAATTTCTGAATCTTACTCCAGTCCTGCATACTGAAACAAGAAACTATTTATTTCCCTTTTTCCCGAGGTCATTAAAAGCTTTCAATGAAGCCAAAGAGAACGAAATCTATCAATTAAATCGAGTAGAAAGAATGAAAACAACATTTCTAATACTTTTTTGTTTAATAATGGACCTATTTTAGTTCTATAATTTATAAATTACTGTACTTTCCATCGCAAAAAACGAGTTGAAACACATGGGATGCATACACCCGGCAAACCAACGGATCGCCGATTTTGATAATCTTAAGCACAATTCTAGATCATACTTAGATAACAAAGATTGCACTAGTACGATGCGCTTCTAAAGCGTTTCCGAGAAATCGAGGTTCAAAGTTTTACGCGCCTGTTGAATACCAAACGGGAAAGCCAGCTGTCAACCAACCAGCTACGGCGCGCCACCAAACACTGATGTGACGATGCTTCATCCAAAAGACACAATAAACATATATCTGCAGAGTACAGAAATAAATGAGCGTCTGGGCTATCGTGAACGGTGACTAACAACTCAATTACTTGTATTACTGAAATGAAACGGTGTGCAACACAACAGCCAGGAGAGGACAATTCCCCTGATTCATTCTGCGAATAGGGAACAAAGCTGCTTTCTAATGATGCTCCAAAATTAAAATAAATATAGTGTACATTATTCGAAACAAGTATAGTCCGGTATAGTTTCACTGCGATACTCGCATCAATAGATCGATAAATAAATGTTAATTTCATTACGATTTCTTGTTACGCCTCAGGATACCTCTGCCCAGATGTATCATGTAGATAATTATTATTATTGTTCCTTTCCGAAAAACACGAGTTGCCGTAGCGATAGATGTATTTGTAGAACATCAGAGAAAAGGTAAATGATGCGACTTGAAAGCACTACAGATAAGCTTGTAATAAACTCTCGCATGGTATTCAACGGCTCGTTAAACTTTGAACCTTGATTTATCTCTGAAATTTTTGTGAAGTGCATTACACTGCAGCAGTATTTATTTATTACATCTAGTTATGCACTTCAAACATGTGAAAGACAGGCAAAATCGGTGAATCGTAGGGTGCATGCTTCCCTTGTTAGGGAAGAGCACGATTTGGATACGATGATACTAGTGAATACAGTCCACATTTTACTGCTCTACATAGAGAATAAATTCTCGAAGAGCTTCAGCGAGTTGCGTCTCGCAGTGCCGATCGAAGCAGGACATGACTTCCCTAGGTTCCCACCGCACATGAAACACCTTCGAGCAATAGACTTACTGAGAGACGCAAGATGAATCTAACCGATACATTCCGACACTGTATCCGACGTTGAGAGTGCCAACAGGCGAAGAGCAATACGTTGGTATTTCACGTAAACAAGTTCTTTCCATGTACTGCAAGGAAAGTACAAACAGTAGGTCACTGCATCACAAATGTAAAAAGAACTCTTTGTTTCGGCCTTTGCCTGGGAGGAGCGAAGACTGGCAGAAGTGAAGGCGGGTGCAGTGTTTGTAACAACCACGAGTAGATGAGCAGTTAGTGAGGAACAGTCGTAGCTTTGTTTCTTGTTTCTGGATTATGCGGTGGCGGCTCATCCGTCGACCTCCAGGCACTGGAGACTCACGGTACTATAACTGCGATCCCCGCTCCCATCATTAAGTAATGCACAAACTTGAAACATTTTCCTTGAAAATGCGTATTTTAAAGCCACATCTATATGCTCTCCCATTAAAAGCGAAGACGACCGAATCTATATTACTCAACGGCTAACCTGGATACGCTCAAGTTCGAGGTTGCATATCTGAAGGCTTCCAGGAGCAACAAAAAGTATATTGTCAATATTTCATAAAGTTGTTGGTCGAATTCAAACATATGAAATGCTATCGTAATCTTCTTACTAAGAGCTATGATCTATGTTAAATGTTTAACACAATAAGTCAAAAATTACATTAATCCAAACTATATTAATTCAGTATTTGAGGACGAGAGCACTTAGCGGCTTCCAACAAACTTTACACCTAATTTAAAACCTTTTCGGACCTTTTTCTCGCTTGCATCGTCTGCAAACTAACGAAACGAAAAAAAATTTTATCGGTTACTACAGTTCCGCTGTTCATGCAGTAGAACTGCAATACCAGGCGTGACGTTTTAATTAAATATGTCTTTGCTACTACCACTATTCGCAACACATTTTGCAGATAGTATCTGTACGTACCACTGAAATTATCTGTAAATTTATATCATTGTACGACATATAGTTCGGGATATGACGTTTTATGAATGGGGGTTCAGTAAAAAAATTAAAAGATCGCGTGTCGTTGTTGGCCGGGAGGCCCCGTCGGGGAGGTTCGGCCGCCGGGTGCAAGTCTTATTTCAGGTGACGCCACATTGGCGACTTGCGCGTCAGTGATGATGAGATGATGGGGACAACACAACACCAAATCCACGGGTGTAGTAATTCGCCAACACGGCCGGGAATACCACTCAGCTAAGCAGGCGGACTGGGAGTTCGGTTCTTTAAACACCTGGAGCTGAATATCTACTGGTAACATTACACCACATTACATTAAACAAATCGTCACACACTGTGACGATGGGGCGTTGTATTCTGGAGGCAGCTGGCGGATCGTAACCAATAACAAACGACGTCAGGGAGCACCAAGCAAAACTTTGGGATGGCGCAACGGCGAGATACTGCCATTCTGGGTTCTGCGCGACAGGGGGAGTTTCAAATCCCCGGCTTAAAGAAATGCCTATATTTTGTTTTGGAACACACAGGCTATTTTCATAGTAATTTACAATTCAGCTGTGTTTGTTGCTGATTTTGCAACCACTTTGATGCACTCAGGCCAGATTATCAAAATTAAATATAACTGACATGTTGCCGTACCACATAATCCTTTAATGTGGTAAATATATTATGAGGATGTTGTGGTACTGTAACAAGATAAGCTGGGGCTGTGTTTGATTGCATAACTGTGCGTAAGTGACTGAAGACGAATCAAATGGTTCAAATGGCTCTGAGCACTATGGGACTTAACATCTGTGGTCATCAGTCCCCTAGAACTTAGAACTACTTAAACCTAACTAACCTAAGGACATCACACACATCCATGCCCGAGGCAGGATTCGAACCTGCGACCGTAGCAGTCCCGCGGTTCCGGACTGAGCGCCTAGAACCGCTAGACCACCGCGGCCGGCCAAGACGAATCCAAAAAGATATAGAATTCTGTACCATATAAAGTAAACAACAAGGCTGAATAGAAAATTAGTATGGAAAAATTCATTGTCCCGCATAATTATTATCATTTCAAGCGAAATGACATTCGTTTCGGACGGCAACGGCTATCCTCGAATCTGCAAGAAAAATAAATTCAATGATTAATAGAAGAGTTTCGAAAATTACGTCAAAATTAAATTGATGCCATAAGATGCATGTGATGCATCTGTGTCATAAAATACGATAACTGCGGACTGCGTACGGCATTTTTACACATTTTACTTACTAAATTATTTATGTAGCTACGCGCTTTTAAAACTTTTACTGGAAAACATTTTATTGGAATATGTCAATAGTATGTAAATAGTCAGTAGCCCACCAGGGTATTAACTTTTACACACAAGTTCCTCCTCATGTGTCCGCCTCCGTAGTAGAATCGTCAGCTTGGCTGACTGCCATGCTTGGGACGCGAGATCGATTCGCGGTACTCCCTGGGCTTTTTCCTTGCCGGGAGGACAGGTACGGGGTCCACTTAGCCTCTTGAGGCTAACTGAGGAGCTACTAGACCGATTAGTAGCGCTTCCAAGGTCAAGAAACCCGACCTGACGGTCGGTCGGGTCCGGTTAGTCGGTCTAGGGGCCGGCGCGTGGAACTTCACTTACCCACCTTACCCTCCTCATGTAATCCACTGATAACGCTGTTTATTCAGTGGTCGGACTGAATCACGGCAGGTGTTTTATGGTATGACCTTTTATTTTACTGTAGTGTAATTTTGACATGAGTTGCACAAATTTTCGTAATTTTTAAACTTGTTCGTCTTGTAGATCTGAGGATGACCAATGCAGACTGAAATCCGGCATTTCGTTTGAAATATGCGTAACTTTGCCGAACGATAAGTTATTTTCAAAGCAATCAACAACTGTGCCTCTCAAGTCGACTAAAATGTGGTTCTTTCTAAAATAAAACGAAAATGGTCTGCCGGCCGATGTGGCCAAGCGGTTCTAGGTGCTTCAGTCTGGAACCGCGCGACCACTCCAGTCGCAGGTTCGAATCCTGCCTCGGGCATGGATTGTCTGATGTCCTTAGGTTAGTTAGGTTTAAGTAGTTCTAAGTTCTAGGGGACTGATGACCTCAGATGTTAAGTCCCATAGTGCTCAGAGCCATTTGAACCATTTTGAAAATGGTCTATGAGATCCAAAAAAAAATTATCAACATCTAAAGTTCCTAGTATCCACTATCATGTAAGGAACAAAAAACGTGAAGATGGTTCCTTTGGAAGGGCACGTCCGGTTTCCCTCCATATCCTTCCTAATCCTAATTTATGCCCCGTCTCTAACGATCTCATCGACGACGGGATGTTAGACACCAATCTTCCTTCCTCCTTTTCGAAGCTATTCGCAAAGTAGGTGAATTACGTCATTACCTTGTCGTGGGGATGGAAGGCCACATGTGCCGATTCCGATAGGTGGCCTTGGTGAGAGACATGTTTTTATCGGGCGCCGGCTATCGAACGGTCAGAACGGTAGCCCGGCTCCGACCAATCCGGGCCAGTGATTTTGCAACGGTCGGGCGTAGTCGCGCAGAGCGGCTGTAACCGTTACAGGCAGGCTGCTGGAACTGCTCGTAATTAACAGATAAATGGGAAACCGTTACAGTGTGCGCGGATGTCCGGGTCTGGCCACAAACAAAACACAGTGTCTATCCACAACCACCCTACACTCGCCCTTCCGATGACAACAATGAAGAGAAGAGCTATACAGGACACTTGTCCTCCACTGCGATTACAAGCCAGCGACAGAAATCCCTAATAAATGCAGCAGTTTTAGATTTTAAACGACCAGAATTAATTATATGAATGTGTGGTGTCTGTTCTTTCAGACGAGTCAAACACTTGTGTTAACCACTGCGTCATTCGAGCGCAGAGTTAATCGCAAATGCACGGACTACCTCGGCACAGTCCCTGGCCGACCCATATTTCTACCTAGTGCCACCTATGAACAGTCCCCTCGCTACTTTGAGATTCCCGCAAGAGGCCGAACGTAAATATGCACTTGCAATGAAGATTGTGGATTCATTAACCATTGAGGCGAATCAATTGTTTGCATGCGTGATGTCTGTTCTTTCGGACATATCCGAAAGAACAGAGACCACGCATTCATGTAACTTATTCGGACATATTCGAAAGAACAGAAACTACGCATTCATATGGTTGATTCGCCTAAATAAATCCACAACCTTCAGTGCGGATGAACAATATCATTCGACCTCCAGCGGGAATCTAAAATTAGCAAGCATGGAGGACATGGAGGGGGACTGAGGATAGGCGGCTCTATGTGGGAATGTGGGTTGCCCGGGGAGCTTGCCGAGACAGTCCACGTATTTGCCATAAACACTGCGTCCAGATGGCGCAGTGGTTAACGCAACTGCCTAGCAAGCAGGAGATCCTGGTTTCGAGTCCCTAACCGGGACATAATTTCACTCATCGACGCCGATTCTGCATAAAGTCCCGATTCAGATGATACCATCAGTTCCTTTCCTTTCCTTTTTAAATGTACACCAGCAAGATTAAGTTGCGAGTAGGATTCAAAACTGAAGTTTAAACCATCTGGGGAGGATATTACAACACTTACTTTTCGTCTTTCGCAAATGGTCTCATTTTCGGTTTCGACAAATTTTTTGACGTGTATACGGTTGGGTAAAGGGATTTTACCTGTTGCAGTTGTGCCTCCTCTTCATGCCACTCTCTACGTGAAGCACTGTTATTGTTCTACACGCTATTTCATTTCACAATATTCATAGATTCACAAAAATGGCAACGGCTGTTATAACCATTTCGCCAAATCAACGACTATTGTGAAGCAGCAACTATATACAATCATCTTACCACAAGGAACTTCTTGTTGTTGTGGTCTTCAGTCCTGAGACTGGTTTGATGCAGCTCTCCATGCTACTCTATCCTGTGCAAGCTTCTTCATCTCCCAGTACCTACTGCAACCTACATCCTTCTGAATCTGCTTAGTGTATTGATCTCTTGGTCTCCCTAATCTCAATAAATAAACAGTTGTCTGTGGAAAGCTCATATGAAGACTCTACATAAATCAACAGAAAATACGTCGATCACTCGGCAAATACCAATGACAAATACTTCCAGCAAAACAAAAGTCCGAAGCTCAAGGAAGAAACTGTTCGCCGGAGAGTGGTGGTCCGAGGGTGGGCCTATTCAGCGTAACAGTTCAGGAGGAACTTAAAAGAAATCCTTTTAAAATAATATATTCCTGAACAAAACAAAGCGGTCATTCAGCTCCAGCTCTAGCTAGCTGTGCTAGGACAATACGCATGATTTGTTGTAAGGTAGACTATGATTAAGAGTATCGTTCGCCATTCATTCTCTCACGATGAATCACGGAGCAGTGGTGAAAGACTCGACTGGAGGGCTGAACGGTGTGAAGTAGTGTTGACTGAAGAACGCCAATTCTATCTTGGTGGTAGACATGGGCTTTCGGAAAATGTCAGTTAGCGCCATGTCACTGAGGTCCAGAGGCTACGACAATCGTCCACATCTGGTGTTTGTTGGTGTGGGATATTTCACAGTCCAGGATACAACCGTCATCCAGTCCACTCTGTTGTTGAACTTACAACGCTACGGACAGGTGAGCTTCCAGCAGAACAATAACTACACACACATTTGTTTTACCCCTACATGCGCCCTAGGTCTCAAGTCCTCTGACCAGTACGATTTGTCCCACTCAGAACATGGTGGAAAGATATCTGTTCCGGTTTTCGTTACCGGTCCCTCCTCATGATGAGCTGAGACAATTCGTGCAAGAGTATCTCATTAGATGGTATCCGACGTCTGTATGGTCGTATGTCCACACGAAGCATCACTGCGACATGCTACCGATTAAACTTTGGCGGCACAACAATGAAACGCATGACATACACGTTGACATGCGTGTAGATAAGAAAAATGCTGGAATGAGAATTTCACTCTGCAGCGGAGTGTGCGCTGATATGAAACTTCCTGGCAGATTAAAACTGTGTGCCCGACCGAGACTCGAACTCGGAACCTTAGCCTTTCGCGGGCAAGTGCTCTACCAACTGAGCTATCGAAGCACGACTCACGCCCGGTACTCACAGCTTTACTTCTGCCAGTACCTCGTCTCCTACCTTCCAAACTTTACAGAAGCTCTCCTGCGAACCTTGCAGAACTAGCACTCGGATCCCGAGTTCGAGTCTCGGTCGGGCACACAGTTTTAATCTGCCAGGAAGTTTCATAAGAAAAATGCTTTCTTCATCCGCAACCCATCCGGGAGTTACCTATCCGCATCCGCAGCTCACTTATCCGCATTCGAGAGCCTTTCACCCGCATCCACGGATATTAAAATTTTGTAAACCCCTTCAATTTATTCAGTTCGTCGGACCTCTGACGGTTGGCTTGTGCTTGGTCTGAATTTTCATCTGCTGCTGTTTGAATTTCATTCCACTGACTAAACATATAAAAACTACTGCTGGTCATATTTTAACAAAACAAAACCTCTCATATTCTTGATGAATTCCACAAGTTATAATTTTCTGTCGTAGTTATTGAAAACGATTTTGTGCATCTTTCTGCGGAATATTTCCACAACACTGAACGAGGCGTTGTAAGATAAAATGAGCGGCAACGAGTCGAGTTCGTGTCAATTTAAGTCATTCGTAATTGTAATCCGTAAGTATTTAGTTGAATCTACAGCCTTTAGATTTGTGTGATTTACTGTGTAACTGAAATTTTAGTACTCATGTGGATGACTTAACACTTTTCATTATTTTGAGTTAACTGTCGTTTTTCGAACCATACAGATACCTTGTCTAGATCATTTTGCAATGAAGATACTATCTTTTCTTTTTTTAGCCACACAGTGATAAGTTTTGCGGATATCTGCATCCGTTCAGAGCACTAGCCAGAGAAAACGCCTGCGGAGCACACGAATGTCCTGAAGCAGTCCGAAATGCGTATGTGTTTCTGACTTCATCTTGAGCGCGCTTGGTGCACACACTACTTGAGTCAGACGGAGGCAGGACACAGCCAAAGCATTTGGATGAAGCTACTACTGGTCGGATCATTGGTAGGTCAGAGTGCGGTCCAAGTCACTGTGAGGTTAGATGACTTTCCAAGCCGCTCACATGCAAGAGCTGTTCGGCGATCGCTTTCCTTGTGGCAGGGAAACCACGACGTAACCTGTCTGCAACGAGTGCAAACCAGCCCGTCGCCGCACTGCGCGGCCAGAACCACCGTCTACGATCCTTCGAGCCCTTAATTGCCAACAGCTGCCCAAGGAGAAAACAGGAAACATAGACTACCGTTATGCAAGTGAAAGTCTCGTGTCATACGAAGTAGGAAATGAGTCTGCTTCGCCAACACGTCCTGTCGTGTGTACGACGTACGCGTAACTCCAGCTCGATAACGATTGTGTAATTACCCTCCGGCGGTACAACTTTCTATTCGTTGTCGATCCGCAAAAGCCATTAAAATTTGACATGGAGGCTAGGAATTCTCTTAATGCTCAATTCTTTAAGTTATCTTTTCCATTTAACAACAGATGCTCACTGTAGGTCAGCTCAGAGTAGTGCGGAATAGATTGTGAAGCAAGAACTTTTTTTTGTGCGATGCAAAATATATACAGTTTTCGGTTGCTTCCGCTATTATTAAAACTAACATGTAAGCTTTTTTTAACTGTTTTATGGCACAATCGCCAATTTTTGTGATATCCGATAAGCTTTTCAGGTCTACCTTCATAAAACGTTGTTTCGTCTCTACCTGCTCATTGAATAGTCATTTCCTAGACATTACCGCGACGTAGGGCATACAAACGCATACATAAAAGATGAAACAAGGAAATGGCCTAACGGCGGTCAAATGTTTATACTATATCCCGTCATTAATATACATTATTGTAGGACCTCTTGCAGGAAAGATTAATCGACATCGAGGTCGACGAAGGCAGAGCAGAAGCTCGGATTGGCGGAGTGTTGGGAAAGGTAATCAGCCGTGTCCTTTTAAAAAAAAAAAACACCCCGGCATTTGCCGTAAACGATTTAGGGACCACGTAGAACGTAAGTTGGGGTAGTAGAGAGAGAATTTGAACCACAGTTCTCCCAAAAACTAGTTCAATGTGCTAGCCACTGCGCCACTAAGATCGGTGGCAGAAGCTTGCTGTCTTCACCACTATTCGTAGTTGCGGGAAATGTTCTGTGAACAGCAGGAATAATAACTATAAACCTTAAGCAGGAGATTATGGTCTTAATACTGACTGCCAGCTTAAATGATTCCGATGAATTACGCAAACGGAAAAAAGAAAGTTGCAGAGTTATAAGGTCATCCTCTCATTCTAACCACCAAAATCCAAGTGTTTTTTTCCGTGAAAGATGAAAATTGTCGCTCCGATGTAAGACAACGGGTTTTGAAGAACACCTTGTCAACGACGATTATCTGTAGGTGTAGTCTAAAAGAGACAGACCGTTTACGCTAAATTTTACTCCGTGTGGCAGCGTCAGGATCATCGAAGATGCGTTCGTTGACTAGTGGATGGTTGGTGCATGTGAAAGGTACACAGACCACAACATGGCTACACCGCTGGTCGTAATAATATTCTCGACGACCCTGTGGCCCTGTTGAGCAAAGCTTGGGAACCGCCAGTGTGAAGTAACTGAGCAACACTGACGCTGCATGTCGGGACTGATGAGAACAAGCGGAACGTGGGAGCAAGAGCCGCAAACCGACAAGCCAGTCACGCAGACCCACTGACTGCCTGCGGCAATTTGCCGTCCGCTTCACGTCAAAGCGCTCTCTCTCTCTCTCTCTCTCTCTCTCTCTCTCTCTCACACACACACACACACACACACACACACACACACACAAAGCGTATGCCCCTAGGCAATCAAGCTGCAGCCGCAATTGTGGACAGCGTGCACTTCCTCGTTTCTTGCACGAGCCACTCACACGACCGGTAGGCGCTGTGCAAGGGCTCCTGACGATGTGGTCTGCTAACGATCAAAAATGCGAAGTGTACATGCAATAGTGCTTAAGAATCACCCGGAACGTTTTTCACGTACGCGACATTGTGATACTAATTGGTTAGTGATTTTATTTTAATTAATTAACCTTTATTTCTGAAATTGCAGTCAAACTCTTAGTTTTCTGGACGTACCCTCTTGATTACTTTTCTGCTTAGTCACCATCGTAGCCATTAACTACTGAAACAAATAAAATCTGCAACTACATTTCGCCCTCCCTGTCAACAGCGTCTTTCGTAATGAAAAGAACAAAAATAGATGGAATTATTTTTAGAACTATAGCATACCAGTGGATATATGTATGTCACTCTCAAAATTTTAATGAAGTCATGTTTTTTTCCTCATAAAAAGTTACCTTTGACATCTCGCAGTTCTACGCAACGCAGCAATTTCTCAAATAATATGACATGCTTTCTTGGGTAGGTTATTGAGCGACGCTTCACATCCATGAACAGACGCTCCCGGCGGCTAAATGATGCCCTCGGATTGTTTCTTTAGACTTTAGAGAGAAAAAAATAGGGTGGCACTAGATCCGAATTGTATGGTCGACGCAGAAGTGGCTGGAATCTGACTATTGAAGAAATGCTTGTGTTTTCCCTGGTCTTTAACCGTAACTTTCTGTCGTTGCATGAAACAAAATGTCACATAAACTGCCTGTGCCCAATTCTCCTACATCATTTCTAACTTGTTAGTGCAGTCTGGCATGCGGTTACGGCCCGAAAATTTTTTAATGTGATTGTGGCAATGTGTCCACTTTCTGACAAACTAATGGACAACATTATTCTGTCCACATTTCCAGCTCTATTCACATGACTGAACTAATATCATGAAAGACGATATAGAAATATTAGTGTGGCTAAACCTCCAGGTCAAAATGGTAGGTAGTCGAATTTCACGATCAAATGCGGTGTAGAAAATCGATTATGACTTAATGAAATTAATCTCACCAAAAATTTCTTGACAGAAAATCAACTACATGAGAAGCTATTTGCTTCTGTGTTGTGTTTTGCGGTCCCCATGGTTTACAAATTTTCCTGTACTAAATACTCACATTTAAAATAATAGCGGTAGTAATCAATGTAAAGACAGCGGAACAGTATGTTTCTTGGTGCAGTGAGCGTCCTCTTCCACACTAAAACAGAGCTCCTACTCCAGTGTAGGTGTATATCCAGATATACAGGGTTATTACAAATGACTGAAGCGATTTCACAGCTCTACAATAACTTTATTATTTGAGATATTTTCACAATGCTTTGCACACACATACAAAAACTCAAAAAGTTTTTTTAGGCATTCACAAATGTTCGATATGTGCCCCTTTAGTGATTCGGCAGACATCAAGCCGATAATCAAGTTCCTCCCACACTCGGCGCAGCATGTCCCCATCAATGAGTTCGAAAGCATCGTTGAAGCGAGCTCGCAGTTCTGGCACGTTTCTTGGTAGAGGAGGTTTAAACACTGAATCTTTCACATAACCCCACAGAAAGAAATCGCATGGGGTTAAGTCGGGAGAGCGTGGAGGCCATGACATGAATTGCTGATCATGATCTCCACCAAGACCGATCCATCGGTTTTCCAATTTCCTGTTTAAGAAATGCCGAACATCATGATGGAAGTGCGGTGGAGCACCATCCTGTTGAAAGATGAAGTCGGCGCTGTCGGTCTCCAGTTCTGGCATGAGCGAATTTTCCGCGGGCTACGCGTGAAACTTGCCCGCACGCGTTCAACCGTTTCTTCGCTCACTGCAGGCCGACCCGCTGATTTCCCCTTACAGAGGCATCCAGAAGTTTTAAACTGCGCATACCATCGCCGAATGGAGTTAGCAGTTGGTGGATCTTTGTTGAACTTCGCTCTGAAGTGTCGTTGCACTGTTATGACTGACTGATGTGAGTGCATTTCAAGCACGACATACGCTTTCTCGGCTCCTGTCGCCATTTTGTCTCACTGCGCTCTCGAGCGCTCTGACAGAAGAAACCTGAAGTGCGGCTTCAGCCGAACTAAACTTTATGAGATTTTCTACGTATCTGTAGTGTGTCGTGATCATATGTCAATGAATGGAGCTACAGTGAATTTATGAAATCGCTTCAATCATTTGTAATAGCCCTGTATTTTCAAGAGAATTTAAAGAATTTATTCGTTGCCTGAATTCGTTCAACCAGGCAATATAACAACGTAACATTGTAGCTATTAATGAATACATTATGACAGCATTTAAAATTTTTAAATTGTGTGAAATTTTGAAAAAAAATTTTTGTTTCCCCTGGAAGCCGTGAGATAGGCAAGCTGCAACTGGATTGGGTTCTGGGATGGTAATGAAGACACGGGAGTGTGGCGCGATGTACACACAGGAGAGCGTGCCGGCGCGGACTGTACCGGCAGCCATAAAACAGCGTTATTCGTGTAGTCGTAGCGAGAACAAAGGCGGTGGGCGTGCGGCGCCGCAGGGACAGGGACCCGCCGCGGGACCTGTTGCCGCCCCGTGTCCCAGCCCAGCCGCGAGCCTTTGCGCCGATGCGCACATTCCGGCAGTTGCTCCCTGCAGGGCTTCCCTTCCCGTCCACACTCATTTGCGGCTGTGTACGTAGAACACTCGGCGACTGATTTACAGTCCTGCTAGTGATGGAGAAAGCTGCGACGAGTCACATTTACTCATAGACTAATTTTATTTTTTAACGTATTAAATAATAAAACACTATCAGTTACTTCTTTTTTCTTGCCTCACACGACGCGTTTCAGGAATTTATTACCATTTTCAAGTGCAGCTATTTACACTAACACATTACATGGCGTTTGCGTGTGTGCTGTTCTGCCAATGTTGACTTGCAGTCGTCTTTTTATGATTTCACGGCGATCATAAAATTTAATGAAGGAGCTGGAAATTTTTGTACATCACTAATAGTCAGGACGAGAAATTCTCAGTGACAAGTAGCAAATGTTTTTTTCTGTATGCAATAGTTATAATCATCTATAAATATGTTTATCTCTTCGTCCACGCCACTCAGTATTTGCAGCAAAGTAGTATAAAATATAATACAAAGCATAATCGATAATTAAGTAGTCAAAGGTGCTACTGATAGGAGTAAAGATGTGAATAATATAACCAACGAAAAACAACTCTGTTTTACAACTCTTTGAGAAGCCATACCGTCGTAATATCTGTGTACCAATTTTGATTTTACGTAAACTAGAGTGATTGTCTGCGACTGTGTGAATTTCTGCGAAATGAACGAGGCACAATATCGGTATTTGCGACAAAAATTACTATTCCATGACATTAGCCTGAAAAAACACAAGATTTGTTTTGCGATTGCAGTAACACCACAAAGAGAAACTACAGAGCAAGATGGATAGAACAACAAACACGTAGAAGTCACATAAAATGTATATACAAGGATGCATCATAAATTCATGTCATTCGAATGGTTCAAATGGCTCTGAGCACTATGGGACTTAACTGCTGAGGTCATCAGTCCCCTAGAACTTAGAACTACTTAAACCTAACTAACCTAAGGACATCACACACATCCATGCCCGAGGCAGCATTCGAACCTGCGACCGTAGCGGTAGCGCGGTTCCAGACTGCAGCGCCTAGAACCGCTCGCCCACACTGGCCGGCCATGTCGTTCGGTTCATTTTTAAAGATATTCTCACTTCAACCCCATAATTACTCTTATCCCAAGAACTACGTTTATTCCAAATACAGACATTATTAAAATTATAAAAGTGCATAAGTTTCGCAAAAGTAACCTGGTATTTCAATATTTCAGTGAACCTACCTTTCAGAAGTACGTAGGGACTTCAGAAAGCAAGTTCCACATGTTATCCCATGCTAAGACCGTTGCGCTACAACAGTGCCAGATCCTCAGGAGAGAGTACATGTGCCGGGTTTCCTGCAGACACTGTTCTGCTGTGGCGCAGATAACAGGTAGACCACAGAGTGGGAGTAACTTCTGCAGTAACTGGAAACGTACTCCAAAGTTGAAGTACTACGGACAGTATAATTCATGTGGCCAAAACATGTACACTGTACGAAGATCACCGTGAAATTCTGGTGCTGTGTGGACCAAATGCAATGTTGCATCCAGACTTAGTGAACTGGTGCTGCCAATTTCACCAAGACCGCACAGGGTTGGGCGTTGCTGACCGGGAAGGAAGAGCATCGACATCGACTACAAAGAACGATGTCCAGGTATTCGAGGAGGAACATCTGAGGAGGGCAGAGATTTTTCGACAATGAGGACGTTCACACAGCGATTCTCGAATGGCTTCGCCACGAAGGAGCGGATTTCTATCGTTGAGAATCATAACGACTGGTCAAACACTCCTACCGTTGAAACTTCCTGGCAGATTAAAACTGTGTGCCCGACCGAGACTCGAACTCGGGACCTTTGCCTTTCGCGGGCAAGTGCTCTACCAACTGAGCTACCGAAGCACGACTCACGTCCGGTACTCACAGCTTTACTTCTGCCAGTACCTCGTCTCCTACCTTCCAAACTTTACAGAAGCTCGCAGGAGAGCTTCTGTAAAGTTTGGAAGGTATGAGACGAGCTACTGGCAGAAGTAAAGCTGTGAGTACCGGACGTGAGTCGTGCTTCGGTAGCTCAGTTGGTAGAGCACTTGCCCGCGAAAGGCAAAGGTCCCGAGTTCGAGTCTCGGTCGGGCACACAGTTTTAATCTGCCAGGAAGTTTCATATCAGCGCACACTCCGCTGCAGAGTGAAAATCTCATTCTGGAAACATCCCCCAGGCTGTGGCTAAGCCATGTCTCCGCAATATCCTTTCTTTCAGGAGTGCTAGTTCTCCAGGTTCGCAGGAGAGCTTCTGTAAAGTTTGGAAGGTAGGAGACGAGGTACTGGCAGAAGTAAAGCTGTGAGTACCGGACGTGAGTCGTGCTTCGGTAGCTCAGTTGGTAGAGCACTTGCCCGCGAAAGGCAAAGGTCCCGAGTTCGAGTCTCGGTCGGGCACACAGTTTTAATCTGCCATGAAGTTTCATATCAGCGCACACTCCGCTGCAGAGTGAAAATCTCATTCTGGAAACATCCCCCAGGCTGTGGCTAAGCCATGTCTCCGCAATATCCTTTCTTTCAGGAGTGCCAGTTCTCCAGGTTCGCAGGAGAGCTTCTGTAAAGTTTGGAAGGTAGGAGACGAGGTACTGGCAGAAGTAAAGCTGTGAGTACCGGACGTGAGTCGTGCTTCGGTAGCTCAGTTGGTAGAGCACTTGCCCGCGAAAGGCAAAGGTCCCGAGTTAGAGTCTCGGTCGGGCACACAGTTTTAATCTGCCATGAAGTTTCATATCAGCGCACACTCCGCTGCAGAGTGAAAATCTCATTCTGGAAACATCCCCCAGGCTGTGGCTAAGCCATGTCTCCGCAATATCCTTTCTTTCAGGAGTGCCAGTTCTCCAGGTTCGCAGGAGAGCTTCTGTAAAGTTTGGAAGGTAGGAGACGAGGTACTGGCAGAAGTAAAGCTGTGAGTACCGGACGTGAGTCGTGCTTCGGTAGCTCAGTTGGTAGAGCACTTGCCCGCGGAAGGCATAGGTCCGAGTTCGAGTCTCGGTCGGGCACACAGTTTTAATCTGCCAGGAAGTTTCATATCAGCGCACACTCCGCTGCAGAGTGAAAATCTCATTCTGGACTCCTACCGTTGTTTACAGAGCCTGGGTGACTATACTAAAAATAGTTCTATTATCTATTGTCACTTTGAAGGATATTGCAGCATTCAATAAGTTATTTAACGTGCCATACTAATACGTAACTTACTTTTTAAAGTCTCCTCGTACCAGTGACGAGGAAAGCAAGGCATGTGACAATGTATACACTGTCATACGAACCATGTTAAGGGTGCGTTAACTGCATCGTAGTAGAATCTATACTGTTTGGCATAGTTTCTACCTTGTGTGTGTGCGTATGTGTGTGTGTGTGTGTGTGTGTGTGTGTGTGTGTGTGTGTGTGGGCGGGGGGGGGGGGGGGGGCTACAGTCGCTCAACGTCAAATGTTTGTGTATTCCTAAGGGACCAAACTGCTGAGGTCATCTGTCCCTAGACTTACGCACTACTTAAACTAACTTATGCTAAGAACAACACACACACCCATGCCCGAGGGAGGACTCGAACCTCCGGCAGGACCGCGCAATCCATGACATGGCGCCTCAAATCGAGCGGCCACTCAACATAGTTTCGACGATGCAAGTAACTAAGTTCACCCCGTTATTCTCATTGCATACAAATATTTACACATAATAATTTGTGAAGTACAGCGAGAGATCATTACAAGGACATACACACTGTCAAAATATTCAGTAGGAGTACGCACTGATATTGAACATCTAAATGTGTGTTACTGTTATATTAAATTATGAGTGAGTATCCATAAGATTATGCTAAAGAAGCAGATGCTAAAGAGGTCACATATATGCTTTTTTAAAGAAAGCTGTTGCTATTTTTTTACAAAATTTAGTTGACAATTTTAAAGAAATAAATAAAAATGTCGTGTGACTACGGCCTCCCGTCGGGTAGATCGTTCGCTGGGTGCAAGCCTTTCGATTTGACGCCACTTCGACGACTTGCGCGTCGATGGGGATGAAAAGATGATGATTAGGACAACACAACAACCAGTCCCTGAGCGGAGAAAATCTCCTACCCAGCCGGGAATCGAACCCGGGCCATTAGGATTGACATTCTGTCGCGTTGACCGCTCAGCTACCGGGGGCGGACATTTTAAATAAATGACTCAAAACATATGGAGGGACGTGTGGAAGTGAAGGATCTAGTTCTGAATGAGAGACTTCGAATATTGTAGGATACTGCCTCGCCGAACCACGAAATACGGCAGTAAAAGTTATATAGGAACTGCATGAATAAGTCAAACAGTAAATTCCAAAGAATATACTTCGTCGACAGTGCTATAACTCAACGCTGTAATTCCAGGCTTCAGTGAGCGCAGCACTACAATTATCAGAAATAATGTTGTCATCATTAAACTCCAAGCTCTCTTACCAGCATAAAGTTATGTGGACTGATTTATTACGTGAAACTCCCAATGAATTACTGAACACCCTGTTTGTGTAGCATAGCTTTGCGAGGCATCGTATCTTTGACAGCGGCAGCGCCTTAACGCCTTCATGATACTGTAGGGATGCAAAGTGTTACCATTCAGTGATTTGTTTCAGTTTAATCGTCGTTGGTGTCTGCCGAAACCCACAATAATGTTTTATCGTAGTTGGTGTCTGCCAAAACCCACAATTGTTATTTTGAAATGATTCTTTTCAATGAACCTAAGCACGAAGTGATATTATTCCGCGCTGCCATTTTCTGCTAAGGGCCGGGTGAAGTACAGATACCCATTCGGAGCTGAAGAAGGCGCTTTCGCCAAAGCATATCTTATTGGGCGAGATCCAGTGAACCCGCACAAAAAGGGCTGCGTACTGCTGGACATGCACACTGGCAAAACTAAATACCTCGAATATAGGTATTGTGCCACGCGTATTAGTCTGGACAATGCAATGAGTCTAAGTGGCACCGGCGATCTTTCTCAATTGATTCTGGAAACTTTCCACATGGTGACAGCCAACCGTAGATTGCAGGCAATGCATTTGGTAACTTCGTTTCTCACGAGCCAGGCGTTTCACAGACTACACCCGTTTGAATGGTATGACATCATCGTTGTGAAAGGATTCCCAGCCCCGCTCACGCAAAGAGGCGCTCACTCAATACGCGTGGCGCCGGTCACGTGAGAAATTCAACTGTGTCAGATCGGGTCCTGTGAAAAGTGGATAGTAGAAGGTAGGAATGTCGCCATAGTCACGACGCTGGTGAATTAGGCATTATCCGCCGCAAACACCGAACATTCTCGCGAAGTTTCACATACCACGAAGGTATAATTGTTGAGCAGATTTTTCCTTCTAGCACACCACTGTTAACAAGGGTTGGCTATCCGAAAAAATACTTAGTAGAAAACGACAATAAAAATTATGTCCGAATTATTTAACAGAACGTAGCTAATGGCACTTTAGCAAAGTGTCATGGACGAACTAAACAAATTTCAATATCAGTGCACACGGCACACAACCAGTATGAAAAAAAAAAAAAAGGACACTTCTTTTCTTATCGCTTTAAACGAAATACGTTATTCAGGAAACCGAAATACAAACACTTGGGCCATGAATTAGGTGTTTCCCGTCTTTGTTTTTGAAGCTGGCTGATGGAAAATGTTAGGAGAGAAAAATAATTGAAAACAATTAAGTAAATTTGGCTTTTCCAAAAGAACTCAGTTAACTACGTAATATGCTACATCAATCGGCAACGAATTTATGCTATGTTCACAAGCAGGCTGTGTTTTAGCAGATACACCAATGAAACGCCAACAAATGCAAAAATTATGTATACTAAGTGACAAGTCCCTAACGCCGAGCCACTGGCTAAGCAAATGTTCCTGTGTATTGCAGCTGCTGAAATCATGACATGAACATGTGAGTAAAAACAAATCACAAACAGCACCTCAGTGATACCTTTTCACATGGGTTGCCAGGCCTCGGATGTGTAATGTCGCGTCTGAAAACTAAACTGTGCAACAATATTATAGGGTCATTTTTTTTAACTAGCCATTTTCTCCCAGTGTCACAAGCGTGGTGTCGTGCGACATTACCTTCAGGCTCGGCAACACTTCAAACAGCAAGGTGTAAGAAAAAAAAAGGCTGCAGTTCAGAAGTTCATGTGAGACTTACGGTGTGTTAATGAAGACACACTGGCAGCACACTTCAGGACAATTCCGCCCAACGCCGCCTTGGGCGTGTCGTATCACGTGAAGGTCGTCACGCGTTCCGTTACTCACAGCTCACTCGTTCTTTTGATGTCTGTGCGACGGGAGGTCAGACCCTCGACGCTCAGAGTTGAAATCACGAAGTTCTCTCATTGGTGTCATGGGTGGCTAAGGACAACATTACAGACACACCACCATTCAGAAACGAGGAGAAAAAGACCCAGCTGATGGCATAAACCGCATGAATGAAACCATCCCTCCCTTTGGAACATTCATTTTCAGACATTTCGCAGTCCAAAACGACATTCTGCACTGCGATGTGCAACAGGACGATTTTATTGACGACCTTTGCACTTTCCAAAAGATTTAACCGTTCTCTCCGTTCTCGAAGGACACAGTGATGCTTTGATATACAGACTAGAACAACTAAGCACCGTTCAAAATCATTCAGCGAAAATTAAACGCGATTCGAAGCATAAAAGGGTATGTATGCTTTCTCACACCTCCTTTTCCGTATCCTTCTGTGGCGTGTATGCAGGAGGAGTGTGACTTCGATACAAGCGTGAATAAAACGGCAAAGGGTCAGTCTAATACACCCCAGCTCAGCAATACCCTCGATGCCCCCTTCGCATCTTTGTTCAGCACTTTAAAAATGGCCATGTACAAAAATGCCCTTTCACAGTTTCCTAGGTCCCGGCGGACTAGGCAATCCTGTCGACACCCCTCAAATTTCGCCAGCCAGGATTAGTGCAATGACATAGCACCATTCAGCTGTTTAGTTTCAACGCAGAAGCAAATCAACCTGCAGGCAGCTCTTACACAGTGAGGAGCGTTTCCTACTCCTGTTTTTATCAGCGTTTTCCGAGCGTGGTAAGGATTCCATAAATAACTATGTTTGCCTTAGGCTCTGGCTCGTTCAGCACATAAGAGGTGGAACGTTTATTTTTGTTTTACAGAATTATGGTATGGAGACAGCTGTCCTTCACTGAGATTAGCCAAGCCGTTGATCTGCCTGGAGATGGCAGGTCACAGTGATACAAGGAAATATGCTAGGCATGTCACACATTGCAGTAACACGCAGACTGATCTTATCACGCGCCGTCCAAGTCGAGGCCATTGCCACTGCACTACACTGTGGGACGATGGTGCTACTGGTCGGCAGGCAGCCCAATGGACAAAATATACTCTAACCTATCACCATGCTGCTGCTACTAGTCAAATAGTGCCAATGCAGACAGTTTGGAGATGGTTGTGGAAAATGTGCACTCATCTGTGCAAGTCAATGAAGGTGCCAAAGTTGGCCCATACACATCGTGCGGCCAGGTGCCAATTAACACATGCAGTGAGGGTATGGAGCGTTGGCATTAAGTATTCTTCAAAGATCAGTCATATCTCTTCAAGGAGGGCCATGACGGCAGGATCTGTGTTTACCATCAGAGGTGAAGAATCATACAAATTTAATTTCTTCCACACCCCTTATTTGTGGGTCGATCTGTCATGATTTGGAGAGGCATCAAGTTAAACAGGAAAACACCCCTCATTGTCATGCAACTTCCTCCGAAGAACACCAAGCGCAACTGAGATGAGACAGGAGAGTCTGACAGCAAGTGGGAGGCTTCAGCATTTAGACCGTTCTTCCACTGATGCAGGATAATGTTCAACCTCACATGACACAGGTCGGCCAAGATCGTCTCAATGCAGTGGGCATCCCAGTAATGCAGTGTCCTCCCAGCAGCCCTGACTTAAACCCAATTGAACATACTTGGGAAACCATGGGTCGAAATCTAAATTGTAGGAACTCTCAGCCAGAAAAAGTAGAGGAATTGGTTCTTGGGTCACAAAACATATCTATTAACATCCCCTGGACCTATTTCAATTCCTTGACGCGCAGCTAAAGTTGCCGATATCAGGCTGTCATTTGTGCTAGTGGTGGTGCCACCCGTAACTGAGAAATAATTTAATTGCGCATAAAAAAACAGATGACTGAAGCTACGCCACTGGACCAGCACTTGTCGGACTCATGCAAAATCTGAGGGATATGGAAAGGGCTGCCTTTCCCACCAGCGCCTAGGAATCCGTGAATGCGTGTCTCCACACAGGGACGGATATTTAAAGTGTCCAACAAAGGTGCACAGATGGCACCGAGGATGTTGCCGAACGGGTGTCTTAGAGGAACCTTTCGCTATTCTTTTCAACTACGTGTCAATATCGGAACCTCCCTCCCCTCGTTCACATGCCACAGGAGGGCGCGGAAGAGGAGGGATGAAAGCATAAACAGCCTTTCCTTCTTCAGAGCATGTACAAACTTCGTCGAATGATTTTCAATGGTTCCTAGTGGTTCACACGTATACCATGTGGGTGTTACAGTCCCACATGTCTTTAGAAAAAAGTTGAATTGTCTGGGGGTGACGACAATGTCAAAGGAAATCAAGAACATCGCCCTGTTGTACGTTGCACTGAAAAATGATACTTAAACGTGGGCGATAATCAATATACAAAATACAAGCTTCTCAAATGTGGTGCCACAGAAGAATGCTGTTGATTAGATGGCAGATCGAGCTACTTATGAAGAGGTACTGAATCGAACACGCGAAAAAAGATGTTTATCACACAATTTTACTTAGAGGGACAGCAAATGTTAAGAGGAACCAGGAAATAGTTAATTCGGTAGTGAAAGGTAATAACTGTACAGGGAGTCACACGTCTGACTACAGTAAGCAGGTTCACACGGCTGTTGGTTGCAGGCAGTTATGCAGAGGTGAAGAGGCTCGCACGGGATAGGCTAGCATAGAAATAACATTTACTTAAGCGGCAGTGGACTGGCTGCGGAGAGTGAGACGAACGGCCCAGTGGTGTGGTGCTCAGACTGACCTGCGGGTAGGTGTGTTGGTGGCGTTGGAACCCCGGGCGCCGTCTTCCTCGTCCAGCGAGCCGCCGGCACCCGAGTCCTGAAACAACAGGAAAGAGCGCCGCTGTTACACCAGTCTCACATCGCGGCGCTGCAAACTACAGCGTCAGCCACATTAAAGCTATCTGACGGACCGAATCTCTGTCCCCATCACCTCCGCCATATGGCCACGCCTCGTAGCCGTCTCACAGTTCCAGCCTGTCACTCCCTCCACTGATCTTCCGTATTCCAGATATCCGGGATCGAATTCCAAATCCGGTTCACAATAATGGAGAGGCGTAAACCACTACGGAACAAATCAAAACAACAATGGGACAGATTCTTTCAGAATAACTTGCATGGCTTCGTACTTCTGATTAGTGGTGGCAAGTTCCCATGAGACCAAACTGCCGAGGTCATCGGTCCCTAGGCTTACACACTACTTAATCTAACTTAAAACTAACTTACGCTAAGGAAAACACACACACACACACACACACACACACACACACACACATGCCCGAGGGAGGACTCGAACCCCCGTCGGGCGGAGCCGCGCGAACTGTGACAAGACGCCCCAGACGGCGCGGCCGTCTAATCGATCGAAGGTTTTTGTTCATCAAAAGCTAGAATGTCGGGCGCAATAAAACCTTATTCTGCTGTAAAATAACACACACTAAACTGCTTGAAATTAGCGGTCTTTTACTTGCATCTACTTTATCACATCTTATCATATGATACAAGTTTTCAAATCAGGTTTTCTGTTCAGAAGTTATCCCCAAAATTTACTAGAAGTCGTATCAACCTCTCGTTCTATGTGACATAATATTGTTTTTTTCGGGGGGGGGGGGGGGGGGGGGGAGGAGGAAATATACTCCAAACCATTCCCAAATTTGTAAAAAAGCTGAAAATCTTTTTCCTTACACGAACACCAGATGCGTTACTAATGCTGGCAACGATGTTTTTGGAACTTACCACTGCTTACATGCACACATCCTGACAAATTTGGCAATAGCGATAACGCGAAATATGAAATAAGGTGCCATTTTTCAGTACATCGTGGAACTATCAACTAATATGAAGCACATTATCATGTTTCTCACCAGAAGTTCCTTATCACTGTTCACAGAGCACATCTTCGATTCTATTTTGATCCACCGAATCATACTGATGACTGGCCCTCGGCGCAATTTTAAATATCAAGAACGATACTTTGATTTAAAAACAAAATATTGTGTAATTCTGCCGTAGTATATGGCTGACGCCATACGAATGACGTCAGATGCCACTGTTACCTGAGGAAGATTTGTCAGGAAGGTGAAAGGAGCAACACAGATTGAGCTGACTTCGTACGTAATAGTGACAGCCGGAGTGGCCGAGAGGTTCTAGGCGCTACAGTCTGGAACCGAGCGACCGCTACGGTCGCAGGTTCGAATCCTGCCTCGGGCATGGAACTGTGTGATGTCCTTAGTTTGGTTAGGTTTAAATAGTTCTAAGTTCTAGGGTACTGATGATCTCAGTAGTTAAGTCGCATGGTGCTCAGAGCCATTTCGTACGTAATAGTAAACTGTCAACGCTGTTGACGGTCACATTGAATTGCGACAGAGGCATGTTTGTATTTTGTGCTGAGCCTAATGATAAAACAACAACGAACAAAAATCACATTCTGAATTATACGTACCCATGAACCTGCAATCCTAGACAAAGCGATTACGAGAAGATAAGTATACTTACAGGAGTTATGGTCATGTGAAATCAATGAGTGGGAGCTTGCTTTATATGTCCAACGTGAAAAATGGGTAGGTGTGAATAATGACCCCCTTAACCCGACATAAAAACTTTGCACTGTTGTACAATGCTTGACGTGTTTTCATAGTATACTCTGTCGATCGTGAATTTATTCAGGAAGTTTTCATATTTTAAACTGTTTAGTAGAAAGAAGGGGCGGAGAGGAGGGGGGGGGGGGGTCCTGGCTGCTGTCCAAATGGTGACAGTAGTCAAGCCAAGGCTGACTGGTGTACCATCTAGCGATCGTTAACTCGGCGCGCGAGCTGAATCCAGCTACGACTGATATCACTGTGTGGAGACTAGTGGACTTACGCATTATGCCGGTCGATCAGCTCTGGACTGCTGATTGTAAACGCAGACCGAATGATCCACGACCGAGAATAGAAGGTAGACAGAACCGGGGTGGTGTTCGAAACCTTGTCGACAGCGAGGGGAGGGCAAGGCAGTACAGTACAGATGTATGTGGCAGAAGACGAGTGGCGTGTCCTCGATCAGTCAGACTAACGTCCTGGCGATGACTCAGCAACCATATTGGCGGCGCGCGCACCGCCCACTCCAGAATGACGAAACCGGTCGCGGAAACCGCGCTCGGCTTGACGCGGGGCGGTCGGAGACAAAGCAGTTGAGCGCAGCGGTCTGGTGCCCTAAGCGGCCGGGCGTGCCCCTCCCACACACAATGTGGCCATCATCTCGTGTGCGGCGGGCGCCACCCGCGCCACAGAAAGTGGATCGCAGCGAACAATGGGTGACAGCCGAGACAGATCGGCGCGCCGGGATGCAGCTGCGGCTGCAGGCGCTACGCGGCGGGCTGCTGCCTATCCGCCCCGGCATCAGAACGTGAAAGGCCAGCCGGGCCTGCGGGGCGTGACGCCGAGCCGTGGAGACCCGCAACGCGCAGCTCCGATCGCGCGCCCTGACATTTAAAGGCCGCGCAGCATTGTCATCGGACCGGCGGAATTCAGCACAGAGAAAGATATCGCTTTAGCCACCTGTTGGTACTCAAACTCCTGCCAGTGACGAGCCAGTGAAACTGCTCACTTGTCCACACAGCCCTTGATGACCAGAAGGACTGACATTCTTGCACATGCCACATCAATCAATTTCGCACGCACGACAGTCCGTCATGGATGACTGTGTTCTCCCTACGATAGTACAATGGTGCACTTCCTTACATCTACAGCTACGTCACATATACACTGCGCAAGTCACCACATGGACCACGGCGGAAGATACCTTGTACCATTATTAGTCATTTCCTTTCCTGTTCCACTCGCAATAAGAGCGAAAGAAAAACGAACTGTGGTAAAACCGTTCTGCAGTCAGGTTGAAATGCTGATTATCTAAATTTTCTCAATAGGGCTCCGCGAAAAGGACGACGTATTTTCTCGACGAACTCACATTTGAGTTCACGAAGCATCATTACTCGATATGATCCTCACCCCGTCCATCTACACAAAACAAAAAGATGGGCAACAGCTCTCTCCAATTGCCAAAAGTATATACGGGACAGACTGGGTAGCTTGAACCTAAGCAGGACTGGTCAAGACGCCGAAGGATGCAAGCTGCCAATGGAATGTCAAAAGCATTGCAGTATCAGTTTTACAAGACGGAACATAGGAATATCGATGCCGTAGTACACGGAAAGATTCCTTGTTATCAGAGGGAACAAGGTGAAAGAGATTAGGAGCGTATGCGTCACAGAACAGCAACAGCACATGCACCTCGAGAAGGAGTACAACAAGGAAGCAATTAGGAGGAAACCCTATCGGCCATTCTAAGTTAGGGCAGACATGATAATGATATTGTGATGAGTCGGGATTGGATCCAATTGTGGCAGCACATCTCGAATGAACACCATTAGAGCGGAGTGGCTGCGACCTATCTACTGATCTTTCAAAATGGCAGTCCACAAGTTGGTAGAGAAACGTTGCTAGTGATCTTTAAAACTAACAAGCTGCACGGATTTTCAATACTTATCACTTCAGCCATAGTTATTGAGGCGACTGATGAGGCCATCACGGTTCAAAACGGTCTAATCTGCAAACAATAATTGGGTTATAAATGACACAGCTGAACTCTTAATTCAAAATCATTTGGCTTACTTAGTTCTTCAAAAAAATGTTCAAATGTGTGTGAAATCTTATGGGACTTAACTGCTAACGTCATCAGTCGCTAAACTTACACACTACTTAAGGTAAATTATCCTAAGGACAAACACACACATCCATGCCCGAGGGAGGACTCCAACCTCCGCCGGGACCAGCCGCACAGTCCATGACTGCAGCGCCTTAAACCGCTCGGCTAATCGCGCGCGGCACACGTTCTTCATAACAAGAGTCTAATTATTGCTCCACGAGTATTCTTCGCGCTGTAGTCTTCGAAGTCTCAATTTCACGGACACGCTGATGAGTGCTTATTGATAAATCTTTTCCCACTCGATCCAACTACCATAGCCTCAATTACTTTTTTTGTGCGAACGAGTCTTTGTTAAGAACCAAATTCAACTTCCTATGACTTGAAATGGCCAGTTTCTCGTCAAAAATATTCATTTACGGCCATTAGTTCTTCGGCTGAAAGTATTCCATTTAGGATTCTATGCCAATGTACAATTTTGTCACAAAACGTTTGGGAGAACTGTTTAATAATTTGAATATAATGAAAGCCGACGTAGAGTCTAACACGTACCAAGTCCTTGTACGATTGTCATGCCACTAAAACTGCAGGAGCAACGAACTTCGTAAACGTCGCCATGTCGTCAATGGAGCTGTTTATCAAACAATACCAAGCTACGATACCCAGTCAGATTGGGGAAGATCCCGTAATGCTCACGAGAGCTGTACAGTACTCGGCGACGCTAAGAACGCATGCTGGCAGAATAAAAAGGCAGGTAGACGGAATGCGCGCAGCTGAGCGGGAAAGCGGGGTAAGAGTGAACAGCATCCCATGACAAGACGCAGTCACAGCGCGGCCATCGGCGCAGAACCGGGCCGGTCCGCACTCTAACCGGGTCGCAGTCTCCAATTTCCAGACAATGCCGCGTTCACCCGCCAACTACGCGGAAAAGCCTCGCTTTCCAAAATGCCGGTCTCTCGCGAGTCGTATTTCTCAAACAGAGCGGAAAGTCGTTTAGTTAACAGTGCTCGCATATCTGCATTCGACTCCCACTGCGGTAGGCAGTCGGCTTCGCTATTCAAATGTGTTATTAACAGATCTGATTCGTCCCCTGACGTGTCACGCCTTAGTGTTTTATTCTCTAGTAGCATTTGTCTTCTCCCGCTATTAATATGACAGCACAAGTATCAGGCGGCAGACCGAACTGTACCAAGTACTTAAAACAAACTTTCGCCATTTGATGTGAATGGAAAGGTTTATGCTAAATATAAATATCGTCTGATTTACTGACAGGTTACACACACACACGATATTGTTACTTCGAGATCGATTCAATCATTCATTTCTTGACTTTCGGTCATCGTTTTGGAATATTAGAACTTGCTGTAACTTGTCAATTCTGGAACAACTTCACTGGTAGTATTTGTTTATGACAAATATGATCATTTCCATAATTATGTAAAAACCACAGATTAAAAATTTGCTTTCCTTCACAACAACTCTGTTCTATAACGAAACGTTATTTAGAAGTTTTGTTGCCTCTCGCTTTTATCTACTACTTCGGACGTCTGTCAAAAATATGATAAAATTTTGGTGATATCGAAACATGGTTTTTGATTAGGTCATAATATACAAAACGGAATTCACTTTAACACTGGGACTAATTTCCTTACCCATCGAGATGTTGCAGCTCCTACGGTTTATTATTTCAATGAAACGAAATACATACAGGTACTTTATCTTCATTTGATAGCGACTGAAAAGAGAAGTGTATTTCTTTTTAATATTTGCAGTTGCGTGTAACGCAAGGGTATCCTAGAAATGTGATACAGATGAAATCGAATTACGCTGGCACAGCGAAGATGGGGCTGGAACTGCGGCATTACGGTAGACTTTGGTCTCACTATCACGGCATTCCCGTTTAACTGGTGTGAAAAGATGAGTGAAAACGTTAAGAAGAGTTACAGCACTTCACTCTCTTCAATCGCCATCCAAATTCCGTCGTTCACTTTTTTTTAGAAAACTGTAGTTATTTATCTCGTTTGTCGTAAAGCTACACTATGTTAAAGATATAACAACCTATTCGGACCTTGCATATAACCGGTTGCTGAAAACAATGTTTCGACATACTCATGTTATGTTAAGTGCTATATATGATGTAGAAGAAAAAATTCTTGCTAGTCAATTGAATGTAGACATTATGTAACCTAGTTGTGGTTTACTGGAGGGGCGGAGGGAGGGTGGGGGGAGGGAGGGGAGAGGGAGGGAGGGAGGGAGGGACCACTACCGCCCTCCGCACAGCTCCAGCTGTAAATGTGAGAAATTCCGGCTGCTTCGTATTACGTGACGAAATCTTCCTCTGCGTTCTTTCAGCGCAAACGATCTGCAACTGACTCCCAGTATTTGTTCGCCGGTAACATGCCGTTCCAATGACTTGCGCACTACTCTGCGCTCTATGCGCCTGCTGCCTATTTGCATGAGGTATCCATAAAACAGCATATGCGACGACAAGCCTTAAATGTCAGAGATATGTATGGCTGCACACAGTGCCCCTTGTCGGACTCCGGACGACGTGAATAGGGAACACGAGATACTTATCTCTTCTTCCCACACGAACGTTGTTTATGAACAAGTGTTTGTCACACCTCATAACTTTGTATAACGCCGACATCACAAGCGAGCAACAGCACATGCGTACTGGGGGCGTTTTAACAAACACTATATTGGAAAGAAGCTTTAGAAGGTAAAATTCGACTTGCAACTGGGAATAATTTGAAGTTTCTACGACAATAGTTTCTACGCAATAGTCACAACATAAGGTCACACTGTTACGGTAAGTGACATACCTAAGAAACCATTAACTTGAACATTGTCATCAACATGAAATTAACATTGCCTTCACTTGAGACCATAACAAATGCGCAGAAAGAGTAGATGTAACAGTTACCTTAGGCTTAATGTGTGTATAAGGCCTTTTTAGCGTTCAGTGTCTCAATCGGCAAAAACGGAACCCTTATAGGGTCGCTATGTTGTCCGTCACTGTTAAAAACCCTTTTTCTCAGGAAGGGTACGCGTAACACGTTGAAATTTATGTCATATACTAAAGCATAAGGGTCCTTGGCAGTGTACAAAATTCAAGGTTCTAAGTCAATGCAATCAAAAGATACGGCCATTTATGTCGTATTTTAACAGTCGCAGACTCACACATCAAATCCCACACGGTACTTACCGCTGGCCTAGAATCATGAAATTTGACAAAAATGAGGGTTTTACAGTACAATAAATGGAAAAAACCGGTAGTAGTAAATCTTTAATTATTCACAGGCAAAAGTATTTCTTTTGTCATTTGTTATCCACACTGGACTCGCATTCGGGAGGACGACGGTTCAATCCCGCGTCCGGCCATCCTGATTTAGGTTTTCCGTGATTTCCCTACATCGCTCCAGGCAAATGCCGGGATGGTTCCTTTGAAAGGGCACGGCCGACATCCTTCCCTAATCCGATGAGACCGATGACCTCGCTGTCTGGTCTCCTCCCCCAAACAACCCCCCCCCCCCCATTTGTTATCCGAGGTCAAACCTGAAATTAAAACAGTCAGTAGCTCTGCATTCAGGTTGACTGGAGCGCAATGGTATAAGTCAAACATAAGGCAAGGAATAATTTTATTGCTCATATGGCGCGTTTCGGAATTTATTCACCACCAGATATCCAGGAGCGATTTCTGCACGTAGACACGGCGTTTCAAATTGTATGTAAAATAAACATTCGCAGACTAGAACTGCTGATTATTATAACAATTGTCGCATGCTTCCTGCATGACTTATGTCACATTTATATTATTGACATTAAAATATTCTCGAAAATCTTAGAATCCCTGGGACCGATGTCTTGCCAGTATCAATGTAGATAACAGGCAGATTGGTCGAGATATTCGACTCTCGGAGTGGATGAACTGTCTATAAACATAACTGAGTTTGTATGGAACCCTGAGTTATCGAGTCCTACTCGCGTTGGCCTATTTTGCGCTGTGGTATTTGATGAGCGTAACTGAAACAGTGCAACAGAAGCATTCATCGTTGACATGAACGCAGATACACGCCCGAATTTCTATTGTCATAAATTATGTTCTATGTATACCGTCGGCGTGGTTGTCGCAACGGATACATCTAGCAGCCGGATTCTAAAATAAAATACGTAAATCAGGACGGTTCTAAACTGAACAGCGGTTCTCGCTTCCCATAGAACACATCCGTTAAAGTATTGGGGATTTTGAACGCAACGGATTTTCTTTATCGGGCAGGAGTAGCGAGTCAATGCTAGCCAGGACCTGAGCGATAGCAAGGGCATAGCCTCGGAGCTGCGGGCTGCTGGAATAATACTGCAGTTGCGCTGGCGGCGGAAGTGCGGTGGTCGGGCCGTTCATCATTAATAATGGCGGACAGTAGTGGTGAAAATGGCCGGCCGACCGCAGCGGAACGTGAATACCGCCTCTGTGCGGGCTCCGGAGACCTTAATCACGGGCGACGCGATGCCAGATAGCGCCGACACTTCTCCCAGAAAGGCAGCGCTGCCGGCCGCCGCGCGCCACAAAAAGGGATCCCGCCGAGCAAGGCGCGATTGTGTTTTACAAGGGTTAACGCCCTCGGCGAACGCCTGCAGGCCATTCCAGCCGAAAGAACCGAGTACGGCCAATATACGACAGCCTAACGGAAAGGTTGATATCACCAAATATCGGCGGAAGGTTGGTTGTTACTGCAGTGCTATATTAGGCATCTTACTTTTGTTGGTGGTACGGCTTTTGCCTTCTTCCGAACTACGAAGTGACTAGCTAAGCCAGCTATGGGACCTAAAGTTTAATGTGGAGACCGAACCTGGGTGCAACACGACATTTTTAACACTAATAAACTTTGCCAGAGATCAAACGCACGCACACTGACGACATGGCGTCCCCAAGGGTGTGATCCATTTCTTGAAACCCCAATATGGTGGTGGGTCCTCTTTTGCGGGTAATCGATAAAAATAATTTCTAGTTATCCACCAGCGGCTTGAAAATAAGGACGAATGTCTTAATGATGTCATAGCGTAGCGGTTAAATTACTTGACTGGTATGCTGAAAGTTGTTAGTACGGTTCCCGTCCGATACCATTTTTTAATTTCTTCTTTATAGAAATGACCATGATCATTTTTTTTCTTCAATTAAGTGGCATAAATTTACGTATTTTTTCGTTGCATCATTTTAATCATCATATTAGTTTTAATTGCTTTTATTTTTAATTTCGCTTACTCTTTTTTCAAAAAGGGTTCAAATGGCTCTGAGCACTATGGGACTCAACTGCTGAGGTCATTAGTCCCCTAGAACTTAGAACTAGTTAAACCTAACTAACCTAAGGACATCACAAACATCCATGCCCGAGGCAGGATTCGAACCTGCGACCGTAGCGGTCTTGCGGTTCCAGACTGCAGCGCCTTTAACCGCACGGCCACTTCGGCCGGCTACTCTTTTTTCAGTTTGAATCTTTGTCCATGTGATTTTGATGATTTTTATGTACTTCCGAAGATTTAATTTCGTCCTCTTTGCCATTTTATATTTTCGCCCATGATATTGCAGTCGTTACTTCTATTACTCATTTGTTTAATTTATAAAATCTTCTTTCATTCAACTCTTCACCTGGATTATTTTTGTCCATGCTACAAGAAAAATTCATGTTTTGAATGTTTGTACGACGATTGCCGTAAAAAACTGTACATCTTGTAATGAAAAATATATTTACGACATTAATACACACTTAATATATTTCGACTTTTGTTTTTTAACTGACAGATCGCTGTTTTTAAACATTTAAACAGAGTATTGCGACAGATAAATAATGATAATTATAATCACATGAACAAAGATTCCAAATAAAAACGAATATTAGGAAATAAAAATCAGAGAAAATAAAAAAGTTAATACGACGGTTAAAATGATGGGGCACAGGATTAGAAATAACATGATTTATTTATATAGATTAACTGAATAAAAATAACAATCACAGTCATTTCGATAAAGAAGTAAGAAAAAGTTAATGGTACCTAAGAGAACTGGAACCCCACCCTCCAGCATACCAGCCACGTTTCTGCACAATTTTGAAATTCAGTCTTCTTTTATAATGTTGCAAGACAATCGTGGGAAATTCTTTTTGTCATCAGCGCGAATGGGTAGTGTGAGCCATCGATGCACGCTGCACCATCGCTAGGGGGCCTGTTGTAAACTAACATCATTGTTGCGACAATCCATTCAGCTATTACGGAAGAGGAGCTATGGACAACTGATATTCTTTTTGTCTTGTCATCGCTAGTGAAGTGTTGAACCCGGTAATTGCTCCTGTTTTGCGACTGATTCAAAACCAGACTAACAAAAGAGGTCAGTTTTCATTTATACTTACGCTGTTCCTTTTATTTGTTTAGTGACGTAGTAGCATCGTTCGCATGTCAAGAATCGCGTGATCGCCTCATACTTATTAAAATCAACCAGGCATTTTGTCAGTGTTTGAGGGAGAGAAATTTTGAAGTTCAGAATGGAAGACAAGGTAGCATGTGTCCTCTCCAATGAAAATGAAACGTCCTTAAAAAGTAAACATTTTGCAAGATTCAGAAATATTCACTTAAAACGGAGTGTGATGGCGCAGTACATTTGTTTAATCGGACTGAGAATGGAATCAATTATCCCGGGAAGTTGTTAAATAACGACTTGTGCAAAGTGGGAATGAAACTCTTTCGTTCATAAGCAGCATCTAGACGCTAACGTTTAAATTAGTCAACGTCTACAAGGACACTGCCTGAAACGTCAGTGGACACCAGTACTTCCCTTTCCGTCTACTCTCAAAAGTAGCAGCCATGTGCACTTACGATACATACCAGCTGGCTCAGAACGTCGAAACTGCGGAAAAATCAGACCTCAGGAACTTTATTTCTTATGACTGAAACTTGGATATATTTAAAAAAAATAGTATTCCTGAGTTTTGTGCAATCTTTAGATCATCTTGAGTGTAAAACATTAAAACAGCATCCAGAAAAGGTAAAAGGCGCAATTTTCACCACTCATAAGACAAGAGTCTAGACAAGAAGAAATGCGGCAGTACGTCGCTAAAGATTTGCTTGTGGGCGGAAACCGGTCCACGCTAACAACAATTTAAAAATAACTTTTACTCATTTAAAGTTAAGTTCCCGTACTGTATGGACTTCAAGGTGTTTAAGCTTAAAGGTACACTGTGATCAAAAGTATCCGGACACCTGGTTGAAAATGACTTACAAGTTCGTGGCGCTCTTCATCGGTAATGCTGGAATTCAATATGGTGTTGGCCCACCCTTAGCTTTTATGACAGCTTACTCTCGCAGGCATACGTTCAATCAGATGCTGGAAGGTTTCTTGGGGAATGACAGCCCATTCTTCACGGAGTCGAATGAGAGGTCTGTGAGGCCTGGCACGAAGTCGGCGTTCCAAAACATCCCAAAGGTGTTCTACTGGATTCATATTAGGACTCTGTGCAGGCCAGTCCATTACAGGGATGTTATTGTCGTGTAACCAATCCGCCACAGGCCGTACATTATGAACAAGTGCTCGATCGTGTTGGAAGATGCAATCGCCATCCCCAAATTGCTCTTCAATGACGTTCACCGGGCATTCGCCATATCCACACCCTGCCATCGGATCGCAACATTGTGTCCCGTAATTCGTCACTTCACACAACGTTTTTCCAACGTTCAATCATCCAACGTTTACGCTCCTTACACCAAGTGAGGAGTCGTTTGGCATTTACCAGGGTGATATGTGGCTTATGAGCAGCCGCTCGACCATGAAATCCAAGTTTTCTCATCTCCTGCCTAATTGTCATAGTACTTGCAGTTGATCCTGATGTAGTTTGGAATTCCTGTCTGATGGTCTGGATAGATGTCTGCCTATTACACATTACAACCCTCTTCAACTGTTGGCGGTCGCTGTCGGTCAACAGAGAAGGTCGGCCTGCACGCTTTTGCGTTGTACGTGTCCCTTCACGTTTCCACTTCACTATCACATCGGAAACAGTGGACATAGGGATGTTTAGGAGTGTGGAAATCTCGCGTACAGGCGTATGACACCCAATCACCTGACCACGTTCGAATTCCTTGAGTTGCGCGGAGCGCCCTGTTCGGCTCTCTCACGATGTCTAATGACTACTGAGGTCGCCGATATGGAGTACTTGGCAGTAGGTGGCAGCACAATGCACCTAATACGAAAAACTTATGTTTTTGGGTGTGTCCGGATACTTTTGATCACATAGTGTATAATCTAACCATGTAAGTTCAATGAATGATTTTAAAACCAACAAAAACTACGCGTTACCAATGTGGTCTTCCCGGTGGAGTAGGCACTCCAGGCGCTAGTAATACAGATAAAATCGTGAAGTAAAAGTTCAAAGGTCTCAAGAGAGAACTCAATATTGGTTTTAGGGACGACGAAAAGGTTTTCGACCAAGTGCCAAGCGCACAAGAAGCCGGCTCTTTGCAAGCGAAGTGTCCTGTAATACGACACCTATATTTTCAAGCACATGTATGAGCACATCAAGACAAATATTCTACGCCCCGCGGCGTCAACGAAGATATCAAGGTAAAAGTTGGGTATCTGCTTTCAATCCGCTGCTACTCAATCTGGCCGTGAATTATATCACACCAATTCCGTGGAAAATTTTATACAGTAACGACGTATTTCTAACAGCGGCATAGATATTCAAGACGATTTTGGTGTTTGGTGCACGACACTATAATGTACAGAACATACAGTAAGTAGGGTCAAACTGTTGTATTTGCATCGCAGCTTCTCAAGAACGGCAACCAGTTCTAAATCCCAACTACATCTAAACAATGCCCTTATAAACGTACTGATCGGTTCGAGTGCTTCGGATCGGCAACGACATCTGCAACTTTCACACATTAAATTGTAGAAAACTTTATAAAGACTGGGAAGTTGAAATGAGAGTAACAGAAGTGATCTGCGATGCAAAAATGCCTATCGAAATCGAAGGAAATAGATAATAGCGAGCGACCAGATAATGTACGGATCGGGATGTTGTGCTATGCGGAAATCAGACAAAAAACCTTCAGGTTACAGAAAAAAAAGGATGCTACTACGCTAGTCTAAAAGAGTGATCCTAAAAGGCGAGAGTAAGAAATGAGGACAACTGAGGCTCGTTTAAGGTAGCCAATGTAGATGAAAAGCATCAAGAGAATCACCCACGTTGGTAAGGACAGGATCTGAGCCGTGAATCTAACTATACGGCAAGAGCCGGGACGCCCACCGAAGACAAGGGTTAATTAAGGACCTTAAAACTGAACTGAAAACGGCGCTAATACATTCACAACTTCTTATCAAGTATAGATAGAAGTGCCGATCCGAGGAGTCAAGGGAAATAAGGCACGGAGGAAGGAGAAGACGGTCTGGTGAATCACCCACCATTGTCTGCCACTACTGCTCCGTTTGATATCGTTCCACACAACTGCTCGACCTTGGCCGCGCTTCGCTATCGCCGGCGGGGCTGTCGCTTCGCATCGCCTTCTCAGCGAGCAGGGCTTCGCAATCAGCAGAAGAAGACCGTAACTGGCGGCAGAGGCGTCGGGTCGGCGTCGTGACGCTCGTGGTCCACGGAGCCTTGCTCCCCTGCAGCGCTGGCTGGCGCTGCCCTCCGGTACAGCACGCCGCGACTTTCACTTCGCGTGTCGCGTCATGGCGCAGCAACGCTGCCTTGTAATCCTCAGCCTCCGCATCACAGAAGTTGTCGTTCCAAGCGCACGAAACACATTCTACATTACAATCACACTCATAATGGCACGATAACACGATTGCACCAGCGCCGCCTTTCAAGTTAATGCAAATAATACGACAGAAAAAAATTTCATACCATCCATTTCATCGTTGTCAAAATTTTGCACGAGTTCCAATCAACTGTGGGAACATTTTTTCCACTATGAAGTAAGTATTTCACAAATAGTTTTCAAAGAATTCAACAGCTTCTTAAGGTGGTGAAAATTAGTGTGCAAGTATTTTTGTTTGTTTTAGATCAGGCAGCAAAAAGAAATCATTACACAATAAACGACGTGAATAAGAGCAATGACACATTAATTCAATGCTTTTCCCCCGTCAAATAATCAGTTGTTTCACGTGGCTGTGAGAACTGATACTGTCACAGAAAACATATGGTGAATAAATTGTTATATACCATTTAGAATTAACTGTTCTTGAATTCCCTAATGCGATGGTCGCGGCGTGTTCAATTTAACCAAAGAAACAAATGATTATTTCATTTAAACTTCCTTGGGAACCAGCCAATTCTGTTGCCTTCAGCTTATCTACGGACATCAACACAGTTGATTGCAGCTTCGTTTCAGGATCGTATGAGTATATCTACGTCTGGCTCTAATAGCACTGTTGTCCGCGGATTTTGCATTTTCAATTTCCACTTTTTTCAACGTTTCCTTCCACCAATTGTACAAGAGGATCTTTTTAAGCTTCAGTCAAACTGAGCGAAATCCCTAGAGAACATATCTTTCTAAAATGGCTCTGAGCACTATGGGACTTAACATCTATGGTCATCAGTCCCCATATATTTTTATGTGCCTAAGGCAGCTTCTATATCATAGTAAGTCATATCGATTTCTTTTTAACAATAACCGATTCCGGTCAACCTTCACGAGATTCATCGCTTCTTGAAGCACGACTACGACGAAATTCTGCAAACCAATTATGAACAGTTTTATGTGAAGAACTGATTACCAAAAGCTGAGAAAAACTATCGTCGTTTGCAAGCTTCCAACAACAATGTATTTTTTCAAAAATTCATCGCACAGGCTGTATTGTAACTTTTTCATTATTATTATTACTACCAGTTTAGACGATATACCATCTTCTCGAAGTGTAAAAGACGTCTTCAAAATTTCTGAGCCGGAAAATCACATTTTACATATATGAACTCTTCACATTTCTGCATATAAGAGGTGTGATCAAAAAGTAAGGGGTATTTTTTTTTTTTTTTTTTTTTAATTTCGAGGATCACTTTCCCGCGAAAGGCAAAGGTCCCGAGTTCGAGTCTCGGTCGAGCATACAGTTTTAATATGCCAGGAAGTTTTATTTTTTTTATTTTGTTGGTGTAAATGTCCCTGATGTACGTTTGCATTTTCAGCTGTTTTCAATGTTTATCGTTAACAGACGAAAACATTACACGTGTTTTCGAGTGCTCGGCGAATTTTTGCTATCGAAAAAGACGGGTAAAAGAATTTGTTCTAAATTTTGCTTAAAAAATGGAATAAAGTTCAGCAACGCATTCGAAATGTTGACATTGGCTTCTGGCGAATCTGCTATGAGTAAGACAATTGTCGACATAAGAGTTTTCTGGGTATGGTACCGCGTCATAATGTATAAAACTACTGCTGCTGGAGGAAAACCAACGTTTCGGCCACGGCTGTAGCGGCCATCTTCTGGATCACCATTAGACCCAAATGATGGCCGCTGCAACCATGGCCGAAACGTTGGTTTTTCTCCAGCAGCAGTAGTTTTATACATTATGACGCGGTACAATATCCAGAAAACTTTTATGTCGACTGACTCTGGCCGCGGAAGCCTACGCAATTATATAAGTAAGACAACAGTTTACCGGTGGTATACACATTTCAAAGAGGGTCGAGAAGACGACGACCGCCCGACGACGACCGCCCTCGACGCCCTAGAACATCAGTTAACTGACGACAATGTGGAAGAAGTAGACAAAATGGTTCAGGGAAATCGCCGAATCACCATCAGAGGGGTTGCTGAAGATGTCAGCATATCCTTTGGCTCATGCAAAGCAATTCTTTCGGATGTTTTGGGACAAAGCGTGTAACAGCAAAGTTTGTTCCGAAATTGTTGGATGTCGACCAAAAACGACGTCGCGGAGACATCGCTCAGGAATTGCTGAATGAAGCCGACAAGGGCCCACAACTTCTAAAAATTTATAACAGGTGACGAAATGTGAGTATAGAGGTATAACGTTTCAATCGTCCCAACTGAAACTGCGTGAAGACCCAATACCGACAAAGTTCGACATGTTCGGTGATATGTGAAGGTTCTGCCCAATGCTGTCTTTGATTACAATGGGATACTGTATCATGAGTTCCTTTCTTATGGTCCTACGGTCAATGAAAAATACTACATGGAGGTTATGCGCCATTTACGTGAAGCAATCCGAAGAACACGATCAGAACTGTGGCAAAACCACACGTGGAAATTGCATCACGATAATGCTCCTGCAAACACCTCAATGCTTGTTCGTGACTTTTTGGCAAAATACAAAACCTATACTTTGCCACAGCCACCGTATTCGCCGGACGTGCTCCCGTACGACTTCTTTCTGTTTCCGAAGCTGCAGAGGGCCACGAAAGGACGTCGTTTAGTCATCACTAATGAGGTAAAACAGAATCGCTGAAGGAACGGAACATAAAAAAAGAAAATTGAAGTCCAGAAGTGCTTCCAAGATTGGAAAAAGCTCTCGCACAAGTGTTTTATATTTGAGGGGGATTACTTTGAACGGGACGAAGTTAATGTTGATGAATAAGGAGTCTTTAAGAAAAACAAAAATTCCCGTTACTTTTTGATCACACCTTGTATAGAAAGGTAAGTACGAGGGGTGACTGAAAAGTAATGTCTCCACCTTCGTAACTCTTCAAGAGTTTGCAGCATTGGTATACGGCAGGTACTGGCTTGTTCCGTACCCTCTTCTCTACAGCTTCAGTTGGCGGAAAGCCTTTGCATTGAACGGTTATGTTCTTACAGTGTAAAGTATGGAACCATGCGCAGACGGCCGGTAAATGCTATTTAAACAACATGCAGTCACTGAATTCTTGACAGCAGAAGGTGTCACCCCTATGGAGATTCATCAGGGAATGAAAGCAGTTTATGGTGATTGTGTTGTGTGAGTATTGTGCGCCTTCATTCTCGTAATGCGAGAGCAATTCCTGGCAAATTTCAAGTCTGTGAGCTTTCATTTCAGGAGTCAGCATCTGAGGTACCCATCGTGCACAGATCTTCCGATAGCCAAGCAAAGCAATAATGTGATCCACACGTTCTTGTGAAATGCCGATTGTGATTGCAGTTTCTCTCTCAGTGATACGACGATCGTCCTAAATCAATCTGTCAACATTTTGCTTGTGAAACTCGGTGGTTGCTGACACAGGACGTCCAACTCTTTGTTTCTCACACAGGTCAGATGTTCAACGTCTTTAAACTTACTCGCCCAACGACGCACAGTATTCATTCTCTCATGAATCTCCTTTCGGGTGACACCTTCTGCTGTCAAGAATTCAATGACTGCACGTTGCTTAAATCGTACTGACCGACCGTCTGCATAGGGTTCCATAATTTACACTGTAACGACACAACCGTTCAATGCTAAGACTTCCCGCCAACTGGAGATGTGGAGAAGAGGCTACAGAAGAAGCCAGCACCTGTCGCATACCAACGCTGCCAACTGTTGAAGAGTTACGAAGGTGGAGGCATTACTTTTCAGTCAACCCTCGTACGTTTGGCTAACTACGTGCAAAAGTTCGAATATATCACTTGGCGCATTCTTCGGTAACTGCTTTCACGGCAATATCAAACGGAAGTCGCGGCGTAAAAATAATCAAAGTTAACCGCCTGATAGAAATGCTGTATTCCCGAGTATTCTTCCATTATTCCTACAAGTATCCGTATATTGGCAACTGAGATCAGTCTCAAGGCCTTTATTTATTTTTTATTTTTTTTAGTTCTCTTGACTGAAGTTATAGTCGAAGCATCCAGACATATCCATATGAGAAAATTGAAACATGTAATATGTTTTTCCTGCGGGAGGAAGGATTTTGTTGGGATCAGGCAGAGAGGCTTCACACGCAGGCTGGGGGGGCCCCAGCCAGTGCGAGTCCACTGGCGCGGAACGCCCGCTGCCACGCAACACTCCGTCCCACGGTTACGTCACAGAGTCCACCCACGCAACCCTACTCTTCCTGCGTAGTACGCCGAATCCACCCCAGCGAAGCAAGCACAAATAAAACCGATTACTTTTCACGAGGCTGTCTTGATAAACAAAGAATTCATGTTCATCACCACCGCACTGGTACGGATGTTGTGATATAGTTTGGTGATCGTCTATCGAAGCTAAATCTTCGAATTGTACCAAAAGTTACATCCAGTGAATCCCAACTGTTGGTTGTTGCTCGCTGATTCCAATTCTTCCGAAATTATATTTTGGGATTCCTGTAAGAAATCCATATTTCGAAGATGACCTATTTATATATTTTACCCCATACTTAGCTAACATCAACTGAGAATTTACAGCGACTAAAGACCGTAATAGGATATTAAGTACCATGGGAGACCAAGACATGTGGCTAACTTCAAAATGGCATCACGTACGAACAAAGGAAGATCTTGAGTACCATTTAGTCAGGAGATACTGGAGGACAACAGATCATGGTGAAGATCGGGTTGCTAAGTCTACAGATGCTTGGCGGGAAGTAAATGTGAGATTCTGCCTGTCACCATTTGCTCTTCCACCAGATAAAAACCAATTTACCTGTTAATCTTCTGTTCCCTGGACCGTGGAGACATCAGACTACATTACCTACAGCAGAGAATTCATTTGGGAGGACAAATGACTTAATTAATGACGGGAACAGGATGAGCTACAGGCCAGTAACGGACAGAGAACTGTAATTTAATCGGTTATATTCTTGATAGAAACACGAAGCTAAATGCACATAAACAGATATAGATACATACAAGAAACGACGATAACTCGTCCAACGCCTGGAGAGGGGGATAATCGGAAAACAGACGAAACACAAACGAAAGCAGTGTCATGAGCAGTCACGTAATAGGAGCACACAGCTTACAGTGCAATTAGCTTTTCTGCCTCTGTATAAGGGACGTAGTTGCCACGAGCAATTTACAGCGAAACGTCTTGGCTAAAGCTGACTGAATCTATACATGATCGATTGCAATACGATTGAAACCAACACATATACCACGAAATGGCGGCAACTACCGCGCTAGAGCCAGTCATGAAGTGAAGATGACAAAGAACTACAACGAGTTAAGACTGACAGAGCATCTCTCTGTAGTTTTTTAACCTAGGACGAAGTACAGCAGTGTGCCGCCTCCGGCCGCCTCCGATACAAGACGGTCCTTGTAGCCAACTTGACGGAGAGCAGCAATGGGAACCGTCCCTACGGCTTTCGGCCGACGGGGCAGTTCGGCCTTCCGGCGCTCGGATTGCTGACCCTGTGGTAGCGCCCGTTAACCAAATGCGGGCGGGGTCAATGTTACTACGCAATGGCGTTGCTGCGGCACGAGTTCAAAAGTAACAGCCCCGGAACTTCTGCCGATTGTAGCCGTATTGTGGGACCAGATTCTATATCAGCACATGTTCTGAATCTTTGGACACTCAGATGTTTGATTCTATCACGGTATTTTATGAATTCAAAGATTAGTGATCATGAAACCCCCTCCGCCCCCATCATTTGATAGTTTCTACTCAGCAAAGACCGTCCGTATTTTCAGTTGGGTCGGGATAACTGATATCAATGCATAATTTGTCACATTAATTTCACTGGCTTTATAATTAACTGATTTATAGGCTCTTATCTCCTACCGCTAAGCTCGTGACTTGTGATTGGAAATGCGATTACTGTTTCATTCAGTTCTCTCGGTTCGTAAGAGACTAGACTGGGCAGCTGTTTTTGTATGTCTCTGAAAAATCTCCTGGTTAAAATGCTTTTATAATCCGAACTCATTAGCTGAATTAATAGTGGAAATGAAGTCCCACGCTTCTTGACAGAGCGTAGGGGAACGATGTGGGAGACCCGCACCGCCGTACTAGGCAAGGTCCTAATGGAGGTGGTTTGCCGTTTCCTTCCTCCGGAAGTAATAGCACTAAAATACAAACCACAATACATTAAAATATTAAAAATTCCCAAAATCTAATAGCAATTTTGGAATCAGCACAAAAATTCCTTTATGAGAGATATTTTATGAATTCTCAGTCTTTTAAATTTCATAAAAATTTCACTTATTTTATTTTGCTCAATTGGCAGACAGATTTGTAGAAATAATATTCAATCAAGTATGGTTGCTACCGAATTAATACACAATCAGACAAATGAAATACGAAACGGAATAACGTTTTTAAGTTAATACTTCCGGCAGCGTAATTTTACTATCAAACACTTTTTTATATTTCGTTTCGTGACGTCACATCCCTCAAACTGTCTTCAGAAACATTTTGGACAGACGTCAAGCATAATTTTACAGTGTGCTAGCGTTGTATGTGTCGTCGACCAGTACTTTTTAATTCTGTTAATGCTAACCACATGTAGGTTGGCAACGGTTCATAATCATGTCCAATGTCAGTCATTAGCGAATTCTGCGAGTTGTTTATGAAATAAATACTGAGTTGTGAAGACGTGATTTATTTAGCAGTATTTACAAAGCACAAAGTTACAAAACCGGACAGCACAAGTGAACTTCAGGATCAGAGCCCTTGAATCTACTGCAGAAATCAAATTCATCACAATATTGTGATGAGGTCCGTAAGTTGGATTGTGGCATGCTATATTGTATGATTTTTTATACTCTACCCAAAGCACAGGGAAGGCGATAACGTGAATCGATGCTCTTTCCTGATGCGACGCTGAATGTAAGTGGTTACCGTAGTCACACGATGCGAGTAAATTGGAAGAATGAGCTTTGCGGCTTAGGTACATACACTGTCTTGAAAAGAAAATCTGAGAAGGCACCAACTAGATAAGCACTGATATGCTGCGGTAAAAATGAATCCTTGCGTCAGTAACCGTAGGCTGGCGAAGTGACACGAACCTCGTTACTACACGTCTCCAGAAGCAATGTCCCTCATTCTCGTTTAACGGGACCGAAGTATACCACGTTGTGTGGCAGCAGCTCAGCATGTGGAACTCGGATGTCAAAATGACATCCGAAGCCAATTTCGCGATCCGGAAACGTAAGTGTAACGTATTCCCACTTCATTTCTGTTCAGTCAAGATACGATCGCACAAACTAGGACTGTAACACACTAGCATATTAACTATGCGGCTATGAAGAATAGCAGGAGCAGGAACAGCTTCACACACGTCACAGATACTTTCTTCAACGCATGATCAGACGCGTTAGCGATGAACAGCCGCTTAGTGCTTACATTACTAACTGCTCACTTCGTTGTTACACTACTGACACGTAGCGAATGGGTGTTTGGGAATGGATGGAGATACTGGGAATGCGCCCACTGCTAAATTTATCAACTTCTCCGCAGGCTGCATTAATACCCACCCTTGGCCCACAGATCTATGATGATCTTGTAAACATATTGCATTGACATGACTGTGGCGTGTGCGCTTTTAATGGGCAATGAACCTTCTGAAGACGATTCATGATCCTATGATTTTCTTCTAACGAAATTAGGGCTATCTTAATATAGTTTTATAAAGACTGTTCCTTTGAAAGCAAATTTTCCGATAGCAGCATGTAATACTTGTGCGCGTGTCAGCAGACTTGGCTGAGCACACCGCACCTGTTTCAGCGAACCACGCGTCTTCATGATAGCGACGACGAAGATACTCAAGATGACGCGGCTTAGCAACTGGCGAAAAATAATGTATTTCCAAGCGAGGAAGTAACGATTTCACATCGCTACTTCGAATAAAGTGCGATAAACCTATCAACGTATAGTTTGTGCAACAGAAAGCATTAAGAGAGAACTCTCATGGCAGTTTTTCAGCAACCTAACCACTAAGCTGACATTTCTTGAAGAAGGAAGTTATGGTTTTTGTAAGTGAATTAATATAAGATAAAGAAAAGGACAACTACACATTGTCAATGGCGTTACGGAGATGGACAAGCATAATTAATGATTTAACCGTGTCCTCACTGAACGAAAAATCGTCATTGCCTGGATTCATCAGTATGAATCAGAAATGGTGGCCACAACTTGAACGTTTCCTTTGAAAGCTGCAACCAAAGTTACATCTGCATCATCTCTTTCGGTAATGCTAGTGTGTAAAGAAATCTTAAATTTCTGAAGGCTAATTTAAAAAGTGGGGGAGTGGAAAATGGGTTGATTATCGACTTGAGGTTATTACTGAGAGGCTAAGATCTCTGTGGAATTTTGCGTGAAATAATGAGAAAGTATGTACGATCAGGCGCTCTTGTGCTAAAAAACTTACAAAATAGTCTAGTTTTTAAGCACGGCTGTAACTAAAGAGATAAATGTAATTTTATATTTCTTCTTTTTCAAAATCAGAACGGTCTCTAACTGTAATAGCTACACCCGTTTCTATAACCCGCCTTACAGTGTGTAGTGGATGGTATGTAGTCATAAGTATCATTTTCCCCCTTCCTACTGTACTCACGGACTGCATGCGGGAAAAGAGAGAGCAGCTCTCTGTATGGATCGGATTCCTCTAATTTTATCGTGATAGTCGTTATACGAAATATGTGTCGGAAGAAGAATTATGTCTCTTGACTGATTTTAGAACGATCCCTGTCACTGAAACCTTTATATCGCGCGCAGACAATATGGTGGCACAGTAGTTAAAGACACTGACATCTTAAAGAAGAATAATTTACGGTCGTTTATTCCGTGATCCTTGTCCCACTGAACCAATGCTCAATTTAAGACATCGACACTGATGGAACGATAAGCCACAACAATTATTCACCTCTCCATAAAGTACACAAATTATCCCAGCATTAGAAAATTTTCTCATCTTACAGGTAGTCACACTGTGGATGCTGGGGAAAGTATCCACCGTGTACATGAAAGTCGTGTGTGTGGTCGTTTTACCGGATATAATGCCACGCGCTGAAGAAGTAAATCACGCAAGATACAGTTTGCTAACAAGACCCTTGTTCGAGGAATAATTGAATACATTTCGTCAGTCTGGGCTCATTGTAGAGTTGCATTATCGGAAGATTCTGAGAAGAGTTGCAAGTTTTCTGACGAACGTGTTAAGTCAGCGTGAGAGTGTCATGGAGATGATTGCCAAACTGCAGTGGGATAGCTTAAATGACGATGTGCTTCGCAGAGAGCCTTATTCATGAAATTTCGGGAACCCATTTAAAAACGTGAATAAATATACATATTACTTCCTACAACACGCACCAGAGGTGACAAGGGAAAATCGGGCAGTTGCGGTGGGGAGCGAAGTCTTCCTTTTGTCGTACTAACCGCGATCGGGACGTGTAGGTGGAGTAGAGGGAGGGGGATGAAGAACGAGACTGGTACGGTATCTAGAACTGCGAGCGCTTTAGAGGCACAGCCAGCCGGGCACTTTCTCAGGGCAGAGAACGCTCGGCTTCCGGCGGCCAGCTCTTTCAGTTTAGGCGCAACTCTCGTGTTCTTCCTGTCGGAGTCACGCAGGGCACGCAGAATGGCCAGTGAAAGGCGTCGTTGCTCGCGATTTCTCCGACACTTTTATAAGCGTAAGCGATGACAATGCTGGCGCCGCCCCGACGTGAGGTACGCCGCGCCGTGACTCGCAACGCGGCCCGGCCCCTCTCTGCTAGACTTCCGTCCGCCGCTACTGCTGGTGGCACGAGTCGCGTCCGCCGCCGATGCGGCAGGCGTCACGCCGAAGTAGGCCACAAAATAAGCGTGTAAGCAGCCGAGCGCCCCGCTGTTCCCTGTGCACAGGTACGATGTCCGAGTGTTCGGAAGCTCGTAAGAGTGCTCCAGTGTTCACGCCAATATGTAACTGTATAATGCAACAGACAAGTTGCTGTTGTCCGTACTCCGCATTCGCGAATGCTAATCCTAAATTACATCGCAGGCGCTACTAACGTTATTTACTTGCAGGTAACGGTAACGACAGCTAAAATTTACTTAGCTTTTTTCTCAATGCTGGCTGTGGGGTAATTAGGTTTTATTTCGGAAAATCACAAGCAAAATATGTTTTTTGCACCACGCGGTCAAGGGCCGCAAGTGTTTTCTTAATTCCCCAGCCACGCGGACAAAATGAACATTTCAATACAAAATTAACTACAAACTAGACATGAATTTCACAGTTTCGATACTTGTAAACATAAATTTCGCTTACAGTACCAAAAAGTTACAATACAGGGTGTTTCAAAAAAGAATATATTAGTGGCTTTGTAACATTTATTAATTAACTTAGAATCATACGTAACACATCGAATGAAAGAGCAACTCAAACAGCTTTGATTGTATAATAGACTTGTGCGCAAAGGGAACATTGGGCAACGACCAAGAGTGACTGATGAATGTGTTGAACGAGTGGGAGTCTTTCATAAGTAGTCCCAGGGAATCAGTTCAGAAGACTTTTCGCGAGTTGTTATGACATCGGTGACGCCTGTGTGGGGGCTTTTAAGGAGACGTTTATAACTAAGTCCTTATAGTCTACAGTCGTTACAAGCCCTAAAGCCAACAGGCTATGGTTTACGTGTCACCTCTGCAATCGAAATGTTGTTGCACTAAGGCGAATATTTTTTTGGATCGTGTCATCTACAGGGATGAATCCACATTTTCACCTGAGTGGAAATGAGAACGCAGATAATGTGCGTATCTGGAGGTCAGCAAAACCCCACGATATGGCACATTTTCTACGTGCCATATACCAGCGGAAAGTTTATGGGCATTTCTTTTTCGGTAAGCAACTGTAATTGGTGTTTCTAATCTTCATACGCTAGAACTATGGCTCTTTTCTCATTGGAAGAAGATGAACCACAGAACTTTATTTGGCAGCAAGATGATAAAACTCAGCACGTGCCTGGTTAAACGACATAGTACCTGACTGCTGGACTGGCCGCGGGGGGCCGGATGAGAGAGTTTGTTTTGCATGACTTCACAGTCTGAGGCCACGCCATTTTTACCTTCTGTGGGTCCATAAAGGATCATGTGATCAAGATTTGGGGCGAACTCGCCTATCGACTCGATGTGCAGAATGGCGTTCACCACTGAACTCTTGTAAGACAAACTGTTTCATTTGCTCTTTCATTTGATGTTATATTTATAATTGTTAAGTTGAATGTAATATATGCTACAAAGCCTTAAAACCTGTATATTCTTTTTGAAACACCCTGTAATGTTATTTTTGTCGCTAAAGGCGCAATTTGTACACTTACCCTTCTGAATTACTCCAGTGGCGGTTGTTTAAAACAAAATGGGAAAAATTGTCCTACTACTGACTGCAGCAGTCCGGTCCATGTGTCCTAAAGCGCGTCTTCCAGGCTTCTTTGTCGTTGTCCAAAGAGACTGCACCTTCGGCAGACGCCTAATGCGCACGTTGTCGCTGGCAGCTCTCGGCAAAAGAAGTGGGAGACAGCTGGCAACTTGCGGTCGCTGAATAGCCGGTTCCCAGACCGCAGCGTGACGATAACATGGTCAAGCGTTGCCCGAACCACGCGGCTGTAAGCTTACAGCCAACGTCCACTGCAAGCACCTTCTCACCACACTACACCAAAATAAAACGATGACATCTACACACGTAATCCCAATTCCTATCGAAACAGACAGAAGCAAGAACATTTGTCGCCTGGAAAAGGCTACGGCGACACAGTGAGGCTGTGCGACTAACGACACCTACGTCGTTGGATGTACAGTCCACAGCTGAAGCCGAGCATGACAGATTATACAAAAGAATAATCGTACAGAAGAGGTATATCTCAGGTTTTATTCAGGAGGAAACAGAAAAATGACACTACGAACCATTCTGGAAAGAAAAGTACAAAAACATATGCTGTACTTCCAACTGCTGACGAGATATACTTATTCGCAATACACCGTGTTTAGTCAGTTGCTAGCTGGATACACATTTTTTCGTCGAATGAAGGATGTCCCTCTGGCATCAAATGTTGTAATGTTGTTCCCAAAATGCTACAGATGCCGCACATTCCCCACGATAAAGTGGACATTGTCTGAGTAAAACCACTACGCTAGGCGTTCGATCGCTTGTGACGATGATTTTGCGTGTTCACTAGCCACTTGATCTTTCCCCATTAGGTTAGTGTTTGAGAGATTACTAAATATCTAAGCCAAGGAGAAAGTGCAAACACAGTAGGAATTATAACTCTACCCTTTCACATTTTTGTTAACGAATCATGTACACACCAGTTCCAGAGCAATACAAAATCTGCTTAGATACACAGTTTAATGCGTTGAGCCTGGCGAAGAATGTACAAGAATTGCACAGGGAAACCGATAGTAAAACGCAATAACTCTTTACTAATGTACTCCTATGTTCCCCGTTTCATCGTCTACCAGTTTAGAGCATATGTACATTCGAAATTCAACGAAAGTTTATTTGGCGTTAGCCCTTCCGAACGGGATAGTTGGTGGTAAGTTGCTATGGAACCAAATTGCTGAGGCCATCGGTCCCTAGGCTTACACACTACTTAAACTAACTTACGCACAGGACAACGCACACACTCATGCTCGAAGGATGACTTGCGCCTCTGACGGGGGATCCGCGCGAACCGTGACAAGGCGCCTCAGGCTCGCTGGGCTACCCCGCGCGGGCGGGCTGTACTATCACTCTTAATACACACTGATCAGCCAGAACATTATGACCACCGACCTACTCGACGACCGACCCATCTCGGCGATAGCAGCGTAACCTGCTGAGGAACGACTGCAGGTGAGTTACGAAATGGTTCAAATGACTCTGAGCACTATGGGACTTAACATCTGAGGTCATCAGTCCCCTAGAACTTAGAACTACTTAAACCTAACTAACGTAAGGACTTCACACACATCCATGCCCGAGGCAGGATTCGAACCTGCGACCGCAGCAGTCACGCGGTTCCGGACTGAGCGCCTAGAACCGCTTGGCCACCGCGGCCGGCTGAGAGCTACGCACGGTGCATGTAACATCAGAGGGCGGGCTGTCCGTGTGGTAGAATGGAGAAGGCGTTAGATCTTTCTCACTTTAACCGAGGGCAGATTGTGAAGGTCCGGAGGCTCGGCACGGCATTTCGGAAACTGCACGACTTGGCTGTTCGAGGAGTGCTGTGATGAGTGTCTTAAACACGTGGCGAAATCAAGGTGAAACCACGTGAGGTTGGGCAGCCACCTCTCATTTAAGGAGATCAGACGTCGCAGACTGGGCAGACTGATAAAACAAGACAGGCGGCAAATCGTGGCAGAACTAAATCAGTCTTTAACGCTCGGCAGAGTACAAGTGGTACAAGTGTGTCTGAACACAAGAGTGCACCGAACACTTCTAACTATGGGCCTCCGCAGCCGACGACCCATGCATGTGCCAATGTTAACACCACGACGTCGGTGACTACGACTGAAATGGGCACGTGACCATCGACAATGGACGTTGTCGTAATGGCAGAGCGTTGCATGAGCTGATGAATCCCGATACCTTCTTCATCGTGCCAATGGGAGGACGTGGGTGCGTCGTCTGCCAGGGGAACGGCTCCTTGACACATTTCGTATTTCGTATTTCGCTTCTGGCGATGTCCACGTCATTGACAGGTAAATGCTAGATTAAAAGACAGTGAAAAGTTCGTGGTCCTGTCGGGGTTCGATCCCGTGCCTTTCGGTTTTCAGGCACGCGCTAGACCACCAGGCTCGACTCTGATCCTGCTCATGCTTCGATACTGTTTGGAGTTGCAGCGGCTATATCGTTAGAAGGCAATGCCATCGCTTTCACATTGGCGGCGGACTTTAATACATCTCGGTATCACAGTTCAGTAAAGTGTCCACGAAATACTCTTAAAAAGCGACGCACCACGGAAGAGATACGCAAATTGGTCAAAAACTGATTTTTATACAGGTATCGACGGAAAAAGCAAAACTGGAAGCTTTGGTGATCGATGGATGAATATGTGACGTTGCAGCGCAATTTGACCGCGTAGCTGGCAAGGAAAGTTAACAAGGAGACACATAGATACCAGGATATAAAATCTTTGCGAATTTCATTTCTTAGTCTGACAGCAACTATGCCTTGCAGACAGGCGCGTGAACCACATACGTAGATGTCAGCATTTGAGAGCGGACGTATAGTTAGTCCCAAGGAAGCCGGTTCGAATGCTAGGTGTATCGCTCGACATTTGAAAAGGATCGATGCCACTATTCGACGATGCTGGCAGAAATGGGTGAACGATGACCGAACAGAGCGTCAAGAACGAAGTTATCACTCCAGAAAGAATACATAATGTGACGATCGAGCAATAGTCAGAGAGATACTGAAACCCTCGGTTTCATCACTATCATCCATCCGAGGTGCGACTGATGCTACAGTGACCATAAGGCAGCTCACTAAAAGGGTCCTGAGCTCACGACGCTCCCCGCGCCGACTATCATTGAGCTTTGTACACCAACGAGACCGTCTGCGGTGGTGTCGGCACGTTCAGCCTGGAATCGAATTGACTGAAGTAGAATTGTCTTCAGAAATGGGTCCCACTTTGAACTGAGCCTCGACGACCAGCGAAAACGTGTCTGGAGACACCACAGGGAGCGGTGGATTACCAATCACCTGGTTGCCGCCCGCCCTACGGCCCAACAACCAGGAGTGATGGTCTGGAGTACCATTTCATTTCTCAACGGAACCTCTTTGGGTATCATCCGTGGCTCCATTAGAGCACAGCGGTTCCGACGGTATTCTACACTCCATTTTGTTGCCCTTCGTGGTTAGCCATCCTGGGCTTACATTCCACCAAGAAAATGCCAGTCTGCACACGGGGAAAGTGTTTACTGCTTGTCTTCGTGCTTCCCAAAGCCTACCTTAGCCAGAAATGTCGCCGGATCTCTCCTCAGTTGATAACGTTTGGGACATTGTGGGCAGGGCCCTCCAACAAGCTCGGTACAATCTAGCATGATATCCTTCAGAAAAACATCAAAAACTATATCAATCTAGGCTAAGCCAAATAACTGCTTGCGAAATGGCCACAGGTGGGCGAGCGCGTTAACTATGTGCAGTATACTGCATCAGCAGCCGGTTGAAGTTATTTATACTTAAGTGGTGAATAACTTGGACTACAATAACCATGTTGGTGTAGCATTTCAGAATCGACAAACTTAAAAGGGTTCTTTTTGAATTAACTTAATCTGGAATTATGCTGCATTAACAGTGTGAATGAAATTTACCTCTTTCAGCCTTAATTTTTAGTCTCACACAACCTATTACATATGGCGTCGTAGAGAAGCAGACACAAGCAATAACGTCGAAAATCCTTTGTGCTTATTGCTGATCGATGAATACGTTACATTGTTGAGGTTTAACGTTCCACAGACACTAGTGCAATCTGAGGATAGCCTAATACTGGACGAGAATTGAAAGAAAATCGGCCAAAGCCTATTTTAAGGAACCATCGTACAATTCGTCTCAAGTGATTTACCACGGACAACCTCAATTTGAATGGTCGAACCGCCCCGTCTAGAATACGAATCCAATGTCTAAATTACTGCACCACCTCCCTTTTTGGCTCATTACAAAATTTATAATACTTCGGTGTACTGCATAAGTCTGCCCAGCTTATCAATCCTGCAAGAAACGTTTCGTATAAAATAACAGATAACTCCTCCACATAGTACAATAAATGATGGAAAAGGGGAGGAGGGGACACAGTGGCAATAACAGTGTATCAAAGTCCGAGAGCAAAATTAATCCCTGACGGACCTTTAGTTTCAGTGTGGTTTTATCTCTGTTGACTGAAGAGGCCCTTTCTATATTACATGGCTTTAAACGGTGCATACAAAGGAAGAGCCACAGAGGTATGTATATCTCCGTACCTACGAATAATCAGCTTTTGTTTTCTCAAGTCGCGGTGCGAGGAACACTCAACAAGTGCGCAACAAAGGCGTTTTGCCGAGTGAGTGAGTCGGCCTTGGCTTGACTGCGGAACGCGAGTTCCAAATGAACGCAGCGCTTCGCGGACTGCATGTTGGGCAAGAGAGAAAAGGTCTTTTGTGTGAGCAAACAATGGGACAAACACAGTAAATGTGAAAAATTCTCACTTCACAGCGAGGATGGCGCACGGAACACGGCCAACTAACGGGCACGGCCGAGATCGCCTTTTGACCTCCGATGCTTCATGTAGTTTTACTCTGTGACAGTCACACTCTCAATTAAATCTCGTTATTGTACTAATACGGTTAACATTTCAAGTCCAATATTCGAACCGCTATTAACTGTTTTAAGGCTTAGGGTCGCGGATGCCTTATAGGCTCCCTATAAATCTAAAGTATTTTCTCTTCTTCTCTCATATTCACCGGCAACGATGGAAGGTGAAATGTCATAAAAATGTCAAAGAAATGTAAAATATGACATTTTTAAACAAAGAAGCTTTACAGTAGAAAATTCACAGCCCTTCGATGTAGGCACAGTTTTGACGAATAATCGTCCTTCTCATTCGAACCTTTAATTTTTGTAGCCAAGAGCAGACCAATCTCATCATGCCAAATTTAGCAAATTAAGTAGGTCAAGGGAGGGAAAGACGAAGTCGTAAAGTGCACTGAAAGGTTTTTACGTCACGCCTCTTCCGTGTATCTAACGAAGGTCTCAGAGACATCACATGACAAAGAAGGAACGACAACTGGCGTTTAACACGCCGTCTATGGCGAATGCACGAAGCACTAGTTTTGACTGGAGAAATATACAGAATACACATCACAGCCTATTCAAAGGATCCATACCGGGCTTGAGTGATTTTGGAAATCCGCGGTAAACCTAAACCTAGATGGCCGGAAGGGGGGTTATGAATCTCGCTCCTCCTGAATGCAAGTTATCAGAATTTTAAATCTGTTCTACAGTGTCAATCGCTATAATTACGATAAAATGAAAACTACATAAGATGCACTACTTTAGCAAGCCGGAAACGGGCGCTCGTCTTCAGTTGTTGCGATGATTCCTGCGTGGTGGGAAGTAGGGCAATGTCGCACTCTGAGCTCTTATCGTTATGCCAGAAAGAAAAAACATTATTTCATCACTTTCACTCCTCACTTTTTCCGGTCTGTGCCTCGATGCTGTATTTTTGTCTCATCAACTACGTATGACAACGTGCTGCGTCGGCAGATTTACCCTGTAATCTACCAGAAACTAACATTCATGGTCTCACAGCAACGTCTAACACTACAATATTAGTTTATTCCATAGCAATGCACTCGGAACAAAGGGTCAGAGAAAGGCAGTCCCACAGTTTTCTTAAGGTAATGAGATAGAATTACTGCATAGTTATTCATCAAAATCACTGAGACCCAATCTTCAGTACAGGCCTCTAATTATATTGATGTCCATGTGGATTTACGCTTAACAACTTTAACCTGTTGATCTTTTTAGTTAATGCGCGCAATAAATCCACGCTTAAACGGGGACTAGTAGCAGGCAAGCATTTCGTTAGGGAATTCCCGCACACGTGAAGAACTGAAGGATTAGAAGAGCATGTAAATTTTTGCTCAAGATCATCATATTATATCGCCTCAATAGGGTCACAAATGAAAGTGGAGCACTACCATAAAAGCGCGAGACCATATCGGGTAGATCTCTTCTTGTTGGTCAACGACAGCACTTTCATTGTCGTCAGATCGATCAGGTGCAAAGAATGGCGCTGTAAAATACGATCCGGACCGTAGAAAGTGGGTTACCGTGTGGTTGGTGACCACAGCCGAGCTATAAAGTTCCGTGATCTTGGTGAAAAACAGCAAAACAAAGAGCACGGAGTAGGGGAAAACATACTTCGGTACAAAGAGCGCACTGGCAGCTTCCTTCTTTTCCATCCCACTGACGGAAACCGAGCACAGCTGAAAAAAAAAAAAAACGTTCACTTTCCATAAAGCAAGCAGCAGAGCCGGGTGTGCGACGACGGCCTGTGGCCGGGAATTCCGTGCACCCCTCCACCGGGGAGTTTCTGGGGTCACCACGTGTTGCAGGCGGTCGTGAGAACGGAAGACGTGGGCGGGCAGCGTCTTCTCCCCTTACGGGAGGCTCGCCACCGACATGCGTCTTGTCCGGCGTGCCGGAATACTACTTATTTCGTCTGATCGTATCTCAGACCAACTGACTTCATCCTCAGTATTTGTGAGAATCAAGAACTTCGTCTGCTTGACATTCGCATTCCATGACGAATTTTTATTTATTTGTGGTGGCTGCAACTGAATACCTGGGAGGAAGATGAAGTGCTTTCCACTGCCTCGGAAAATGGTATTAACGACCGTACATAGTATCTAATTGGTATTTGGGAGAAACAGAAAAAAATCTTAGTATTCTACTGCTCTTTAGTCACTGAATCAAATGTTGCTCTCTTTAAAAAGTCAGTTTGTATGGCCACCATCCGCAGCAAGCACAGAAATATTAGTTTTGTAAATAAAAGCCGGCTACTGTGGCCGAGCGGTTCTAGGCGCTTCTGTCTGGAACCGCGCTGCTGCTACGGTCGCTGGTTCGAATGCTGCCTCGGGCATGGATTTGTGTATGTGCTTAGGAAGTTCTAAGTCTAGGGGACTCATGACCTCATATCTTAAGTCCCATAGTCCTTACAGCCATTTGAACCGTTTTTGTAAATAAAAACCGCCCTTCCCTTGCTCCAGTGTATTTTATTTGCCCTGGACACGTTTCACCTTTTACTTTAAGATATCTTCTGTAGAATCTAGAATGATAAAGTTTTGTTTTGAGATGCGATATTCGCAGATTATAAAACGGTTCACATCTTGTTTTGTAATCTACAAATATCGCATATCAAAACAAAAGTGGATAATTCTTGATTCCATTGAAGATGCCTTAAAATCCACGGGGAAACGCGTCTGGAACAAATAAAATACATTGCAGCAAGAGAAAGGCAGATTTACTTACAAAATGAATCTTGCTCTTTTGTACGAGAGCTATATTTTCTGTGTTATGGATCTGAAAGATGGGCAATGCTGAAACATTAAATACAACAGTATGTCACTGACTACGGTTACTTCCCCGATGGGCGGTAATCTTAACTAAATTTTTCTTTTGTTGTTTCCGAAACAAATCATTTTAAGTGAAATGCTGTCGTCTGATTTTCTCATTTTGCACACAGGAAAAGCTGCAAATATATTTTTGCAGGCCACAAGTTGCCATCACCCTGCACAACGCGGTAGTGCATTACGCACTTCAGTTCACAGAGCGCCTGTGGTATCTGATGCTGAAGGCCTGTCGAGTGAGATACAACATTTAAACACAGTGTTCCGACAAAACGGTTATTCTGAGTGATGGACATGTAATGTATTCAGGTTCAAGCGAGTTCAAACCATGGAGCAGAATGAAGATACAAAGGCATCCATCACCTTGGCCTTCCTGCCGTATTTTGGTGCCATGCCGTCAAGAATCGGAAGAGTCCTCGGAAGATATGACACTGTGTTTTTCGACCTTCTGCAAAACTGATGAACCTGTTGGGTTCGGTTAAGGATAATCTTGGCCTAAGGAATGTGTATAAGATTCCTTGTCAATGTGGGGCAGCATATACAGGTCAGGCATGTCGCATAGTACAAGAAGACTGTGACGAACATCAGCGTTATACACGTCTACGCCAACCGAAAAAGTCGGAAATTGCAGAACACTATCTGAATACAGGGCATCGCATGATTTATGAAAAGATGTAAGTTTTATCCCCGGCATCATCTTTCTGGGATTTCGTCATTACGAAAGCAATACAAATCCGTAAAGCTGTTATCAACAGGGATGCGGGATTTCAACTGAGCTCAGACTGAAACCCTGCATTGGCTGCTATTAAATCACGACGAGAAAATCAAAATTTTTCGATAACAGACCAGTCATAACATTAGTGTAGTATGGTTTTTTAACGAGTGACATCCGGCGGCACTGTTAGTAAACATCGCGTACAGCGCACGCGCAGGAGGGCCGCCCTGCGATTCTCAGCAGACAACGTTTGAGTATTGCGCCATCTATCTGCAAATCATAGCGCATGCGTAATTTCTGCACCTGTGCGTTCTTCACATGCATGTTCTATATACAGGGGCGTCGACGTGTGGATACCGTCAGTCGTATCTATCCACCAGCAAGGTTCAACCATCTGAAGATGGATAGTTGCTCCGAGGAAATATTGTGGAATTTGCACGTCATCCGGCGGCAAACCCGTGAAGACTATTTACTACTTCTCAATAATGTTTCGTAAAAGGAATGTCTTCCCCCTTCACGGACTCCCATTTGAGTTCACCGAGTAATTCCACATACTCACGTGTTGATCACGCTATCGGTAACAAATCTTGCAGCACGGCTATGAATCTCTTCGATGTCTGTCTATAATACGATCTTGTGGGTATCTCACAAACTCGAGGAGTACTCAAGAATAGGTCGCCCAAGTGTTCTGTACAAGATCTCCCGTATAGATGAGCTACGTTTTCTTAGAATTCTTCCAGTAAAACGAAATCGACAATTCACCTTCCATAGAACCGACCTAACGTGCCTGTTCGACTACAAGTCGCTTTTCAACCCTATGCCTAGATTTTAAGCACCGTAACTGCGTACTACTAATTATGTATTCGTACATTATAGGATTATTTTTTCCGTCTCATCTGCATTAAGTTACGTTATTACACACTTACAGCAAGCTGCCAATCATCACGACAAAGTCATGCGCTATCATCCTAGAGCAGTGGTTCCAAACCTGGGGGTAATTAACCCTTGAGGGATAAAACGAAATTTTATGATAGGTAAAAGCTAAACGATTCGATCTATTTCAGTTAGGAAACTAAATTATTTTCAAAAGATCCCTACTATTATCTCACTTTTGTAAGACTCTAATATTGATTATATAAGTTATCAAATGGTTCAAATGGTTCTGAGCACTATGGGACTCAACTTCTCAGGTCATCAGTCCCCTAGAACTTAGAACTACTTAAACCTAACTAACCTAAGGACATCACACACATCCATGCCCGGGGCAGGATTCGAACCTGCGACCGCAGCGGTCTCGCGGTTCCAGACTGTAGCTCCTAGAGCCGCACGGCCACTCCGACCGGCTATAAGTTATCAATAATTACTTTTCTCAATTAGTAGCGTTATTGCGATGGAGGTTACAGGTTCCTCACATAGTCCACTCACTACACACATATTTTGCGCTTTGCCCCGTACATCGCTGATGTTAAAAGTGAGACATATACGTAACAAATGCTAAATATCTCAAGAAAATGTCTTCTCCAAATTGTAGATAATACCTACAGTAGTCCAGAAATTGCTTCATTACTCGTTTCGAAACAAATAAATGAATTAATTGACAGCACAACACAGCAATGATTACGTAAGGGCTACTATAGTGCCGTACACAGTATTATTATCACTACTATTATGAAAGTGGTCAGACACACAGCATTAATAGCTTGCAGTCTTCCAATTTCAGAAATAAGGAGTGTAGCAACCAAGTGGTTTATGAAATTAAGTATACTGCGCACGTTTTAACTTGGTTGATTTTAAATGAGATTGCAGTGTTGATTTTAAATGAGATTGCAGTGTGTAGGTCAAGCACGTGCCACAATGGAGAGGAGTAATGCAGGGGAAGTTTGTGTGTTGGGGCTTATGGGCGCTCAACATGCAGGGGAAGTACGGTATGTAAAAAGTGTCTGCCCTTACCTTTGTTATCTGAGCAGGAGTTGCGAGTAGCACTTCCGAAGGACTGGAATTCCTTCGTCATTCATTCCAACACACACACACACACACACACACACACACACACACACACACGCGCGCGCGCACGCACGCACACAACTAAATATTAATCATCTTTCATTATTTTAAAATTAAAAGTATTCCAAGAAGTCTTTCATTCTACAGTTTAGTTGGGTGCTAAAGTAGGTGATAATGTGGGGAAGGGGAGGCGGGAAATAGCTAATGCAAAATTACTCCCTAATTCCACTCAGAGGTAATGTTCTAAGAAAGGTTGCGAATTCCTGTCCTAGAGTCACGTAACAATGACACAGTTCTGTACACTTCAGCGTCATCAGCGAACAGTCGCAGACTGCTGCTCACCTTATCTGCCAAATCGTTTATGTATATACAGCATATCAGCTGTCCTATTACACTTTTCCGGAACATTCCTAACAAAATCTTTATCCCCGATGAACACTCGCCGTCCAGAACAACGTACTGGGTTGTACGACTTAAACAGTTTTCTGGTTGCTCACATAATGGAAAACCTATTTCGTACGTTCAGGTCTTGGTTAACAGTCTGCAGTGCTGCATTATGTCGAACGATCTTCAGAGGCTAGTTACGTGGAGTCTGCGGCAAAACTTGGTAAACTGAGATAACGTCGTCTTCCTTAAAAACTTTTCCCTACATCTCCAGATTTATCCGAGATGAGCGAGCACAAATAAGCTTTAACGAAATGAGCTCTTCCATTCTCTTCCTACGTCTATCTTCTGTGTATTAGGTTTACCTCTTTTCATTGCCCTATAGTCGTTTCGCGTCTATTTATTTCTGAATTCTTTTAGGATCTGATTTCGTAGTATCAGCAATCCGGGAAAGAGCTGAACAAACACGCGGCCTGATCCGGCAGGTAAACACCGAAGTTAGGCGGAGGAGGGGGGGGGGGGGGGGGGGGGCGGGGGGCGATCCCCAAGAGATTCCCTGGAAAATACCTACCAACAAACTCCAAAGCACATCTGCGAATAGCTTCAGCAAACGCGTCTTGCCGCACGGGGAACGGAGCCATGGAACATGTTCACAAAAAAAGAACGACGGTAATGATCCATCGGCAATACGAAGCTAAATAATAGGGTTCAGAGCCATCTCCACTATGAAAGTTATCAAAGCCTTAAAGTGAGGTGACATAAATTTCGATCTCACACAGTGACCGGTCACTGCGACTGGTGTCACCAACAGTAATATGTCACATAATTAGCAGTTAAATAACAGCTGGTTTAAATATTCAATATTTATTACATTATTAGGTTATCACCTTTAGAGCTTGTCCCCTAAAGAATAAATAAGTCTATATTCTTACCTAAAAAAACTGTATGCTATCAGAATTTTGTTAGTTGAAAGTTTGGACTGTCCTCGATAACTTCACTCAAGCTGGGATCGACTCAGGTGGCTTAGTCCTTAAGACAAGCAGGACAGCGGTTAAAAACTCTATCCAACCACTCACATATTGGCTTTTCTGTAGTTTCCCTACATCGTTTAAAGCAGCTATTGGGATGTTCCCTCTAAAAAGGACTTGGACGATTTCCTTCCCATTGTTTTCTTCGGCCGAACGTACGCTTCATCTCTAATGACCTTGTAAACCCTAATATTGCACCTTTCCTTCCTCCCTTCCTCATTATCCAGACTGCATTGTATTGTATTTTGGCAGGCTAACTCGCTGCTATCCTAGAGAAGGCAACACGAGAGCTTGCCAAAATAATCATCACATGGACGACACTGCCTGGTTGAATACCCAAGAGCAAATCACCATACGCGGGGAAGGTGTTAAGATTACATAGTAACTCAAAGTCCCACAACTCTTTGGAAGTGCAGTATCAGCAGTACCTCTTACGAGAAAGGATCACCGGAGCTGCCAGATATTGATCGCCCTGCTTCTCATGAAATAAAGTCAGTCACAAAGGGCAGGATTCAAGTTCACTCAGTCACTCCTGTGACGAGGGAACTGTCATAAAGCAAGCTATAAAACATGAAATATCGTTGTCTAAACTGTTCTGAACTGCATGGTGTTCTGTGAACCACAAGACGCAACAACAGTCTGTTGTCAAAGGCGGAATTAAGAAGTTTCTTTGACGATTAGCAGCTAAGAAAAAATGTACTTCACATTTAGTTACGTAGCGCGATGACAAATTAACGTTCACCGATAAACATAAGTATAGAATCTCGGCCAAGACGTTATGTACGGTTCTGGAACCACCAGGACAGCGCGTAAATCATTAATCAATGCAGGATGAATCAGAAAGAGGGACTATGTACAGAGAGAAGCATACACAGGTACAGTAACAAAGTTTTAAATATCATCTGTAAAAAATAAAGTAACTTGATCAACTTTCGAAGTGACAACTAAAACTTTGTAACTACCCCTCAAACAGAAAAGATTTCAACGTAACTTCACTCATTTCAGAGGTTTCTATAATGTTAATGAATGCAATCAATCACATTCCTAAGAACGATTGGGAAACATGTAAGCAGTGACTATAAACTTTTGAGAACACCTAGGTAATTTGGAAAAATAATTTTTCTTTTAAAGTCAAAAGGTGTTGATCAAGATTGGTAACGGGTCTTACCTAACTATTCTTGCATTTCATTAAAGGCCAGGAGTACTGTGCACTGTTCGATTAGAAATTTTTAAGACTACTTTGCCAAAAGTGGCAAACGTTCTGAGAAAATATATAATAATCAAAATTTTTATTTGCGCTTTACGGGTCGTGCCGAGGACGCACTTTCGTAAATTTAAAATTACGAATTAGATGGTGGTGAGCGTAAGAGTGATTGTTTTATTCATTCGTATTTGTATTTTCATTTTTCCGACGATTTATGAACCCACATGAATCGCTGCGCGATTATTTTTAAAGTGACAGGATGATCTCCACTGGTGAGCAACTAACTCCCATTCCAAATGGGCATGAAGAACGGGACAACAGCGGGCAACACGCTTTGATGTAGCAAAGCTTGGAATACCAGACCCAACGACGAGGAATCCATTTCAATAAAAGTATACCGCTGTTTTTTTCTTTTTTTAATTCAAAACCTGAACTGAGGATAACCTGCCAAATGCGAGTAGCAATCCGGTGGTAGTCCAAGTAGGTTCTAGAACAAGGCGCAATAAGTCGTTAACACAATTTTGTTTCTGGATGAAAATATGCTGCGAAGTTTAAAAAAATTTCGTCACTAATACACATCGTTTAACAGATTACTCTCCACAGCGCATCACGGGAAGTTCATCACGCTGGGGTATTTTCCCCTCTACAACGAAAGCAAGCTTAATAGGACGTTTATTTTCGCGTAATGTCTTTCCTGGTGAGCATTAAAGGAAGTCGTGATTATACGTTTGTCAGTAATGTATGTAATGCGTAACACGCGAAAAAGGCGTAAATATGGGTAGTCCCTAAGATCATGAGTTGCTAAGTAATAGCAGCCGTTAGTCATCTGCATATGTCATGTATTTCCCAGTACCTCCGTATAATCTCTCTCTAAAGAAATGCTGATGTGTATTAGTTTACAAGTATAAGCAATAGGTTTACAGTTAAAGGAAAATTATATAGCTGTTACAAAACAATAAGCAAATGTTACGCTACCTGTACACTACGGGGAACTCGAGAGAGAGAGAGAGAGAGAGAGAGAGAGAGAGAGAGAGAGAGAGAGAGAATATTGGAGGTCATCAGAAGGCTTGACGTACCTGAGCAACGCATTTCCTCGCTCTATGTACAATATAATAATTAGCTAAATTGATTTCCAAATATTCTTTTCACATATAGATATAATGATTTGTACAACTCGTGTTGCTTCTGTTTCTGCAGTATATCACTCTTCGCAATCATTATTTTTCGCTGACCAGGAAAATTTGGTAAGTGATGCCGACAGGTTGTCTGTCCGCAATAGCACTGATCGTGGTGATACGTATCAGGTTTCTGTGACTGCCACAGCCCCGCTTCAACACCTCGTGGCCCCCGCAGCCCAGGCCGTCGATTAGCCTACGTACGACGCGAGTGATCTCAGAGATGCGCCCAGCTTCCCGCCAACACGTGACCTCTCCCGTTTACGTTTATAAACCGGGTCACACGTGCTCGTCCGTCGGGTCTCCACACGTAATGCTTGTGTACGCCCAGAGACAAAAGAAACGGAAGACACTGTTCCTCCGACGCTCTCTTCTCAACTGGCTACGCCCGTAATTTTGGAACACACATATGCGACGTAACCATAAAATACCTTTAACAGGAAGCTAACGATGAACGTTACACATGATTCTACGAACACACAAAAATTGCCTCCGATCGGTAGCATGTTTGTATAGCGTATACAATATAAAATTCTTCGATTTTCTTTCTTTTTCCTGGATTTTGCTTTACCGACAGCAAGATTCATTACGAGACTGAGCATCGTAGGTCCTAGCGACGAAGAAGAGCGAAGAAAAAGCTTTTGGAGTTCAAGAAATATCCAGATTTGGGGGTATCAGCAAACCTACACACAGTTTATGTAAGGAATAATTTGAAGACTGCTCCTCCCGAAGACGGATGTACCGATTTTCCTCAAGCCAAGTTCTAGAATCGCAGAGCGCCAAAGCTGTTCAGAAAACAGTCATCATCAACATCATTGAACCCTCAAATACTTTTTTCTGTCCGAAAGAAGAAAATGTTAAACACTCCATACCTCTGACATAGTCCCCTACCGGTTAATTTATCGGGTACAGTGTTATGACATAAAACGGGTAGTCTGACACGCCGAAATACTCAGATACACATATACAGAAAAAAGGTCTTAATCGAGTTAGCTTTCCACCAGACTAGACAACCTCCACCTTGATATAAAAGCGTCAACAGAAGCGCCCAATTCGGGTTTTATATTTCCTTAGAGAATAAAAGCAGGGCACTAGACACATGCAGATTCCTCCACCTATACGAAAATACCACGTTGAAGTAGCATAAAGGCAGCGTTGTTAACAATTCCGGTCCCTTTGATGTTGTTGCCTGCACTGCACCTGAATAGCAGTCCAGTTTCTTAAAACACTACGCCATCTAGCTCGGTCAAATCTGTCGCCGAACGGCGAGCCTCTCAAATTTGCAGACGAATGACGTCGCCGGAAATGCAAGACTTCGTGAATAATCCCTTCCTCGAACAAAATTATGTGCTGCATGAGGCTACAACCTTAAAAAGGGCGACTCACGTGGTCAGAACCACATCATAAAAATAAACGTCGCCCACGGTGCAACAGACAAAGCACTCCTCGCCAACACTTTCTCGCGCATTAACATTAGCGTCGCTATTAACAGACGTTGAAAATATGGAAACTACGGTGCTGTTCTGCGTTCCGTGTGACAACCACATGTAGCCGTTCACGAAATCGTTTTTACACAGCACCCTCTCATTTTCTCTCACTTCACGTTTCGAGGATCCATTTTTTATAATTAGAAAACCGCTTTGCTCAGAAGAACAAGTCATAATGATCATTAAGTGCGTATCTTGATGTTTGTATTAAAATCTGTCAACGGAAAAGTGAAGTTGTGTGTAACGTAAATAAAGGAGCAAATTTAGGGTTGAACGTCTCATCGACGACGCGTCATTAGGGACAATGCCAAAGGTTGAATAGGGAAAATAAAAGGCATTGTCTTTCTCAAACGTACCAACCCAGCAGATGCCTTAATCTTTTTCACGGAACCGCATAAAAGATGAATCTGGATGGAAAAACGAGGTTTTGAAGCCTCGTCCTTCTGATTGCAGAAGGAGCATTGGGCCTATCAAAATGGTTTTCAACAATACAGGCTCTAACCTCTTACTAACAGCGGTTTTTTTAGTAGACAGAGATGTAATTAGCTTTTTATTAACATATTCATTGGCTTATGTGTCTTTTATGATATTTATAGGTTTAAGGTTCAGACGAAAAGTAGTACAAATACGCAAAAATATCATTTCGCGGTGGACGTTATCTGTACTACAAACCCGTGTAGTTACTACCTACCGAGCGAGGTGGCGCAGTGGGTAGACACTGGACTCGCATTCGGGAGGACGACGGTTCAATCCCGCGTCCGGCCATCCTGATTTAGGTTTTCCGTGATTTCCCTAAATCGCTCCAGGCAAATGCCGGGATGGTTCCTTTCAAAGGGCACGGTCGACTTCCTTCCCTAATCCGATGAGACCGATGACCTCGCTGTCTGGTCTTCTTCCCAAAAAACAACCCAACCCAGTTACTACCTCAACCAGCAAGCAGCACTTAAAAAAACAGCCATTTTACAATTATATCTTCATTAAATTTTTGTGTAAATGTAGCCGTATCAGCAAAATCTGCTGCAACGAATATTAGGGAAACTCTTCAAGATGCGAGCTCAAAATACGCAATATCTATCTTGAATAAAATCACGGTCTGCGACAAAATGCTGACTCATACGAGGATAATGTCATCATCATCATCATCATCATCATCATCAGTAGCAGCAGCAGCAACAGCAGCAAATCTACCATTAGTCATACGCGGCCAGTGCTGGATAAAGTCCTCCTCTTCATTTTTGCATACATTGCAGTCTTCAGCTGTACATATCTATGTCGGTCCTCCATATTTTTAGATGTCACACACTAAACTTTGATTAAAGCCCGTCTCTCGGAATCCAGTAAGTACATCCCCTGGCTCACATACATGCATACGTTCGCCAGCCTTGTGTCCTGCCACCTGCATATCATTTTCATCATGGCAATACTGAAGTCTTCCACGCCAGGATGCTCTTTCCCTGACACATCTGCTCGCCTAGTTGCCTCTCCTAGTAATTCTCAACTTGAATATCTCGTCATTGATGGTTCAGCAGTGTTCAGTTTTGAAGGTCTTTTGAGCTGAAAGTCCATCTCAGTGCTGCATATAAAAACTTGTGTTCCAAATATTATAGACTTAATATATCCACAGTTAGAGGCCTATGCGGATAAGAGAAATGCTATCAGCATCCGTAAGCATTTTATCCGCATTCGTGGATATCAAAATTTTGCAGGCCACTTTAATCCGATCAGTACGCCGGAACTCTGTGATAGTGGATTCGTGCCTGCCCTACATTTTCGTCGGAGCTTGTAATTTACATTTTATCGACTACGAAAAGTAGAGGCCAATCATCGACCAGTTTTCTTGCTGTAACAGCTATGTCCGATACGACCAGTAACTGTGACTGGCACAAATGACACTACACTTCACAGACAACTGTTAGAAGTCACTGCCTGACGATCGTGTTTAAATGTAGATTACTAAACCCTCGCAAAATTTACCGTTGGTGTAGGGTATAAAACAGAACGTCTGATACTTAATTTGGCACGTAACGTACCACTGGAGATCATATACTTGTGATGTCTTCCTTTGAATAAAATTTATAGTAGTAATACTTACGACGGTTTAGTAGCATTGTAACATCCCCCCCCCCTTATTGTTCTACGGTTGAAGAGATGGTCATTCTTACTCCGTTCATGGATTCACTGATTCCTACATATTTTCCAGTTGACAGACATGTCGTTTGAAGTAGAAGTGCACAGTAAGCGCCACTGGCAAGCTGCATGACCGAATACATTTCTGGCAGATAAATACTTTTGAAGTGCAGCTCAAGATGTACAAAATGTTGTTTTATTATTACTATTATTTTAATTCCAATTTGGCATCCTCGGGATCAAGTATAACAGCTGATTTACGAAATCATATTTTTGTCCTTCCTTTTGGTTTCCCAATACTTCATTCTCTGTCTATTGTTCTCTTGTATCTTCTGTTCACGTCCCTCTTTTCTTATTTTGTTTTTTCTTATAAAAACCCTTGCATTTTTTTTGCACCTTGTCCCTGAATTCATAATTGCTTTCTACGTCTGCCTGTCAACTACTGTAGATCTTTCGAGCTGCTTTAAACTATGAAATATGATTTTTTTTATTTTCTGTGAGACAAGTTGAACATATTTTCGTCGGGCTTTTGTTATCCATTCTTTTTCAGTGGCCATTAAATATAGTCCACCAGCTTCTCATTGTATCTATTATGTATTTACTCCATACAACTTCTTGATGCTTCTCAATTTTCAAATTCCATTTTCATACTTTGGACACTGAATTCTCCATTCTTTTTCTCCAAATATTTTTTTAAAATTGTTTTATAGCAGTTCCCCCCCGATAATTTCAAATATCTGATGCATGATGGAAACAAGTTGTCCTCCATCACAAAAATTATTATTTTTTATCCCACCAGACAGCGGTGCAGGTGTCAAAGTGAGTAACGTGAAGCAGAAAGGAGGAACCTGTGGGTGGTTACAGTTTGAGCCTTTCCATTTCCTTGCTCTCTGGCTAGGCAGTGCTGATCAGTGTTTACGGTGTCGCGGCGCGCCTCCGCCCGCCTGACCTACTGGCGACGGCCGGCCCCGGACCGCGACCCACATGCCGCCGCTTCCGCGATACGCACAGCAAACCGCTGCGAGGGCTGCCTGCTGCTGCTCGCAGCTTTGAGGCATTGTCAATGCGGACGAAACAGCAGAGTTAACAGTTCAGCGGCCAACCAACGATGACATCATTAACGGAGGCGAACAGGCTCAGAACAGCAAAGTAGTAGTAGTAGTAGTAGTAGTAGTAGTAGTTGTTGTTGTTGTTGTTGTCGTCCTCGTCGATGTTCTGGTCTTCAGTCCAACAACTGGTTTGAAGAAAGGAAGATCAGCATTAAACGTCAAGGACAGAGTACCTCGGATTAGGGGAAGCAATATAGGTCGTATCGTTTCTAACAAGCGAACGTCCCCATCGCACCCCCCTCAGATTTAGTTAAAAGTTGGAACAGTGGATAGGCCTTGAAAAACTGAACACCGATCAATCGAGAAAACAGGAAGAAGTTGTGTGGAACCATGAAAAAAATAAGCAAAATATACAAACTGAATAGTCCATACGAAGATAGGCGACATCAAGGATAATGTGAGCTCAACAGCGCCGTGATCCCGTGGTTGCCGCGAGCAGCTGCGGAACGAGAGATCCTTTGTTCAAGTCTTCCCTCGAGAGAAGATAATTTTAATTTTTTATTTTCAGACAATTATTATCTGTCCGTCCGTCCGTCCGACGCGAGGTAACTGCGCCGTAGTGTGGGGACGCTACACCTAAACAAACATCGAAAGAAAACATATAACTGCGCCGTAGTATGGGGACGCTACACCTAAACAAACATCGAAAGAAAACATATGTTTTGACAGAGCACAGGGAAAACTGTGCGACTGTAAAACTGTTGCATTCATTTGTTGCAGTTTATGTAACAAACTCTTATGTTTTCATCACTTTTTTGGGAGTGATTATCACATCCACAAGAAAACCTAAATCGGGCAAGGTAGAAGAATCTTTTTACCCATTCGCCAAGTGTACAAGTTAGGTGGGTCGACAATATATTCCTGTCATGCGACGCACATGCCGTCTTCAGTGTCGTATAGAATATATCAGACGTGTTTTCCTGTGGAGGAATCGGTTGACCTATGACCTTGCGATCAAATGTTTTCGGTTCCCATTGGAGAGGCACGTCCTTTCGTCTACTAATCGCACGGTTTTGCCGTGCGGTCGCAAAACACAGACACACTAAACTTATTACAGTGAACAGAGACGTCAATGAACGAACGGACAGATCATAACTTTGCGAAAATAAAGAAAGTACACTTTTCACTCGAGGGAAGACTTGAACCAAGGACCTCTCGTTCCGCAGCTGCTCACGCTAACCACGGGACCACGGCGCTCCTGAGCTCACACTATCCTTAATGTTGCCTATCTTGCGCATGGACTACTCAGTTTGTATATTTTGCTTATTTTTTTCATAGTTCCGCACAACTTCTTCCTGTTTTCTCGATTGATGTGTGTTCAGTTTTTCAAGGCCTATCCACTGTGCCAACTTATAACTAAATCTGAGGGGGCTGCGATGAGGAGGTTCCCTTGCAAGTAACCCTTCCGGCAGCACACGAGTTGGGGACGTAATGGTAAACTGTAAAACTCGATGTGTTCATATTTTCCATGTTACTGGCGGAGTGCATCAGCGAGCACATTGCTTTAACCATCAAAATTTTTTTAATTAAATGATCACTTTATTTCGTTAATAGCTATACCGGTTTGGATTGACTTGTTATTGTCAAAGCCCACAAATACTTCTTGGCTGATGGTTGGATCGGTACATGCTAGGAATGACCACTTTCCTGATGCTCCTTTTGTATGAGCTCTTCTCACGTGGTAGAAATTATAGCTACATTCTCGCCGGCGAAGGAGCCTAGCATGTTCATTCTGAGGCAGCCATGGGCCAAGTACTATATATGGGCTATTTATAACGAATGGTCGATCGAAATCGATTTATCCATTAACGAATTGACGCGTGCATTTGGCTAAAATTCCCTATGGCATCTACCGCAGTTTGTGGAATATGAGAGTAGATGCACAGAAAAGGTGACATCGTCACGATCACAATAATATTTATAAAAGGTAAGCTTTTATCTCGTATCACTTTAGTGCACATGAAACCCGACTGTCTCCTAATTCATCACATACTCTTCCTAATTCGCGTAAGATATGGGAAAGAGTTGCTACGTTACATTTTTGTAATTACTGCAACCGTTTCCAATAGTAATATTTACCGTTGGCATCATCGCAAATCACAAATAAGTCTGATAACTGTGTGTTAGACATCGGCCGTTTCTGGTTAACCAGTGGTAGTTAAGGCCAGCCCCAAAAACTATTTAACTGCTTGTAGAGGGTGGCCGGACCTAGGGTCATTCATTCCCGGAATACCGTTAAGCCCTTCAGCGCCTGACACCCTCCCACCACGGCGGAAATTATGACTGCACTTTCGCTAAGGCAGACCCCCAGCTAAGTTCTAGGAAGAGCTCACTGCACTGACACGTGCGGATCAGGACTGCATAACAGAAAAGGTCCGGGAATAAATAGTTGTTGCCACAAAAACTGTAGTTCCTACGAATACCACGCCAAGCTTACTTCATAATATACTGTACAAACAAAAAGCCTTTAAGGCAAAGATTATTGAACAACTCCGCGAATGCGTTCCTGCACAATCCGCAGCAACTGTCATACATTATCAGCTTAAGTGAACCTTGAACGATACTACTTACAGGCGTTTATTCAAGTTCTTGAAGCAAACATCAAACCCAAGAGCCAGCTTAAGGAATTCCTTTCGATGATGAAGAGGAGATATTTGTTTGCAGGAAGAGTCATTGTACAAATAGTCTACACCGTAGTATTGCCGCAATCCAGTCAGTGAAGACATCTAAAGCTCCTCCGAGTATAGCGCACCACATGTCAAATGCTTCGATTGCCTTCTGAGCAGTTTTCTCACGGTCAATGTTTCACTACCATACAACGCTGTGCTCCAAATGTACATTACCAGAAATTTTTTCCTCCCACAATTATCAATTACGAGCAACATTCCTGGTTGCACTTTTAGCCATTAGCTAATGGGAGCAAAATTTATGCGACGAGTCTTATGCAAAAGTCTGGCTTGACGACTTAGTCGGTGTTAGGATACTAATTCCAAAGGTTCCAGATTCAATCCTCGCTCGGACCTTGAATATTTTTCTCACTTGTCTAGTCTTTCACTTCTGGCAATGAAATGTGTATTGCGAAAAATGACAGCTGTCGAGTGGTTCGTCTACGTTTTATAACTGCAGGTCCTCCTATAAAATGCTGGGTATACTAACTAAAAGGTCGTAGGAAGTCAAGGGCATACCACCTCCAAAAGGGTCATGCCTAGCAAAGAGCCGGCCGAAGTGGCCGTGCGGTTAAAGGCGCTGCAGTCTGGAACCGCAAGACCGCTACGGTCGCAGGTTCGAATCCTGCCTCGGGCATGGATGTTTGTGATGTCCTTAGGTTAGTTAGGTTTAACTAGTTCTAAGTTCTAGGGGACTAATGACCTCAGCAGTTGAGTCCCATGGTGCTCAGAGCCATTTGAACCATTTTTTTGAACCTAGCAAAGAATTCAGGTGTTCTAGCCAATCTTCGGGTTGAGGACTGCATGAGTTTAGCCCATGTAACAAAATGTTTTATAAACAGTTCAATATATCTAAATAAAGTTTTTGCAATTCGTAGTACATGGAGGAGTTAGTTTTTTGTACACGGTCGACATTCGTGACTTGCGTACTAAAATTTAAATACGATTTTTTAACTGATAATTTTAGTAAAACCGTTTTTGATACCAGTATATTAAGGTATGAGAGTCAATCAAGCAGCAATACACAATTCTGAATACTATCACTACTTACTAGTCCTCATAAGGTGTATCTGACTGAAGATGCCGGAGAAATACATACACGCGCTGCCTAGATCATATCACGTCGGTATTGTCCATACGAGCATAACAAATGTAGCAAGGAACTTAACTGAATGGGAAACACTGACAGAAATGTGCAGTTGCTTGCGAAATGCAGCTCTCCGTAAATTTAGGAAACAGATGTTCAAGGTACAAAGAAAAACATTTCTGCAGTCGCCATCGTATATTTTGTGTAGGTATCATGACAATAAGGAAAGAAAGATTAAGGTACACATAGTACTGCCACGTTCCACATGCTAATGGAATTGGAAAGAGTGGCTACTATTGGTACAACACATACTCTGCGACATAAAAAAGCGGTTTTCACAACTTGCCAAAAACCATGATTCGGTATTTTAAATTGCTTATAAAATATTTTAAGATGTCTGCTTTATGATCATGGAATTTTAAGCTCTATTCTCGTATTTGCAGAAAATAATAATAATGAATTAAAGAAGGTCCGTCTTTTTGTTTAATACCAAAACATGTTCTACAACAGCGGCATCCTCAGTGAATTTTTTCCTTTAATATTCCCGAAATAAAGGGTGTTGTAATTAAACTTTCTCTAACATGACAGGTCCCCTATGCAAAACGAGTGAATGCAGCACAATGAAATGTTAAGGAAACGTTTGTGAGGACATGTGGAAAACAAATATCGAACGAACCGCTGAAAGAAACAGTTTAATGTCCAGATGAGAGGATAACATTTGTTAAATGCGTGCCATTTTTACACTAACGCCTATGAACGTTGCTCAACGCGGCGACCAATGCATTCGTGACAGCCTGGAACCGCACGAAAGATCTCATTTCACAATTCTTCCAGCACTTTTCGTACGATGGACCATAGAATGTTTAGCTGTCGAGACAGAGCTCGTGTACTGCTTGAAGATTACACATTCGGTTCAGCATTTTCATCTATGGTATTGGCAACTATTTCAACAATTTGTGGCGCAATTGGCTGTCGCATTCTCCGAGGAGCAATTCCCCAATAACTTCACGTACTTTACCTTTTTTTAACATTATATGTGCCCTGTGGTTGCCAACGGAAATCAGCCACACGTCAAAATTAGTACACCATGTCATCTGCATCACAGGGACCTATGAGTGTCGTTTGAATTGAATTTTCAGTTAAAGTGCGCGTCATTTACGACGGCGGCCGAATTTAGGTTCGTTCTGCGCATCGACGTCACTAAACACAGTCAGCCAATGAACAGAGAACGACGTTGCCAGAGCTCGACTGCAGTGCAGAGCACGGAAGAGTGTCTTCAGTTTTAGAAACGTTGAGTCATAAATAAAGTAATTGAACAAAAGCAATGTCTTGATAGCAGACTTTCTATGAAAGCACGTTTGGAAAAATCATTATTTATACCAATTGCTTCATATTCTATTAATTAATTAAACCAAACAAGCATTAAGCCTCCTAATTCAGGCGATAACAAGGAAATTCATTCTCACTAACCGCTTTTTCGCAATAAAGAACAGCTGTAATTGTTTATTTCCTATTGTACTTCGACGAAACGTGAGTAATTCATAGTCATTCCAACAGTGTTTGTCGGTATTCTGCATGATTTTTTTAAGTCTCTCATGAGTTACGTTAATCGACGAGCTGCGTTAGGGTAATGATTAAGGTGTTTGGCTGCTAAGCAAAAGGTTTCGAGTTCAAACCTTGTCTGATGCGTAATATTTTCTTTATTTAAAAACCATATCGAAGTGTCTTACTTCATGAATTTTATTCGTTTGAATGTAATTTTTTGAAATTTCTAGTGGCAACTAAAATCGACCATACGGAAAGTATATGCTGTGTCTTTTACCTCCGCAAACTCTTCAAAATTTCGTGCAATGGTTTACTACATTTAATGCTGCACAATAACTGCGTTGAACATCGAAACAAAATTAAGTCATTTATGGGGGGAAGGTATCAGTCAAGAGTATGTGTAAAAATCAAATTTTTGGGTCAAATAGGTTTTGTGAAATCGAATGATAAGTGTGTCAAAGCAGTTGGAACACCATGCGTCTGCACAAGCGAGCAATGCAGTGATGACAAAATCGCGCACAGCGCGGTATGCGGGGAGCACGTCTCTGTAGCAGCGAAAGGGTTAATGGGGCCGTTGTGGCTTTACTTCATAAACTGCGCGCTACCCCCTAAACGCAAGTTTGCGAACTATACTATACTGTACTATACTATGGCGCTGCTTCTCTTGGTGCCTACAACTGGCAACGCAGCAATCTCTCGCGTCTGGGCGGGCATGCGCGAGCCGCCAAGATAAAAGAATTGAACTACAGAATACAGCCATTGAAACTATAGCTTCCGGTAAAACAGTGGTATATGCCGCTTCTATGCATATCATTGTTGCATTTGACTTGTCCTGAGGTCGGCTATCTTTTCCATTTGCCTGCCAAATGTGTTTTTGCTGTCGCTTTTATATTTCAAATGGTTCAAATGGCTCTGAGCACTATGGGACTTAACAGCTGTGGTCATCAGTCCCCTAGAACTTAGAACTACTTAAACCTAACTAACCTAAGGACATCACACACATTCATGCCCGAGGCAGGATACGAACCTGCGACCGTAGCAGTCGCGCGGTTTCGGACTGCGCGCCTAGAACCACGAGACCACCGCGGCCGGCGTTTTTTATATTTAAATTGACCTGTGGACATAATACAAATTTTGTTAGGATTTGGTACGCAGAACTATCTGGTGTGGACTGTTATTTCTACATAATATTGCGTATTTTAACAATGTTTACAGGGAACACCTGCATTATTTTAAAACAAAAATTAACAGTCACCATCTAAATATCAGATGTTTCTTTGAAACTGTGAGAAATCGCTTCGCAGTTATTGTCAATTGCACAACTACAAGCGTACGTTAAGATACAGGAAAGTTCAATCAGTACACTCCAAGATCCAAAGGGAGTAGTGGGGTGGAAGATTACTCCACTAATTGCTCTACAAAAAAATTATCGAACTAACCAAAGGGAAACATACATAATTAATCAAATGAAACTATATGGTCCCAGAGATCTTTTCAAGTCTCAAACATCTATGATGTGTATATGCAGACTGAAGTGACGAATGAGAATTTGTACCAAGGCCGGGATACGAACCTGGGTCGCCTGCTCACTGAGGGAGATGTGGTAACGATCTTTCTAGTGAGCAGGAGAAATATGTTACCATCCCCGCTCAGATACAAAATTTTATTCGTCGCTTCAGGTTGCATATTGTATTTTGCCTTGTGGTTTCCTGTCTACTGCCTAAATTGTAACTAACGTAAATTACCGCCTGAAAGATACGACACGTAACGCAACGCAACGCACCGCATCGCTGTAAAAAGCCATTGGTCAGAATCTATTTTGGAGCTAAAGGCCGGCAATAAAGATTAAAGAAGGGGGGAGGGGGCGGGTGCAGACCGGTCCGTCGGTTCGACGTCCCGGCAGTATCTGGCCGCTTCCTGGTCTGGGCGGTCCGATACAGCCGGCGCCTGGAACTGCGCCTGCGGCTGGCTTTCGAGAGGTTGCGATACGGCCGCCGGTAATATCCCTGCCCAGCCGCTTTTACGGCACGGTAGAGACTAACAATACCCCCGGGGCAGATAAAATGTACGGGCCAAACCGGCAGCTCTAGTACCTCGGTACAAAAAATGATGAAAATGGAGACTTCCTTTGTTTTATGGCCTACGCCAAAACTTTTTTTTTTCTTTTTTCTTAATCTCAGATAAAGAGACACCACAGCGGCTCCAAGTTTGTCTCCTGTTGGTGTACTTACAAGACTACCTTGACTGCAGACCAAAAGTAAAGGTTTCTCTACAGCCCCCCCACCCGCACACACACAGAAAGGTACTGCACAGTCAGGGTAACACTTGTATTATTTAGTTCACATAAGAAGCTACGAAAAACTATTATGTTTCCACGTGCGCCTTTCCCACTCTCTTCTTATGCTTAAAGACCCCAAACGAGTTACGCGATGGCAGCATTAGATCTCGCCAATACAGGTTCTCTGAAATGGATCACAACACAGTTGCCGGCCGGAGTGGCCGTGCGGTTCTAGGCGCTACAGTCTGGAAACGAGCCACCGCTACGGTCGCAGGTTCGAATCCTGCCTTGGGCATGAATGTGTGTGATGTCCTTAGGTTAGTTAGGTTTAATTAGTTCTAAGTTCTAGGCGACTGATGGCCTCAGAAGTTTAGTCGCATAGTGCTCAGAGCCATTTGAACCATTTGAACAACACAGTTCCGCGAGAATGTCAGCTATCTTTCAACGATTCCAAAGGTAAGTTTCCTAAGCGCCTCTCCTACACATTCCCAGGGGTATATCGACATCATACAATTCTAATCACGTGTCTACACTAAGGTGACAATAGTCATGAGACAGTGATATGCATGTATACAGACGGCGGTAGTATTGCGTACACAAGGTATAGAAGGATAGTGCATTCGTACATGTTCAAATGTGTATGAATTCCTAACGGACCAAACTGCTGAGGTTAAACTAACTTATGCTACGAACAACACACACACCCATGCCCGAGAGAGGACTCGAACCTCCGGCGGGAGGGGCCGCGCAGCTGTCATTTGTACTCAGGTGATTCATGTGAAAAGATTTCCGACATGATTATGGCCGCGCAACGGAAATTAACAGACCTTGAACGCGGAATGGTAGTCAGAGCTGAACGCATTGGGCATTCCATTTCGGAAATCGTTACGGAATTCAATATTCCTACATCCACAGTGTTAAGAGTGTGCCGGGAATACCACATTTCGGGTATTACCTCTCACAACAGACAACGCAGTGGTCGACGGCCTCTACTTAATGACAGAACAGCGGCGTTTGCGTAGAGTTGTCAGTGTTAACACACAAGCAACATGGGTGGAAAAAACCGCATAAATCAATGTGGGACGTACGTCGAACGTATCCGATAGGACACTGTGGTGAAATTTGGCGTTAATGGGCGTGGCAGCAGGCGACCGACGCGAGTGCAAATGCATAACACGATATTGCCTCTCCTGGGCTCGGCTGCATCCTACACGCCTGGAAAACCGTAGCATGGTCAGATGAGTCCCGATTTCGGCTGGTAAGAGCTGATGGCAGGGTTCGAGTGTGGTGCAGACCACACGAAGCCATGGACCAACGATGTCAACAAGACACTGTGAAAGCTGGTGGTGGCTCCATAATGGTGTGCGCTTCCATAGAATGGACTCGGCATCTGGTCCAACTGAACCGATCATTGATGAAAATGGTTATGTTCGGTTACTTGGAAACCATCTGCAGTCACTCAAGGACTTCATGTAGCCAAATAACGAAGGGAAATAATAGAGGGGTCAATTCGTGTGTATAAGTGAATAAATTAGTTATTTTTCACATAAGTAAATTATTACCTCCTATATGAGCAGTTACTTCATAATGGGCTGCCTTTTCGCTACTGACAAAATATTAATGAAAAGCGACGACTATTAACAGAAATTCAAAACTTTAAGCTCCCTCTCTCTCTCTCTCTCTCTCTCTCTCTCTCTCTCTCTCTCTCTCTTTCTCGCCCAAGTGACTGTGTTGACTGTTGACGGCGTGTGTAGTATAACATCGTGTTTTGTTGTTGGTGGCTACGATGAGAGAAGCACTCCGTCTTCAGGCCACAAGTAGCCCATCGGGACCATCCAACCGCGGTGTCATCCTCAGATGAGAATGCGGATAGGAGGGGCGTGTGGTCAGCACACCGCTCTTCCGGTCGTTACGATGGTTTTCTATGACCGGAACCGCTACTATTCGGTCGAGTAGCTCCTCAATTTGCATCACGAGGCTGAGTGCACCCCAAAAAACGGCAACAGCACATGTCGGCCCGGACGGTCACTTACCCAAGTGCCGGCCAAGGCCGACAGCGCGTAACTGCGGTGATCTGACGGGAACCGGTGGATCCACTGCGGCAAGGCCGTTGCCACGATGAGAGACGGGAGACAGTGAAACCTGCTGCCGGCTCGTGTCGATCCCTGTGTCGAGTAGCACAAGAGGGCTCAATGAGCCTGCCCGAAGAACAGAATCTGAAAGAAGTTGACTCTGCGTGAACTGAATAAAGTGATATTTCGTGGCTTTACCCCATTAGATTTAAATAATGACAAAGGCGCAAAATTTAGTCATAGGTAATTTTACGTCATCTTTTCTTTTCTTTTCATGTTATATACCAAATGGTCTATAGTCAGGATTAGAATCAAAACATGCGTGCAGTGGCAATGGAATAGTGGCTACTCAATGCGGCGCTATTAACATCCATCGACTTGTAGCCTCTGAAAACAAAAGGCATGTTTCTAGTGTAGCACGTCGCCTGCTATGAGGCTCTTAAAAACGGGGTAGTGTGGAGTAGGTGATGGTCACTGCACTCAAAGTCAGTACACAGTTTTTATTCCTGACAACGAAAGCAGAAACAGCTCGAGGACTTTATTTGAGATGATGTGATTGAAACCGAAGAAAATATTATCGGCAAAGATTCCGACGGGACATACACTCAAAATAACCGTACCAGTAATTGCTTTTCGTGATTTCGGGAAACCACAAAGAATTTGAATTAATCTGTGCGAGGATTTATAGCCTGTTTCTTCCGAAAACGTTTCAAACGTATTGAGCGGTGCACCACCTCAACTGGTCTTTTATATCTGCAACGTGCGAACTTTCGAAGTGATTCACATTTTTTTCCGTTCATTACTCGGAGACTTCAGTTCCTTCTCATAGACTGGACAATTCTGTTTCGCCATGTGCCTGAATGAAACTGCGAAAGATGTCTAGCTGTTCAGGTGTGTCATTAGAATATAGTAGTTTAACCTTGCGTCTCATGGTATGCAAGACTGTACGTACACAGAAGAACCAGATGAAATGCGGTATAATGCCTCATCCGCGCCAGCTAATTTCTCAAACTACAGGCCAAAGTACTGTGCTTGCCCCTGAGTAGACAAAAGCAACGTAACATTATACAAACGTTTTGGCTACGATCCCGAATCACCAGTAGAATTTTCTTCTTCTTCTTCTAGTAACCATTTCAAACATTACGCTTTTGGCGGTTACGGTGCCCAACTGTTTCTTGGCCTTCCCAGATTTCTTCGGCCCATCGGATTATAGTTTCTGGCTCTGTAACGTAGACTGCCGTCGTGCAGTGTGTCATGATCTTCACCACAATTTCTTCTGTTGTCTTCAATTTTGATCACTGCGTTAAGCGTTTAATTCCTTCTCAGTTTCTTAATATGTCTATTCTGGTAGAGCCTTTCACAACCCTATGAATTCTCTATTCAGGTACCAGAATCTTACTTTCTTATCGCTTGTAAATGACCCACAACTAACTTCCGTAGAGCAGCATGAGGACAGCCATTACTTTATAAAACTATATTTTTGTTATTTTTATGTCTTGTTTCTAAAATACCTGTTTATTGTTCAACGCATGTTTCAAAAGTATTCCAACGTTCTTGTTTATATCTTTGCCTCTGTTGTGTGTGATATTATATCCCAGATAATTAAAGTAACTCACCTGTTCTAAATTTCTAAATAAAAAGAAAAAAAGCAATCAGGTGTTACAAAGGATCAAAGAAGGGGGTAGGGGGTTATGAAAGGAAGCAAAACAAAAAGCAAAGGATTAAAAAGAAAAAAAAAAGGAATCAAAACTACAGAGAAAATCAAACGCACTTATGTAATATACAACACACGAGCCAGAATTTTTACTGTACGCGTGAAGAGTGTTTTATTTATTTATTTATTTACACCAGTAGAATTCAATAGGCAGACTGTATCTGGTGGTAGCTTTGTGCCAGGGAATCGCCGTAAAGACGGACCTAAACCACTATTACTGCCGCGTGTCAGCTCGAGCAGTCTTAAGGGTGAACGGTGTGCCATTAGCGCACGCTGCTGGCGATGACGGAGCCGTTGTGGCCGCCGCGCTGCGGAAGAGAGCTGTCTCGCAGAGACGGAAAACGCCGCGTGATTCATCGCCACTGGCCAGCCGCAGAGGGCAACGGCTGCTGCTGCCCGACCACGAGGTCCAGCCACTACTTCACCGCCTCTGTTGTTCTACCCTAAAGCCGCTCGCGGTGGAAGGCTGTGCTCATAAAAATCAAAGTGGCTCTCGTTAACACGTAACGCACCCCAGTTTCAAACTAAGTTACGTCTCAACAGTTCAGTGCACGACATCACGAAAGAAACAAAATAAAAGACACTAACAAAATACCGTTATTCCCAAAACGTATAAATTAAATCAATCTACACTCCTGTTGAATGGCGTTTTCATTTTATCAATGTACATTTCGAGAAACAGCTTCACCATCAGAGCTTCAACTGTTATGTAACAACATTCACTGCGATTTGTTTGTGTGTGTGTGTGAGAGAGAGAGAGAGAGAGAGAGAGAGAGAGAGAGAGATAGAGAGAGAGAGAGCTACAGAGCAACTTAATTGTAGTTTGCGAAGTGGTGGAACATACACAGCATCTTTTCTCATAATAGCACTTACTGCCTACAACCTCAACTATTTGTTGGAAGTGTTCCAATTTCTGTCCTCATCTTTTGTTTTTACCCTCCACACCTCATTCAAGTACTATGGAAGTTAATTATGATGTCTCAACATATACCCTCCCATCCTATTCCCCTACCTTGTCAGTGTTTTTACATATTTTTCTCTCCTCGTCGATAATGACATTGAAAAAGTGTGCTAGTGGACTTTATGTCCTCCTTGCTTCATCTGCCACGTATTATTTGGCTTCCAAGAGAGCAGAATTCCTCCACTCCGTCTATTTCGTGTTCAGCAAGTTTGATGCTAAGTTTCTCGTTATTCGCACTGTATTGTAGAAATTCATTTTATTTTATGTATTTCTACAATACATATGGCTGTTGGTAAATTATTGCATGAAGAAGTTCATGCCAGCCGTGGTCCCACGCTCCATTATGGATCAACGAAGATTTCATTACTCTCGTCTTTCTTCCGTTTACCCGCAGTACAAGTTCTGTACACATTATACTGTTCTTTCCATTCAATAAGCCCTGTAATTCTTCTTTACTTTCACTCGGGACAGCAATGTCATCTGAACCTTTCTTTTATTTCCATCACTGATTCATCAATGTATATCTTGAACGGTATGAGCGAAAGACCGTGTCCCTGCCTTATATCATTTTTAATCTGAGCGTTTCGTTCTTTATCTTCCATTCTTATTGTTCCTTCTTGGTTCTTGTAAATATCGTTTATTATTCGTCTTTCCCTACAGCTTACTCCTATTTTCCTGTGTATCTCAAACATGTTGTACCACTTCACATTGTCGAACGCTTTTTCTAGATCGACACACCCTATGAAGGTGTTTGATTTCTCTCAAGTCTTGCTTCCGTTATCAAGTGCAACGACACAACTGCTTCTAGTGCCTTTACCTTTACTAAAGCAAAACTGATAGTCATTTAATAGATTCTCAACATGTTCCCATTTTCTAAACCATTATTTTTGTCGGCAGCTTGGATCCATGAGCTGTTAAGCTGGTTGTGCGATGGTTCTCGCACCTACCTCCTATTGCTGTATTCGGGATTGTCTAGATGCTATTTTAACGGAAGTCTAATTTTATTTCCCCAGTCGCATACATTCTACACAAATATGAATAGTCATATTACTGCACTTACACCAACAATTTTAGAAATTCCAAACTAATGTTATCTATTCCTTCTGCCTTATTTGTTTGCTAGTCTTCCAGAACTCTGAAAGTCTGACTCTAATACTGGATCCTCCGTATGTTCCACATCGAATCCCATTTCCTTTTCTCTCACCTCATCAGACAAGTCCTCCCCCTCACAGAGATCTCCAATGTACTCTTTCCGCCTATTGCTCTCCCCTCTGCTTTTTAACAATGAAAGTTCCATTGCAATCTTACTTTTAATTTCATCGAAGGTTGTTTTGACTTTTCTATATGCTGAATCAGTCCTTCCGACAACCATTATTTTTTCGATTTTTTAACATTTTTCCTGCAATCATTTTACGTTAGTTCCCCTGCACATTCCATTTATTTTACTCCTAGGTGACTTACATTGCTCTATTCCTGTCTTTCCCCGAAAATTTTTGTGCTTCCTTCTTTCATCTTTCAACTCAAGTATTTCTTCTGTTACCCAAGGCTTCTTCGCAGTTACCTCCATCGTGACCATATTTGTCTGTCCAACAACTATGATTTCGCATTTAGACACGCCCACTTCTCAAAAAATGAACTGCCTACTCTAGTGCTCCTCATCGCAGTATCCATATTCTTAGCGAACATCGAACGCTTTTTATGATTTCTCAGGTCAGTATCCCACCTCTTTCAACACCTTTCCGTACGATTGTCCTACATTTCAGTCTACTCTTCAACATTACTAATCTGTGATATGAGTCTGGATCTGCTTTTGTGTACGCCTTACAATCCAGTTTCTGATTTCGGGATCTCTGCCTCACAATGATGTAATCCATCTGGAATCTTTCCTTGTGTCGGAGCCTTTTCCACGTCTTGTGATACTGAGAGTATTCGCTGTCACTATCTTAAATTTAATGCAGATCTCAATTAGTCTTTCTCCTCTCTCATTCCTACTAGAGAGCCCATATTCTCACGGAGCTCTTCTATTCTTTTCTCTATTACTGCCTTACAGTCCTCTATGAATATTAGACTTTCATCTATCTTTACATACACAGTATCCTCGTACAGTTTCTCTATCTCTGCATCTTATGGTTATGATCTCTTCGTTTGTAACTGAACTATTGCTGGTGTAGTTTGTTGTCGATTCTGATGAACAATAACCCTATCGCTGAGTTGTTAACAGTAGCTTAGCAACTCACATTTGGTTTACCTTCTTAGTCATAACCAATCCTACCTACGTTATACCATTTCCTGCTGCTGCTGCTGCTGCTGTTGCCCAATATTTGTCTGGCCAGAAATCCCTGTATTCTACATATTTCCCGTCACTGACTTCTACACTATCTAGATGGAGCCTTTGAACTTCCCTTCTCAGTTTTTGTAGCTTTCCTATCATGTTCGAACTTCTGACATTTCAAAGTCCGAGATGTAGAATGATATCCTTTCGTTTGTTGTTCCACCTTTTCCTCATAATTACCTCCCCCTTGGGAGTCTTCTCCCGGAGATACGACTGGGGGACTAATCCGGAATCTTTTGCAATTGACACTTTTTCAATTACAGGCCACATGTTCTGTGGATAGGCCTTTTACGTCTTTAATGCAGTGGTTTCCATTGCCTTCTGCATTCTCACGCCGTTGATCACTGCTGATTGTTCCGCTTTCTAGGGGCAGTTTCCCATCCCAACGGCAAGAGGGTTCTCTAAACCTCTGTTAGCTGCTCCGACCTGTCCTACAAGGCCGGCGGCGGAACGAGGGCTAATCCTTATACCGAAAGTCTTCGGCCGCCACCGCGGATGATTTTTAGCAAATTTTGAGCGGCGTTTGGCGAAGAACACATGACGCAGGACAATCTGACTACTAGTGAAAGAAGTAACCCCAAGATCACCCGTGCATTCTTGAGTACAGTAATAGCAGGTTCAAACTGATGTAGGCTGCAATAGTTATCTGTATGAAGAGGGTTGCACAGGCCAGAACAAAGTGGCGAACTGGATCAAAGCAGTCTTCGGAGTGAAGAGCACACCAAAACGCAAATTTACTGTTACCCGGTAGTCGGATCGATCCTCATTAAGACGCAGGTCTGTGTTCTGAGCACTACTATAGTAGTTCTGCCTAATGGTGATTAGCATAGACAGGTAATGAAGAAGAGAGGAGGCGAGCGCTTCCGGAAGTGTGGCGGTCAGCCTTGAACCGCTACCAGGCCGACGCACAATGAGGCAGAACCTGGCTTGAGCCTGTCCTGGTCCCGGTGCGAGAAGCCCGCGGCGCCGGCAGACAGCCCGTTACGCGCCCGGGAAACTTCCCCGGGAGCGCGGCTGAGGTCGCACGCTCACTTTTGCAACAAAACGCGCCAGCCGAGCGGCCGGTCCCGTTAGGCGGGGCGGCCTGCGCCGAGCCGAGCCGCTCCGCGCCTGGCGCCGTGCCCGCAGCAAGGCCGCGAATGCATGCAAACCACCGCTGCAGGCCCGCACCTGTCTGCAGCGCAGCTTTAAATACGGCACCATACCTACCTACCTACCTACCTACCTACCTCTCTCTCTCTCTCTCTCTCTCTCTCTCTCTCTCTCTCTCTCTCTAGCACAGAACAACGGCTCGCAATGAGTCTGCGGAACGCTCAAAACACGAGCGCAACAAGTGGAGCGTTGCCGAGACAAGTGCGAGTTAATGAGGCATTTCCTGCACTTGGAACGCTCAGGTGTCAACGTAAGTAGGATTGGCTATGACTAGGAAGGTAGGCCAAATGTGAGTTATTGAGCTACTGTTAACAACTCAGCGATAGGGTTATTGTCATCAGAATCGACAACAAAGTACCGAGACCAGCAATAGTTCAGTTACAAACGAAGAAATCACAATCAGAGGATGAAGAGACAGAGAAACTGTACGAGGATATTGAACAGGTAATTGGGTATGTAAAGGTACATAAAAGTCTAATAATCGTACAGGACTAAGGCTGTAATAGGGACAGGAATAAATTTTGGAAATTTGCAGTAAGTCCTATGCGACCAAACTGCTGAGGTCATCGGTTCCTAAGCTTACGCACTATTTAATCTAACATAAACTAACTTACGCTAAAGACGACACAGACACACCCACGCCCTAGGGAGGACTTGACTGTCTTCTCCAGCAAGTTATAAGGGAACATATAGTTTAACGTGGACTACGAACCACAGTGCAACTTGTGTTCTTCACAGTAACAAAAAATATTTCTGGGGACCAATTGGGCTATCGAACCCCGGTACCGTAAGATTCATAGTGTGACACTTATCCACTGGGCCTCAAATCACACCTTCCTATAAAGATTTTTTTAATTAAGGGAGGGGGAGAGGGGTTGGGGAGAGGGAGAGATAGATGGGGGCGGGCGGGCAGAGAGACATGAAGGTGGCAGCAGATATGCTCCATTACCCTAATACGACTACAATGAGTTGAAACAGTTTTTAGCTAATGACAATTGACCGCTTCGAGTGATTCATGCCACAGCGTCCGGCAACCTGGGCGAGCTCTGCTCTGTCAGAGCAATTGCTGGCTGGCGTTAACCAACAGAGGGTCCCACTGCGGGCCGTTTGACGGCGGAGAAAGCTGTGCGCGTGTGTGGCCACCCACGTCCGCACTGTGAGTCAAGATGGAGCTCCGGAGCGCCGCTGGTCCCCGGCGCCGGATCCTGCGGGCTGCCTCGCTGCTGACGGATGGCAGCAGCTCTATTTACATATTGGGGGCCCGATGCAAAGTGAGTCACGCCGTGAGTCACCGCGGTCCGACATTCCCGCACGTCTCTCGCGCGTTTTACGATGGCAGCGACGCGAGCTAACTACGTGTTGCCTCACCAGGACGCCAAACTGCACCATTACGCATGAAACGGCCAACAAACTATCACGTAGCCCTCTTGTCCATCATATTGATTCCAAATTAAAGTAAACGGAACTAACCGTAGCCTTGAATTTAAGTTATTGTTGACTGGAAAAAAATGACTCGTGGAGCGCGCCAGCTTGCGATACCGCGATAACGTTAAACTACCGTCGGCGGCCTGAATGTGGTTTTTAGGCAGTTTTCCAAGCTGAGTTACGAACATGCTGCGTTAGCACTAATTTCTGCCTCAAAAAATAGGCTACACAAATAGTTATGGGGAGTACGTACGTCCTATACCTACAGTGTTAAAATTGCAATATTGACGACCCACTATCACATAACCTTTGAGAGACAGAGATCTGAAATTTTTAGGAAGTATAGTTTCACTCCTTTTCTGATTACTGAACGAGGATCAGAATGACAAATAATTAGCTAGTTACGATTTTTCAAAAACTATGTTCAACTGTTTTTGAAAAAAAGTCTCCTGTTGCTTCTCTAAGTAAAAACCGTTACAAGTAGAGATGTTTTTATGGTTCAATAGGTGCAGTATACTGAGAGGTACCATAATGTAAAATAAGATGTATATCTGTAGTAGTTCCTGAGGTAAAGGGTCAAATATTAAAAAAAAAGGTCATTTCCGGGAAATCAAGTTTAAACATTTTATTTGATATTAGCTCACATATGGAGCCATGCCAACTCCTAGGAACAGCCAGCCCCATAATCAGCATTATCTGGATCGTGTACTTGATCATCCCGCAAACTTGTAAGCTTCCTTCTTTTCCTGCCTCTTGCTTCATTAGTAAATTTCTCTGCTGCAAGCAGCGCTTTCATGATCCTCAGTCGATCTACACTCCTGGAAATGGAAAAAAGAACATATTGACACCGGTGTGTCAGACCCACCATACTTGCTCCGGACACTGCGAGAGGGCTGTACAAGCAATGATCACACGCACGGCACAGCGGACACACCAGGAACCGCGGTGTTGGCCGTCGAATGGCGCTAGCTGCGCAGCATTTGTGCACCGCCGCCGTCAGTGTCAGCCAGTTTGCCGTGGCATACGGAGCTCCATCGCAGTCTTTAACACTGGTAGCATGCCGCGACAGCGTGGACGTGAACCGTATGTGCAGTTGACGGACTTTGAGCGAGGGCGTATAGTGGGCATGCGGGAGGCCGGGTGGACGTACCGCCGAATTGCTCAACACGTGGGGCGTGAGGTCTCCACAGTACATCGATGTTGTCGCCAGTGGTCGGCGGAAGGTGCACGTGCCCGTCGACCTGGGACCGGACCGCAGCGACGCACGGATGCACGCCAAGACCATAGGATCCTACGCAGTGCCGTAGGGGACCGCACCGCCACTTCCCAGCAAATTAGGGACACTGTTGCTCCTGGGGTATCGGCGAGGACCATTCGCAACCGTCTCCATGAAGCTGGGCTACGGTCCCGCACACCGTTAGGCCGTCTTCCGCTCACGCCCCAACATCGTGCAGCCCGCCTCCAGTGGTGTCGCGACAGGCGTGAATGGAGGGACGAATGGAGACGTGTCTTCTTCAGCGATGAGAGTCGCTTTTGCCATGGTGCCAATGATGGTCGTATGCGTGTTTGGCGCCGTGCAGGTGAGCGCCACAATCAGGACTGCATACGACCGAGGCACACAGGGCCAACACCCGGCATCATGGTGTGGGGAGCGATCTCCTACACTGGCCGTACACCACTGGTGATCGTCGAGGGGACACTGAATAGTGCACGGTACATCCAAACCGTCATCGAACCCATCGTTCTACCATTCCTAGACCGGCAAGGGAACTTGCTGTTCCAACAGGACAATGCACGTCCGCATGTATCCCGTGCCACCCAACGTGTTCTAGAAGGTGTAAGTCAACTACCCTGGCCAGCAAGATCTCCGGATCTGTCCCCCATTGAGCATGTTTGGGACTGGATGAAGCGTCGTCTCACGCGGTCTGCACGTCCAGCACGAACGCTGGTCCAACTGAGGCGCCAGGTGGAAATGGCATGGCAAGCCGTTCCACAGGACTACATCCAGCATCTCTACGATCGTCTCCATGGGAGAATAGCAGCCTGCATTGCTGCGAAAGGTGGATATACACTGTACTAGTGCCGACATTGTGCATGCTCTGTTGCCTGTGTCTATGTGCCTGTGGTTCTGTCAGTGTGATCATGTGATGTATCTGACCCCAGGAATGAGTCAATAAAGTTTCCCCTTCCTGGGACAATGAATTCACGGTGTTCTTATTTCAATTTCCAGGAGTGTATTTGCTGGAAAGTTTGCGGTGTGTTGGCTCCTGGGGTGATACCAAGTTGCTCTACTACCCTAATTCTTCCCTTATTGCCATCATTAAACATTGTCATGGCATCAAAAACAACCAAGCATAGAGTTTTCATGCTCACAATGACATTTTGTGGTACGAGGATCCAAATGACATAATTGAAAGACTCATTCGGGTTTTGCGTTGCAATATGGAGACATTTGCAAAGGCGATCAGGATGAGCTAACTTTCTATATATTGGCTTAATTACCTCCATCACTGCAGATAGTGTGCTGTTTTTGTGCCTAAATTGTTCCTCTGTGCCCGCTGCCTGAGCTTTGAGGTACTTGCACCATGAATCAGCACCAGATGGGCAAAGACCATGTATAGGTGTATCATCAGTGGATGATTTGTGGAAGAATGTAGCCCACACTGCTCTTTTCATTACTTGCACGTCATGTGTGTTGTTCCTTATTGTCATTCCATAATATTGCTGGAGTTCATAAATGTTTTTGTCTGTAAGTCTTCCTTTGCCATTTAGGGCCTTTCCATCCGATATGTTGTCTTTACCTTTTGTCTGCTACAGTTTTCGAAGGTGTGTTGCCATCCCTTTTTGAACGTGCCCCCCTCCCCCACATTCAATCTTCAAAATATGCTTTTCACCATAAGGTTGGCTTTCCACGACTGATATGAATGCCTTCGAATCACTACCTCCCAACTACTCAGTGTAGCTAACACCTCTTTCCTGCTGTGAGCGTCTGAACATAGAAACAACTACAACAGCCTCCATACCCCCACTAGTTCCATCTTATGACTTTCACTTGTTTCATTGTCAACTGATTTACACTGATGGCAGTATTTAGTTAGCACCTCGATGCCTAAAATTTTACCTGTGTCTACACTAGTGACAGTTGCAACTGCATTTTTAGATGTGTGGCCTCTCTTCTGCCATGTACCATCAACCGCCACAGATAAGTCTGTCCTGTTACTTAATTCTACTGCTTCTTTAGCAGCGGCTTTCATAGAAGTAACAGCAACAGATTTGACACATTCACCAATTACTTCTGTGTACTAATTTGATCTGGTTCGTGGGTTTGACAAGTTCGGCGTCGCACATAATACTTGAGCTACAGTCAATCATTTACCTATGCACCTCATTCCATACAAGAATCTAACATTGCTCTCGAACAAGTCATTCTTGCATTTTTGAGAAGTTCAAAATGACACAGAGGCTGCAAACTTTGCACTGAACAACAAGTTTGTTAGCTACTCCAGTCCTTGCAGATGTGACCTCAAAAATGCTGTTTTGCCCACGACAAACCATACATGATATAGCATCTTGTAAAACTTGTCCTAACATACTCAAATCTAATAAAAAATAACCTAAACTATTTACATTATCTCCTTTGTCAATAAATAAATCCTCATGGTTTTCAAGTTTCCTTCTCGAAGCGCTAGTAGGCGTGTCCTTTTCGTGTGTCTGCGAAACATCTATTTCAGGATGAGCACTGGATTCAGATCCAGTCTTATGCTGATTTCCATGGGAACGTCGCTTCTTAAAAGAACTCTTTCTTTTCGTCATGTTGAAAAGAGGTATAAAAACGTGTAATAGTACACCAAACAACTATGTTTACAGTTCAACACCTATAAAACACTACACCCACAAAGTAAATCTACAAGATGCATGTGCAATACTGCCGTTTCTGTTTACACAGTGCATCCAACCTCTTAACATGAATTCAAGGAATAACACCACAGCTTTATAGATTGAATAGTTCCAGAAATAGCGAGTCAATGCAGGAAGACCGGTTTTTTACACTTGCACTATAAAAGTTGAAATGATATAAAAGTGCACCTCCAATTGAAATTAATCGGCAAATGACGCATCAAATTATTCAGGAGAGCTCAAGTATTATTAAGTGATAATAATCAGAAAATGCCACTTTTTGACCAATTTCACCTTACGTACTCCCCTTAATACTCGATAACACAGAGAAGAAAGTTACACGATTCCCAGACAGATAGTACAAACGATTTCACTCCCTTAGGTTAAGTCATGACTGTGTCCATAGGGAGGGCATCTGACCACGTAGTTAAAATAAAAATAAATTTGGCAAATCACGAAAACAAATGGGCCCTGTATGGCTAGGAAAAGCATCAGGAAAGTAATAGTACGTCAACAGACGATATCTTGTCCAATATTCCTGTCTACAGATAATTCGTCGCAATTGGTTACAGATTTACACACATAATTCCTGACATGAAGTAGTAATTCTGTGATAATTTCGTTTTAGAATAATTCGTGTATGCTCTTATGGTAAAACAAATTTTAAAACTATAATGATTAAATAAAGTAGGTGTCTATGACACAGGATTCTGACGATATGCGAAGAAATTTTGGGAGAACAAAGTTATACCATCGCCCGAGTACGAAGATGACGATAATTGGTGAAAGGTGTCACCATTACTGATATATGGGTGGGGAGAGGTCTAAAGAAAATTCGTTTTCGTACGTCCTATTTGTATCAGTGCACACTAACGTTTTGCGTGATGAAAATGAGTTGCTGATAATGATTCAAGGGGCCATACATCCATCAATGGCGTGACTGATGTCATATCTACCCCCCCCCCCCCCTAATTTTTGCCTGTAACTAAACCACTAATGATGGGAATTACGTCTTTAGCCATGTAACCAAGCCGCAAGTAAGAAATTCAATAAATTGTGGCTCGCACTTGTTACTTAAGAGAATTTATTCACTATTAACATGGGAAAGAGAGTAGCTTAGCATAGATTTCGGGCTCAGGATAACTGACAAATACAAGAGACGAAGAGCTGAGGATAGAATTCGCTACATGTCAGGATTGGGAAACGAATATTAGACCCACAGTGGTAATAATTCTAATAGAAAAGCCTAAATTATACGAGATGGCAAAATCAAATAAGATACCGGATATAAATGGTCAAAAAAACTGTGAGTAAATAAGGAATAAGATTCTGGTACGTCATATCTGAACAACAAAACTGGCGCAGTTTGAGGATGGGTGGACATGGAAAGTGCTGAGGAAAAGATGTAAGCTGAACGTATATGGAATCATTTGCTACCAAAGAATTTCATAATTACATGAACAAACGAAGTACAAGATACAATTGCTTGAATAGGTACGAGCGAAGTGTGGAGTAAAGTCGTAAGAGAAGAGCCTCGTTGGAGGTATATTCAAATTTGTCTTCGATGAGATCTGCGAGTAGTTCACTGATGGAGTGACTAGTGAAAGTTAATAATTAGACCAATATTAGAATGTCACAACTTTCATAAAAGCTACAGGTGCACGACGAAACTTTTGTAAAATTTCAGAAAAGTATTGTGATATGTTGTTTATAAAGATATTTGATACAGATCTTTTACAGCGTAACACATGCCTTGTACAAAACGGCGAAATGTAACATGTTACGAAGAAAGTTTAAAGATGTGATGGACACAAGACACAAGAAAGTAAGCTACACATACAAATGGTACAAAAACTGAGGACTGAAAATAAATAAAGGGGAGAAGAAACAGAAAAATAAACATTTTCTCTCCATTAATAGACGTCCTTCGGACTAACCGTTTTTCTGATGTTAGAGCATTGCACCTAGAGTCTTATTTCGTCACGTACATAGTATTAAATTCTCTGTGGGAGAGTAGCATTACTGCCTAACTGTGATGAAATATACGGAGCGAACGGCATTACTGGCAGCAGTGCCAAGAGAGAGTATGCAGAAATGCAGAAACTATGTAGCAGCAATTTTACACAATGAGCCACTACTCCTCTTTCACTTCTGGGCATTTTCTTGTCCTAGCGAGTAACGGCTCTTTGGGTTTTTCGGGTTGCCGAACCGATTTGCCAGACACAGTAATTGGCGCCCACAACGAAGATGGTTCAAATGGCTCTGAGCACTATGGGACTTAACATCTATGGTCATCAGTCCCCTAGAACTTAGAACTACTTAAACCTAACTAACCTAAGGGCAGCACACAACACCCAGTCATCACGAGGCAGAGAAAATCTCTGACCCCGCCGGGAATCGAACCCGGGAACCCGGGCGTGGGAAGCGAGAACGCTACCGCACGACCACGAGCTGCGGACCACACCGAAGAACGATGAAAGTAAGTTCATCTACCTAAGTATCCTGAATGGCACAGATTCGCAGTGAAGTTTATGGACACGTGGGCGGAGCAAACGTTAAGCCAAGGTCAGTTAACAATCGAGTTTAAAAAGGGGTTTGGAAACAGGTACCACTGTGCAATATCGTCAAGCCATTAGGTCCACAGCTCACGGTTCAATGACAAAGTTGTAAAAAACGATAGCTCGAAATTCGTTGCCAGACCAACATCCAAGGATAACAACGACTACGGAGAAACCAACCATGTTAAAACAGCATCCCCACCATTACGTACTATGTCGCATTTTACTTTAGATGCCGTTTGTAGTTATTATTTACAAAGCTACAACAAGCACAAACAAACTTGTTTTACACATAATTTGATTGAGCTGCTGTGAAGCTGTTGCTTGAGAGAGAGAGAGAGAGAGAGAGAGAGAGAGAGAATATGTAAGACTATATGACTTGGCACTAAGAGAATGCTGCAGTATACAATGCTCCGTCAGCGAGGGCAAGTGTTGCTGTCACAAGTTTTTGTCTGCGAAAGAACTAAGCTTACACAGCCGAGCTAAAGGGCTATAAGCTTCAGCCACGATGCTTTAGTTTCCATGGTTTTTTCTTTCGCATACCAGCGAACGATCTTTATACTACGGCCGAGGTCAAAACTTTGTTGCACAGCCTTTGTCTACCGTGTCACAAAGTGGATTACAAAAACGCAGAAGTAACCAACGCCCTGACAATAAACTTTGTTACTTTGTTTTTGAAAGAGCAAGGGATATTCTTGACATTAAGAGGTCTATTTTATTGTTAGAAGGAATGTAAAAAAAAAAAAAAGACCTAGTCTCAGTTATCTGCGAATCAGGTTTTTCACATTTGCACTTTCTGGTCGCTTCAGGGACGAGTCTTCCAAGAAAATATTGTAAAAAAACAATCCATGAATGGCAACTCGTCTTCTGACAAAATGAAATAAACACCGGCTACATTCGTATTGTATCTGCTAACCGAGCTCACTCTTCCCACAATTAAAAACGTTAGTGTTCTCTAGTAAATCTATTTCAAGTTCGTCCACAAAGCGACTCACAGCAATGGATTGTTCTGGAATGACTCACGCGGCAGCAAAATGTTTACACGATCTCTTAAACGGTTATGAGGTTCGTCGGCCACTCGGCATTGTACTCGCTCTCAAACCGACAAAACCGACTACGTAAAGGTTTTTAACTACCGCTACAAGTCTCATGATTTGTTAACTTTGCGACTGGTAGCGGTAGTTAAAAACCTTTACATATTTCTGAGACAGTCACGGTCGAAAAATAGTCAAAATGGCTTAAAAAAAAAAAAAAAAAAAAAAAAAAAAAAAAAAAAAAATCCGAGTACCACATAGTTAATATCTGACTCTCGCTCACTCCTAGAAAGGTAAGTTACAGTCGATCCAAAGAATGGAAAACGTTTCTGTATATTGACACATTTCTCTGTCGATCACTTTACTATTAACGCGAGCAACATCCATACATAGAACTGCTTATGTCCATCAAATTTTTGACATCGTTCTGGGGAGAATGGCAAACTGCTACACGGAACTGTAGAGAAAAATTGGAAGATAACTAGAACGGTTTTACCTATTTCCAATAAAAAAAGAAAAAACGCTCAGCGACTTCATCCGCCGATGACAATAAACCCAACTCCCATTCTTGAGCGCCTCTTTCTGAGTCATCACTTTTCTGATTGGTTTGATGCGGCCCGCCACGAATTCCTCTCTTGCGCTAGCCTCTTCATCTCAGAGTATCACTTGCACTCCACATCCTCCATTATTTGTTGTATGTATTCCGATCTCTGTCTTTCCCCACAGTTTTTACTCGACAGCTCCCTCTAGTACCACGGACGCTGTTCCTTGTTATCTTAACGCATGCCCTATCATCGTGTTCCTTCTTCTTGCAAGTGATTTCCACATGTCCCTCTCTTCGCTGATTCTGCCGAGAAACCCTCATTCATTACCTCATTATTTTGTAGCATCACGTGCATTTCTTCCTAAAATCAAGTTTATGATTTACACCAGTAGACATCTCTTCAAATGGTTCAAATGGCTCTGAGCACTATGGGACTTAGCATCTGAGGTCATCAGTCCCCTAGAACTTAGACCTACTTAAACCAAACTAACCTAAGGACATCACACACATCCATGCCCGAGGCAGGATTCGAACCTGCGACCGTAGCGGTCGCGCGGTTCCAGACTGTAGCGCCTAGAACCGCTCGGCCATCCCGGCCGGCTTAGTTGTATGGATCGGCATTGTTAGTTGGAGAAAGGGCGGTACTTACCTGAGTTGCACTCCATCAACATAATCTTTCACTGAGTTACGCTCCGAAGAGGTCGGCAGTGCTCATCGAAATTTAGTATGCTGGAAGCTTAACTTGGGTTTAAGGCGTAACGAGTTAGCTTGCAAGAAAGCAGAGCGATCCAAATCCGCACCGTACATGCGACGATTGGTCTATTACCCTAACTAGGCCAAGTTTGGTTTTTGGTTTTTACGTAATTTCTCCACAGCTGTCTGGGCAAATGTCCTATCGGACACCCAACTCAGAAACACTACGTACAAACAAAATATGAATACATACAGAACTATATTTACACGATATAGAAAAGTGTTTGCTACAAGACTTTTACAGGAAATATCGTCTCACATTCACAGATGCTAAACGCGAATATTCTCTATTCCACGTAGTACCACGTTCTTCTTCTAATGCTATGTTAGATTTTTTTCAATAGTTCTCCACCGCTTTTATAAATATAAGAAATGAAATCATCTGGTTGTCATATTGTCACTGATATGATAGCTGAAACTTCCTTACAGATTGAAACTGTGTGCCGGACCGGGACTCGAACCTGTAATCTTGGCTTTCGTGGGCAATGCTCTTACAACCAAGCACTACTCACGACCAGCTGTCTCAGCTTCTTATCTGTCAGTAACTCTGTCCCACTTTCTCAACTTCTCAGAAGATCTCCTGCATACCGTGCTGGACTAGTGCTACTAGCAGGTAAGTTACTGCGGAGACACGCTTTAGGTTCAACCTAGGGGACTGTCTCCAGAATGAATATTTCACTCTGAAGGGAAAGTACTCTGCTTTGAAAATTCCAAGTTCTAGTCTTGTCCGTTCCAAGGTTTTAATACAGCACATAATCCGCTGCAACGTGAATCTCATACAATCAGATACAAAAAGCAAGTCTGCATGACACTGAGTGTTATGGTTCTGTTAACACCTTTTCTGCATCTTGAGGGAAACCGGAAATGTTTCTCAGTCGACGCAGTTACCTGAAAACAAACAACTTTAAAAATTTAAAAAATGATATCTTGAACAGCAAAAAGGTGGTATATGGACAGTACTCTTTACTGACAATTACTTCTGATCAAATGTATCATCATCTGCTCTCTGCTCGACATAATACAGGGTGGAGCAAATAAAATTGGACCGGACATTTTGAAACCATTTGTGGCCGCATTAACGGCGGAGGAAAGAACTTTGAGTTACTCCCAACAAGATGGAGCAACTGCCCGAGCCCTGGAGCACATTTACACAATCTTCAGGCCTGACAAAGTTGTTAGCAGAGGTCATTCTGGTCGCGGCTCTAGTTGGCCAAGCAGGTTATCTGATCTGTCATGTGCGATTACTTTGTGTGGGGGAACCTGATGTCTAAGGTGTATCGCAACAACCCTCATTCTCTTCAAGAACTGCAGCAGATTATTTCAGATGAGACTACGGCAATTCCAGCAGTCCAGCTTCGATCCGCCTTCAGCTAATTGCTGACCAGCGCCCAAAAGTGACAAGAGATGAATGGTGGTCACTTTCAACATCTGCTATAGCCAGGTTAGTACTGAATTTCCTTTACTCTGTTGTGTTTCTTTGTACCCTGGAACTCTGTTCTCCAGGCCCTTTTATTTGGCCCACCCTACAATCGATACTTAAAGGAAACTTCTTTGGATCAGACACGGTTAATGGAAGCCGAGTTTCCACCTCACTGAACATGGAGGATGTGATAGCATATGGGTATGCGGCAACGGAAAGCACAGAAGTTCGTGTAATCGTATTATGCAATTTTCTTCTACACTCAGATTAAGACGTCAGTCAAATGAGTCCGCACTGGATACAGAAGACGTAAATCGAGTAGGGACACTTATGGTATTCTTTGCTAAATACATACTTTTGTGCTGTTATTTGTAGAATGTTCATATGCTAACACATCCACTGCAACGTGACGGATACTTGTCTTCGCGGTCTCAGTCCAAAAATAGATTTAATAAGTCTCTCCGTGCTACCCTATTCTGTGCAAACCTCTACTTTTCCGTATAACTACAGCAACCTTCATCTATTTGAAACTGTTTGTTGTAGTCGAGTCTTGGTCTCCATATACAATTTTTACCACCCTCCCTTCCTTCCATTACCAAATTGACTAGGACGTGTCCTATCAACAGGTCCTATCTTTCAGTCAAATTGTGCCGTAAGTTTCTTTTTTCACAAACTTCGTTCATTACCTCCTCATTAGCTATTCGATAAACCAATCTAATTTTCGAATTCTTCTGTAGTAACACATTTCAAAAGCTTATATTCTCTTGAATGAATAGCATATGGTCCACGTTTCACTCGTACATGGCTGCACTCCAGACAAATCCCTTCAGGAAAGACTTCCTAACACTTCAGTCTACATTCCGTGTTAACAAATTCCTCAATTCCTGAAAATTTTCTTACTACTGCCATTCGGCATCATTCTCTCTATTTGGGCCGTCATCACTTATTTCGGTGTCAAAACAGAAAACCTCGTCTACTATTTTTAGTGTCGAATTTCGCAACGTAAATTCTTCAGCATCACCTGATTTAGCTGGGCTATATTCCACTACCATTTTATCATTATTCATCTTTTAACCTCTTTTCAAGATACAATCCATTCCGCTCAATTGCTCCTGTGAGTCCTTTGCCGTCTCTCGCAGAATTACAATGTCTTCGGCAAATCTCACAGTTTTTATTTCTTCCCCCTGAATTTTAATTCCTCTTTCAAATTTTTGTTTGGTTTCCTCAATGTACAGGCTGAATAACATTTGGGATACGCTACACACCAGTCTCACTCCCTTTTTATCTACTGCTTCCCAATCCAGCCCTCCTCCTCTTATAACTGCAGTCTGTTTCCTCTGCAGTCTGGTTCGTCTAGAATTCGTTGATAACTTTTAGCTAACCTTTTACTACTAGTTTTTTGTTTTTTAACCCTGCTATCTTAGCTTCCGTTAATATATCTGACGCAAGGAACTTTCCTTTAAGTGACGATTACACTGATAATATTATATGGAGCAGATGACGAGGCAAAGATCGGAACTAGTTGTCAGTAAAGACTACTGTTCTTATACCAGTTTGTTTGCGATTTACGATGTTAGGTCTGTCTACTTTCAAGCAACAACAAGTTTTTCTCGCGAAATGCTGGTTTCCAGAGGTGTGGGTGTAGGGAGGAAGAGCGCCATTCAGAGGTTGTCCCTGAGGAGTGGGAGGGCCGTAATCAGCAGCAGTAGAGGAAGACGCGAAGGCGCGGCAGATAAGGGAGGCGGCTGCGCCCTCAACCCGTGTCCATTGTGCACAGCCTACCTTGACCGGAATCGCAAGGCGCGGGGGGCGGCGCAGCTGCTCGTAAGCCTTCAGGCCGCGATAAAGGGTTGCGACACGGCACGGCTGCTTTCACGCCTCGATGCCCGCCGAGCAAACACCACTTCCCACGTCACGCGCTCACTGACAACATTCGCCTGCAAGTCGCATGACGCGCTCCTTCTTTCTTACTGATTACTTTGATATCATGCGACTTACATAGGCCCGATTACACAATACTTGGAACGATGTTTGTTGATGGTATAGTACTTACAGACACAGGTAAGTTCGGAATTGGAAAAGGAGGAGGCAAGAGATCTCCATTTCACCAAAACTGTTTTACGCAACCCTGAAACATATCTTTAAATCATTAAACTGGTATGAGGAAGAAAGGTCCCTGAAAAGAGGTGTTAACTGAACCATGGCGGCACGGTTTTCCTTCCGATATTGTAGTGTCTGTGTTCTTCTCAATTACGATGCAAAGTTCCTTTGGTCATGCAGGAACAGGCACTGCGGCGACTACGGCAGTTAAGAAATACATTAAGTGTATTTGGAATTGCGAATATTGACAACCATCAGCTGTAGAATGGAATGAAGTCAAAGAAAATTTCTGCCTGACAGGGACTCTAAACCGGATTTCCCGCTTATCGCGAGCGCCTTACCATTCAGCTATCTGTGGACTACTCAAACTTCCAAATGTCACCCATGCGTCTACAACCCGTACTCGTACATCCATTATGTATATTCCCATACAGTGGAGACATTTTTTTTAGTTCGTGAGTCGTGCACAGATAGCCAAATGGTACGGCGACCGCTCGCGATAAGCGGGAAGGCCGAGTTCGAGTACCAATCCAGCACAAATTTTCGTTGCCGTCATCCTATTCTACAGGTGGTGATTGTCCAAATTAGCAATTACAAATATATTTATCGGTTGTCCTTGTTTCGAATACAGTAGAACTTCAGCAGATGGCAAAGAAAGTATGGTTCTAGTCCTGAAGCTTAATTACAATAAAATAAGAGTACGTACAGTAAATATGCCGTAAGGAGAAAACTATCGATTAATGATGAAGTTATAGGAATATAAGACGAATTTCTGTATTTAAGACAACTAAAAACAACAAGTGGATGGATACTTACGTAAAGAGGAGGATTAAAATGGCTTAGAAATGGTTCAAATGGCTCTGAGCACTATGGGACTTAACATATGTGGTGATCAGTCCCCTAGAACTTAGAACTACTTAAACCTAACTAACCTAAGGACATCACACACATCCATGCCCGAGGCAGGATTCGAACCTGCGACCGTAGCGGTTGCGCAGTTCCAGACTGAAGCGCCTAGAACCGTTCGGCCATACCGGCCGGCAACGCTCGATTGGAAAACGCCCATCTCCATCAGTGAATCATAAATGAGGGTTGTTCATACATTTCTTTGTTCCTTTTGTGCCGAAGAACGCTCTAATAAACATACGATTACCACGTTCTTTGATAAAATATTATTCATTCATGTACTTGTGGTACGTGAAATGTGTGGCTAGGGCCTCTCGTCAGGTAGACCGATCGTCTGGTGCAGGTCTTTTTAGTTGACGCCACTGCGGCGACTTTCGTGTCGATGGGGATGAGATGATGCTGAAGACAACACGACACCCAGTCCCTGAGCGAAGAAAATCTCCGACCCAGCCGGGAATCGCACACGGGCCCTTGCATGGCGTTCCACCGCGCTGACCACTGTTTTTCTCTTCTTTTTTTCATTTTGTTCTATATTGTTCGTTGAATTTGTTCGGAGCGGACGTCCGATGACACCCGTTCAGGGTCTTCGTCGATCCGTTCACTCAGTTTTTTTTTATTTTTTTTAATTTTATTACAGAGGGTAGCTAACCCTCTGACCGAACACACTGAGCTACCGTGCCGGCACCACTCAGCTATCGAGGCGGACGTATGGTACATGTAACCGCTACACAAACACTTGTTACAGTCATCTTACTTCACAACGACAAAAAACAAACGTGTCAGTCAAAATATGCAATGTTACTCATCGGTAGAGGAGAATATCAGTGGCAAAGAAGTAAGCACAGTGACAGCTTACGCAACAAAAATCCATCCTGATACATATGATCCATAACTGTTATAAAGCAAAACAGGATTTGTTGCACGTAAAGAGTCCAGTTCTAGAAGCATAAAAAGGGACCAGATTTAGATCACCTACAAACACAAATATATGAAATAATTGCTATTTTCGAACACTATACAAGGTGTTACATGATGATATTTCAAAAGTTTGAGGGATTTGTAGAGGATGAAATCGGAAACGTTCTACAATAAGGAACCATAGCCGGAAATATGAAATAAAGTTTCTACAGCAGTATATGGTGTCTGATCTGTCACTTAGGTAGAAACTTTCCATCCACTGATGTTATGTTATTGCTGCTGATAGATGACTGCAAACGGTCGACTACAGTAGTCTACCTGGACTTGTGTACAGGAAGTCGTTACTTAGTGCTTGTTGTCCTTCAGTTCACTCCTTCCATCCACTGGCGCTGTGCTACAAACACACAGATAGTCAATGTCAGCGTGCAAGTGTCTGAATACTGTGTTGTACGAACTTCAGGTAGATTCTGAATTCATGTAGGTAATTACACATTTGGAGAACTTGCTGTTTGTGATGATCTGTGTAATGTTGAAGGTCGCGGTAACGCTAATGTAGCCAAGGACGACACGAACCCCTGAATTTGAAGACTACGTTACAGAACAGGTAGCTTCCAATCCAATAACGAGCACACAAGCTACTGCCTACACAATACACGTAGATTACGTCCCTCGCGGGTTTTGCACGGCGCGTTCCTACATATATTCCACGATTAGCTCGTTCAAACTACGGGGGCAGCCAGATTTTGAACAACGGTAACAATTCTCACAGTGGTTCCTTCGTCAATGTGCTGCTGTCCCCAATTTTCTAGAACCCGACCTGGTAACTGATTAGTCACCTTTTACAAGGAGGGAATTTTTAAGTTCTGCAATAGCCATCAATGAACTGTTGAGAATCCATGCAGTACCGTACGAGAAGTTACCAGATGAAATTCTCAGTAAACATTTGCGCTGGAGTTATCGGACAGGACACTGCACGGCGCATCTTACCAGACAGTTTGGATGGTGCATGTACCGTTGCAATTGCGAGTTAGTTTGTGATTTCAGCACGACGGTGCTCCAGCGCAGTTCGATCGTCAGGCCACAGCATGTTTCATCGTCAGCTTCAGGCAGAGAGTAATGTCAAGTCATTTGGCCTGATGCTCCCCTGACCTCACCAACCATGAGTTTTTCCTCTGGGACAAGTCCACTGTGTGCCTAACGTCAGTAGGAACAGTAGCTGAGCTTACTGAGAACATCTTTACATCGTTTGACACCGTCAGAGGGGAGCATGGAATTTTAAAGAGAATCAGACAAAACATGATTCGTCGGTGTGTTATTACGTACCGATGATGGGGTAGTCGTCACATTGAACATTTACTCTAAAGTAGTGAAGCCACAGATTCGGTTTACACTATTTAGTTGTATTCTACTGTTCTGCAAATAAAAGTTTTCCAAACTACAGAATTACGGTGTTTCATTTAAGCTACTGAATGTGTAGAAAGCGTATACCGCTGTAAAAACTTTGACATATTTCCAGCTATAGTCTCCTCACTGCAAAATGTTCCCAATTTCAGCCCCTACAGTCTCCCAATTTTTTTAAAACGTCTTTCAGTAACACCCTACAATGTTGTTCTTGGTAAAACGTAAGACATACAGAAACAAGAAACGCGTGTTACACTGTTTATACTAGATTTATGTTAGTGTTTCTTCAAATAGTTCTGGAAGGAACACAGTTTCATTCAAAATTCTAAGGCATGTCTTTAAGTTTTCTCGAATAGTGATCTTGAAACTTCGGATTGTCACCATAAAGGCAATGCCGTGATAGTGTACGAGACTATTTACCGAACACAGAGTTGCGTTTATTTCGCAGTTTTCATATCTGGTCAGTACACACAAATTCCAAACAACTGCGTCCAAACGCTGAGGGCCAAAAACCTAAATTGAAACATGACCAGAGTGCAGCATAGCCAATTCAGAAAGCAACAGAAGCACGAGTTGTTACTTTTAAAATATGACAAAAATGCATTTAATTGGGTTGTCCCAACGTCGCGGTGTTCCGTGTATTGTTACCATCACCACTAGGAACAAAATAAAAGTCTTCGCGTGATATTTCAGCGTCTTAAGGTCCGGTGCTTCTACGTTTGTACGCTGGCCCGTCACACGAACCAGGGAACATTGCCTGTCGCGTGCTAACGCCTGGGTAGCTCAGGCAGTAGAGTATCTGTGAACGAAATACAATGTTTTCGAGTTCGAATCCTGGTCCAGCACCCAAATTTAATCTGTCTGGAAGTTTCAGATTAGGGCTCAACCTCGCTGCAGAGTGAGAATTCATTCTAGAAGCTGCGAAGGGGTTCAAAGTGATGGTTACGTTAGAGCTGTTGAAACTGAACAGACGTATTTGAATCAACTGGCCCATTCTGTTGCAATTGATGTTGTTGTGTGTGAATTCCTAAGGGATCAAACTGCTGAGGTCATCGGTCCCTAGGTCACTGGTCCCTAGACTTACACACTACTTAAACTAACTTAACGCTAAGGACATCAGTCACACCCATGCCCGAGGGAGGACTTGAACCTCCGGCGGGAGGGGCCGCACGGTTAGTGACATGTGGTGCAACTGATGGTACATTTATTTAAATCTGTGGGGATGGGGAATGCGAAACTTTTTCTAACTGGCATTAATGCATTTGAAGTTAGTTCTTGGGTACTGGTATTGCATCGTTATTGCAGAATCTTCACATTCGAAGTTTGGACAGTCTTTTCTGTGATCACCTTCCTGGAACTGGCTGCAGACTACAGTATGACACTAGGTCAAACTTTCGTTAATTTCAGGACAGTGTTTTCCGCGTTTGTTGCAGTAAATAATGACTGATTCTTCAGGGATGATGGTGTTATTGGTGGAAGCGCTCATTGGTAATTTTTTAAATTTATTTATTTTGCACATAGTAATCACACAAACACTTTTTTTATAACAGCTCAAGGCAATAGCAATTTCGGTTATAAATATTACGTATGCCAGAAAGCTTAAACAACAACAAGAAAACGTTAAAGAAAGTGGCATCAACAGTAAATAAATGTTTAAAATTTTAGAGTTACTTAATGTGTGAACAAACATAAAATTTTTCAGTCCAGAAATTTGCAAGATCAACAGCATTGCCGGCCGAAGTGGCCGTGCGGTTAAAGGCGCTGCAGTCTGGAACCGCAAGACCGCTACGGTCGCAGGTTCGAATCCTGCCTCGGGCATGGATGTTTGTGATGTCCTTAGGTTAGTTAGGTTTAACTAGTTCTAAGTTCTAGGGGACTAATGACCTCAGCAGTTTAGTCCCATAGTGCTCAGAGCCATTTTTTTTTTTCAACAGCATTGTTTTGGTGAAATTAAAAACGCCCAGCGTACATCTTCGTGGCTACAGGGAGGCGCATGAGTTTTTCTGTTTGCATTCGGGAGACTACGACATAAACTAACAGCGACACCTGTAGAACCAGAGGAAATCACTGGCTAGTAAAGAGTTGAGCATTATTCTTACTTTGGAGCACGCATTCTTCGGGACTGATCTGAATTCTGTTCAGAGGCGGCGACAAAACGGTCGCCTAGGTATACTACCGTGTCAGGTTTCTCTGAATTTCACTAAAGCTCCCAGGCCGAATTTCTACCTTGGGCCTCGTAAGATCACACAAGCTGACGAACGGCAACTTCAAAGCTACTTTCTAGAAGCATCAAGAGCAATAATCTGATCCATGAAAGAGACGTGTATGGCCTGGTAACAGCTACCCTGGTGCGATGTGGAAATAATTCGAGTACGGAGACATCACCAGTACCCGCGTCCCACATCACGAAAGCCACCCAGCTGCACCCGACTCCCGAACAGCGCGCGTGGTGAAACAGCTGGGCGGCTGTCTGTTTACAGAGTGTCGGATAGCCAGCTGGCTCAGCTGTCTCGGAATGTGTTGCAGGAATATGGTACGGTCCCCGGGTTGGGCAAGACCACGTGCTGTGCCGCACGCCTATCCCGTTTCAAAATGCTGAGCGACTGTTCAAGGTCACACGCCGGAAGTTACTTTCATTAGCGTAAAGCACTACAGCTGGAATTTTTTTTTCCGCTTTCCTCTCTGCAACTGTGACAAGATATGCATGGGAATGACTGGCAGGACATCTGACACAAGATATAAAGAACACATCAGAGCATTCAAATACGGTACAAGTCATTCAACATTTGCGGATTATCTAAAAGAAGAACACCATACACCAAGAAATACTGAAAACGATATGACTATCATAACAATCAGTAAAGTAAAGACAGACACATCCTCCCTTTCCAAGAAAATTTCCACATACAATAAGCATTAACACAAAATAGACAGTTGCTCAATGACCAGATAAATATTGGAAACAAGACTCTATACAGAATAATTGATGAAATCACATGAATACGAAAAGAGCCTTTTCCATCCTTCCCCCCCTCCCCCCCCCCCCCCCTCACATTTCACTTCACCTCTCGCTCCTCACCTCCTCCTCTAACCCACACGCCATCACACTGCTATGTACTTATGTCCACTCGTCATGGTTTCTCCTCAAAATGAATAAAAAAAATCTCCATCGCTATTCCTTCTCTATCTTTACACAATATATAAATACATAGAAACACATTTAAATAGAATTACACACATACAATTATGTAATTTTAAAAAGGTTATTTCAAGGTCAAAGACAAAGTAGTGGAAAGGTTCAGTGTCTAACACAGAAGAACAACGATGTGCTAGCAGACGGCATTTCCCGATGTAAGCGAGAAAGCAGCCGAAAAATCACCACCACTGATGATGCTTTACCTCAATAAAGCGAAACGCGTCGGGTGAAAAAAGATCACACATTTTTGTAGTTGCAACGACGAATCGAAATACCCTCATGTCTCATATGTTCGTTCCATTTCATGTCGCTCTGGAGCGTTACGCCCAGTTATTTAAACGACTGAGTATGTATAGCAGAACACTAGTAATACTGGATCCGAACATTACAGGGTTGTTCTTCCTACTCATCCTCATTAACTCACATTTTTCCACATTTAGAACTGTGTGTCATTCATCATACCAATTTTGTCTAAGTCGTATTTTCCTACAGTTACTCAACTTAGACACCACGGCATCATCAGCAAACAACCACAGATTGCTGCCCACCCCATCCGCCAAATCATTTGTGTATATAGAGAACAGCGGTCCTATCACATTTCCCTGGGGCACTCCTGACGATACCCTTGTCTCTGATGAATATTCGCCGTCGAGGACAACGTAGTGGGTTCTATAACTTAAGAAATCTTCGAGCCGTCCACATTTCTGTGAACTAATTCCAAATGCTCGTACCCTCGTTAACAGCCTGCAATGGGACACCGAGTCAAACACCTTCCGAAAATCTAGATATATGGTATCATCCATAGTTTGCAATATATCATGTGAGAAAAGGGCAAGCTGAGTTTCGCACGAGCGATGCTTTCTAAAACCATGCTGATTCGGGGACGTAAGCTTCCCAGTCTCAAGAAAGTTAATTATATTCGAAGTGAGAATACGTTTAAAGATTCTGCAGCAAACCGAAGTTAGGGATACTGGTCTGTAACTTTGCAGGTCCGTTCTTCCAACCTTCTGATATACTGGAGTCACCTGCGCTTTTTCCCAATCGTTTGGGACTTTGCGCTGGGCGAGAGATTCGCGATTAATGCAAGCTAGGTAAGGGGCCAATGCCGTAGAGTACTCTTTGTAAAACCGAACTGGGATTCCGCCCGGACCTGGTGATTCATTTGGTTTCGAATCTTTCAGTTGTTTCTCGACGCCAGGGATGCATATTACTATGTTGTCCACATGGGAGTCTGTCCGATTGTCAAATGACTGTATGTTTGCACGATTCTCCTGTGTGAACGATTTCTTGTGCGTGAAATTTAAAACTTTGGCTTTCATTTTGCTATGTACAACTGCCACACTAGACTGGTCTACAAAGGACTGAATCCTTAGACCCGCTTAGCGATTTTACATTGGATCACTATTTTCTCGAGTTCTCTGCCAGATCTTTTGCTAAGGTGTGATGGTCGTCGCTGTTGTATGCTTCGAGCATTGATCTTTTCACAGTTGCGCGAATCTCTAATAAACTTTGCTAGTCGTCATTTGTGCGTTCTCTTTTGAACGGAGAATGCAGCAGCCTCTGCTTCGTCAGCATCGTCCGAATTTCTTTATTAAAACATGATGGGTCTTTTCCATTCTTTATCCACTTACTAGGCACATAGCTCTCCAGGCCACGATTTACAATCAGCTTAAACTTTGCCCATAATTTCTCTACATCCATCTTGCTGGAACTCAAGTGATGTCAATCCACTGTCTAAGTGAGATTTTAAGAACTGCTTATCTGCTCTATCTAGAGCACATTACGAACAATAGGCCTGTATCACACCAAAGACAAAAACATTTCACAAAATTAAGTACCTTAACTCAACAGGTTCTACTTTATTCCTATTAAATCTGATTCTTCTGAGAGAGTACTGATTAGATTCGAACACTGAACCTTCCGCCTACCCCTAGGCTGTATGCTAATACAATGAATCTGAAATACTGAGTGAATCCTCGAAAGGTCGTTAGAAAGACAGCAGGTACGAAGAAGTTATCTTATAAAATATAGCCGGAATCGCTCAGCTTACCCGCTTTCTCAATTTCCGTCTGTTGGTTGTATTGTTTTAAGTTCATTGCAACACGATAGTTTAAGGGTATTAGGGCAGTGACTTGTTCTTTCTATACATATTAGCTGACAAATCCGGCTTTGTCTGGGTATTCATTTTGCCGGTTTTCTATTAGAAACGGAAACAAAAAATGAATTGTGTTTGTAGTGTAATATCCCGGTCAGCTTCTGCACTTTGGGCGCAGCTTCTTCGCGCGTCTACAACGCGATTTTGTAAACATCTCTACAGCAACGCCTCTTCATAGCTCTATAGATGGCGATTCTTTTCGCCTAAAGCCGGTTGCGCTTCGCAGTTTAAAGCTGTCAAAACCACTGCCAGGTGTCAGGGACTTCCCTTACCTTAACTGAAGTGTAGGAGTGCCTTGGTAGTAAAGAATAAACGTATTAAAACTACATGCTTGACGCGGCATTTTTTCACAGCTCTAAGTGTTTATGACGCCATATCTCTTGAATTGTGTGTCATACATTGATACATTTGTGTCGGAACATACAGCAGCATCTGTGAATACTAGCTGAAAAACGTGTTGCGAACATAGTAGCAAAGAATAATAAATTTAAACGTCAAGCATTATGCGACAGTTTTTCACGGCTTTCACTTTTTTTAACTTCATTTGTCCTGAACTATGATAGGTAGGGGCTTCTTACTCCGACAGCAATTGTTGCCAGAAAATAAGGGAAATCTGTACGAAGTTTGGCTGAAATCGGTCCAAAGGTCTTGATGTGGCGCGCGCACACACAACACACACACACACACACACACACACACACACACACGGAATGGGGCATTTGTTACCGTTAACTAACATGTTTTATCACTGTGTAATTGAAGAGCCAAGGGTAACTAGAATCTTTGCTTGCAGATGAAAAAGATCACTATTTAAAACAAATTACTCTACTTTTCAAAAAAAGCTATTAGCACTCTACTTATTCAGCATTCACAGTTTTCATAAATTGCTAGTTCACGGCAGGAAAAACGCTGCTGCTGCTGCTGCAGTATTTGGTACTACTACTACTACTACTACTACTACTACAGGTATTACAAAACAACACACTGACACATATTTAATACGGTAACATATAGTGTTCCGGTTAAAGTTCTTGCATTTTAGAAAACATATGCAGTAACACAAAATATTCTCAGATTAGATAATAAAAAGCAACTGTGATCCAAGCGCTTTTTTTTCCTTCCTCGTTGGACAGAGACGACTGGGCACACAACGCATTCCGGCTTCGAGATCTTCGGTCGTTGGGCCCCAGCCGGTATCCACCAATGCATACGCATCAATTAAAGTAAGAAGGCAGGCGAGAACATGTATCATCAGGGAAGAACAGAACAGGCTGCCCGCACTAGAACTGTTCCAGAAAAAGGTACTCAAGATACGTAAAATTTTACACCAAAGTAAGCACGAGCTAACTTTCATCGACATCTATGAACTGTGCAATCCCTCGCGAAGTGTGTTGCAAAGTTTTTCTTCTTCCTATTTACAATGGCGCTGAATCAACATAACCGTTTCGTTACTCATAAGATAGCGACATTTGCGCTTATTATTCAATAATACCAGAATAGAATTGGCATTGAAATTTGTGTTACCAACTTTTACCAACACACTGAAGTCACAAACATTGTTTACACATTTTATCACCAATGACTCACACCACAATCGTCGCTTTCCAAATCTTGATACCTCTTCACAGATAACAAACGGCGCGAAGCATTGTCGTTTGGCTCTGTCGTTGCTGCAGCTGTTTTCTTGGATGTCAATTTATTCGACGAACCGATCACATTTAGTTATTACATACTTTCATTGCCCTTGAAGAATCGTATTTGAAGAGTAACTTAACAATTTTAATTTCGATAAATTAGTACATTACGAATCTGACAGGTATTGCAGCAAGTGCGATTACATATTGCGGCATGTAATAGATCAGCACTGGAAGATGTTCTGAAGTCACTACGTTATAAATATCTCTACTCTCAAGATCTCAAGGCAAAAATTTAAACTAAACAAGGACCTACAAGCCAAACGCCTCGAGCTCTGAAAGTGAGTTATAAAGCATTTATTTAACGCGGACTGCTTATCTCACAGGTAAATCGATAATGTACGGGAAACGGTAGTATCCTGTTAGACAGCCCTAATGTGACTGTCCAAGACATACCTCCATAGGAAGAAACAAGGCTTCCGTGACTTGCAGGATAGCGCACGCCGTCAGAGGAATGCGGGAATCTGAGCGACGCGCCCTTTGCGGGCAGTCGCGAGCGACTAGGGAACGTCTCCCATGCAAATGGTTGGATGCAACAAGAGTAGGCAATGAAGAACAGGCTCATTGTGATGCTAATACAGCAAACGCAGGCGTTCGCCAGTGGCAGTGTAAGGGAGCAGCACCGTGCGGGAAGGCGCTCCCCGCACCAGCAGCCGCGGCCTATTCAGTCGCCTCCGAAAGACGTAATTGTTTCGTAGGAGCGAGAAAGGAGGAGGATATCTTGCAAGCGAGCAGTACACGTGTTTCTCCAAATAATGGAAATTTCTGGTAAGATCTTAAGGGACCAAACTGCTGAGGTCATCGGTCCCTAAGCTTACACACTACTGAATGTAACTTAAACTAACTTACGCTACGGACATCACACACACACACACACACACACACACACACACACACACACACACACACACACGCCCGATGGAGGACGCGAACCTCCGACGGGGGGAGCCGCGCGAACCGTTCCAAATAATGAACGCAATCTTTCGTCAGTGTCTAGTTCAGAGCCAAATTTCTGATGGGATTCCTTGCACACAAAACAACATGTCGTTCATAACGGAACAAAATCGACAGAAGAAGTAACTTCTGTCCTGCAAGGAATAGTTATAGCGCCGTTACAGATATGCAGGGTGAACCAGAACACAACCAATAAACTTTCGAACTTGGTATCATGGGCAAAAACAGAAATAGGTCCACTGTCCGAAACGAACGTTTCAGTATTACTTCCTGCCACATACGTCTGCAAAACCAGATAAGTCAGAGTTCACACGGAGGGTAACAGATCGTCATCCCTTCCATACACACACTGCCGCACACCGCAACGCGACTTGCCCAGTATAGATGTATATCTCTCAGTGCGTATGAACGTGCAATAGAATTCTACACTGCTCGTCTAGTGACACACACACTATCAGTTGGATTTCTTGACTAAACAAATCATTACTGTCTGATAACATGATTTCCTGTGGCTATTGAGAAATGTCAAACTAAACGTTGAAATGTACGGAATTCGTCCCTCTCGTCAGTCCTTAAATTTCTTTCACCTCGGACAATGATTTGTTAGTACGAACAATGCCAAACTGCGTCGTGGTTCTGAGTCCACAATAACCTGTACCTCTTCCTAACACTCATAGATAAGTTATTTCAAAGGTAGAAACAAAGCAATGGTATGGTACTTTAGCCGACGCACTACAGCGGTCAAAACCACATTCGCATTGGTGAGCAGAGCAGCTATACAGCTAACAATAATGTTGCCACACTTTGTTCAGCGCTGACGGAAATGTTTTGGTACACCAAGAAGCAGCTGTGAGGCTGTCTCTCCAAGGTTGCCCTGAGACACTGTGTCATACAGTCGAGTGAGTGTTTCGTATTATATGCTGAGGAACTGCACGATTCTTTCGTCTTATTGTTTCAAAGTTAAGTGCCTAAAGGATTGCGCATGCTTCAGAGTTTAGAATCAGTCAATAAACGTCTAAAGATAAACAACCATATACCTGGAGAATATACATTTTCATTTTGTTACGGGTAAGGCGTGTCCGGGATTAAGTATTGCTAGAATACCGCGTGATTCTAAAAGGGCTTCACAACTCTACTTACATACACGATTTTTATTGAGAAGGCTTACAGAAGTAGAAGTGTCATATTGTAGCAAAATATTGAAAGTTTTATCCCATACATTCGCTTTCACTTTAACCTCCATTTTAACTTTCCTTGTGGCCGAATGCGACTGTCACTAGCCATACAGCAAACGTCCGATCTGAAGTCATTTTCTTGCTACGCTTTGTTCAGCATATATGTCTGTCTGTATGACCTCAAGTGCAATCTTTTTCGTAACACTATCCAAATAGTTGATGGAGGCTCAAAGCTCTCGCGACGCACGATGCGTTTCCTGGGACTGCGAACAAAACGCACTCCCCCCTCACACACACACACACACACACACACTCACTCGACGACTGCCTCAGAAAATCGTGGGCTCCCTTGACATTTGTTATGGCGAATACTAGAGAAAGTTTGAAAGGAAGTCTGATGTCAGGAGTAAACAGTAGACCTATTAGAAGTTTACATTGAAACCTTGTTGCTGACTTTGTTTATACCATCCAAAACACGCCAGAGCATGTTCATGACCTGTGAAGTCAGCAATTTTGGTATTCTGTCGTCCCTACTGGTGGAATTCGGTACTGTAACAATATGTGAATGAAATTTGAGGTATTTTCATACAGTACGACACCTTAACCACATATCTAAGTGGTCTCAATAACATTCTGTATGTCAGTGAATCTATGAAAATGGGAAGTTCTTTCAGAGTCACAATATATTTTAAGTAAAGGTTTTCAGAACATATTTACCTTGTGTTGTAGGCAACTTAAACTCTTTTTCTACACGGCTACCGCCATTATTGAAGCACTTCTAGTGTGGAAGTGGCTTTTTCTATGGCTTCATTAACGAATGCTGCCGCCGGAGATTAAACCATTGCTGTACTGCTCCTTTGATACCTCTCCTGAAACTCTAATCGTTAAGGAGCTTATTGTACAAAATGATGTAAATCAACTTGATGCCGCATGAACACAAGTAAGATCTGAATTTGGCAAAGAAATAAGAAACTAGTTTTCCAGAATCGACAGGTGATAAGTTTCATCGAATACTTCGAAAGCATACAAAACTATAACGTTGTCCACTAGTACCTGTGTTTTACTAACGGAAAAGAGAAGTCAGCGACATCATTAGACGACACTAGGGAGACGTATTTGTAAACCGCACTTTTCCACCTTATGCTTCGCGTCAGGGGTCTATCAGCAATCGGCAAAAGAATCTGCTTATATGCTTTCCACGGTGTGAAAATTTTCATCACGGACGTGCACGCAAACTGTATGACACCAAAACCATGCCGAATAGAAAGAATAATTCCTTGTCGTGGTCTGTTCCTTTGATATGCGCGCTGACTACTTTTAAATTGCAGCGGCATGACATTTTTACGAGTCTTGTGTGTTGTTAATCCTTATGAATATCCGATAACGCGTCAGGCATTTGTCCTTTAAACTCACGCGCTTGTGGACAAAAAGGTATACCGGTTCCGAGCGACAATGCCTCGCGTCTCAAACCCGGATCTCTGATAGGCGGCAGTGCGCTGGGGCAGAGGAGTGAGAATGACTCACCGACTGCGACTACGGCCGTATAAAAAGTTGTACCCGCTAGTGAAATCTCGGCGAGCGAACGAGCATCGGTACTTAACACCTCCGCATACGAAATGCAAGTTTGATCTCCACTGCTCCGAGGCGTTTTACTGGTTGCGAAGGTAATCACATAATCTCATCTCAGAAACGCGCAGCTCACCTTCAGATGTATAAACAGAAGGGCGGCGTAATGTTGCAAATGGAACATTTGAAAATGGTACATGGAGAAATGAAACACGACGAAAGAGTGTCCGTCCCGCACGTTATTTAACATTAGCGAGAAAAACTGGAAAGAGAGTGAAAAATATGTATTCTTGTCAAAAATATTCGAGTTCCTCATCTTCTTTATCGTCACAATCCGTTTGTATCCCAACAACCGAACGGCTTTCGGAGGAGAACTGAACTGTCCATCTGTCTCACCATCACATAATGCTACTTCTGTGAATCTTTTTCTGGTTTGAAATAATTTCGTTTGTATTACTGTAGCATAAATGTTCATAGGTGGCAAAGTGATGCATTCTGCGAAGATACAGACAAAAAAAACGATGCAATGTCACTTCTATGTCGTTCTTGCTCTTCAGTTGCTGTTAATTGGCAACAATATAGCTTGCTGCATATGACTTTTTCTTTCGAATATTTTTCTTGAAAAATTTACACGGTAGCAAATGACAGGGATTGCATTCCACATCTGAGACAGGGCGTGTTTCGTTAATATCACTCATTATAAAGCCAATAAAGGAATACAGTGCACATCTTACGAGTATCTGCTACAATACATGAGTACTACTACTACCGTCTGACGGAAAATTGAACTGATTTATGGAGAGCTTAGTTGCATTTGATTTATAACTTTACGAAGTGCTAACACTTTTAAATAAAGGCAAGCTTCAGAATGGCTTAAGTATCAGAGAATCAAATTTTTATGTGCTTGCAACGCCATAACGGAAAAAATTGTCCGACGAGAACGCCAGTTTTTCCGTCAATTGTAGCAAAAAAATTAATAGCAGAATTAAAAGTCTTGTCGACAAGAAAGGCATAACAGACGGAGTTCTAGGCAACGCTCAGACTGGACAAGGATTGTGAAGGGAAACGGCGGTGTACTTTCCAAATGTATTCCTTGTATTAGTCCTAATCGAGTCAGGGAAACAGCAGAAAACACCTTTTCGGCCGAACCGGGGTTTGGACGATGTTCCTTCCGAATGCCAATGCAGTGCCCTAACCACGGCCACACTTCGCACGACTGCCGCAGAATTTGGCATTGTACATAAGCGCAAAGAACTTTGACACTTGTAACACCCTGACAGTACCTGTGTACTCTTCCTTTGGTCATTGCCTACGGCAGGGTTCGGATTCTGGGAGGAAGAAAGCTTTCCTCGGTTTTGAGGTGATAGGCTAGTAATTCCCCTATTAGCTGGAGCGGAAAACGGAGCAGAAAGCGAGCATTCTGTTTCGGACTCGCTGGAGGCCTACATGTAGAACAATTTCGTGGAGTGGTCTGGAGCTCGCGAAATCGAAGAGTCGGAGAACAGCTCTCGTAGAGTAGAGTTGAAGTCGTAGGACCTCTGGGCGAAGTACGTGTTTTCAAGTGGGTACCATTTCGGAAGTTTGGAGTTTGCGATCCTTAGGGATCAACGAAGTTGCTTTTCCGCATGGAAAGCCTACAAAGCACTCGAAAGTGCTTTTACGTACGCGGGTATCGGATTTCTGCTTACGCACTTCCCTGCTTTCTTAGCGACTGTTGAGGGTTAGGGAACGTGTCCTTTTTCGGTAGAAAGAGGCCTCAGAGTACAGGATGGAGCCATTACTATCCGGAGATGTTACTGAATATAAGTGACAGATTTGGCTAATAAATTTCATTTGTTTCTGTGCAAATTTAAGTGTGTTGTTTCTGTGCGACCTCTTCCCTATTCACTTAGCACTGTATTTCTGTATTGTTGTGGTGATCATCGACGGGAGTTGCTAGTAACCTCGTGGAGGTGTGTGTCAAACTGATAGGAGTGAACAGCTCTCAGTCCAGTGACCAGATCTCGGAATCTTTCCTGAAAGTAGTTAGACCATTACACGGCTTTTTCGTGAAAAGTTTAACACTGTCTCGCGGGTCAAAGCGGCGTTGGCGATCCTTATTTTACTTATTTTATATTTTCAGCAGTACAGATAATTAATTCGTGTTCGCTACTAAACGTTTCCGATTACATCCGCGGACCGTACGTACGCCTACACGCGGTAATTTGTCCAGCGCGCCGCACTTCGAGAGGAGCACATTGATTCTGGCCGCGGCAGCAAGGAGTTACTTCGCGTGACGCCACGGGAGCCCCGAAGACGAACGAAAGGGAACGTCGGACACATTCGTCACAAATCAGATTAGTTGGAAAAGAAATTAACAAAGCGTCAAATTTTCTCGAATAACTACTACGTGAAGAACGATTACTACACAGGCCAACAGAGCACTAGATAAAAAATTCAGAGAAGTTAGAACTATCTCTACTGAACATGTGATTCTATCCAAGAAAGGTCTAAGATCACGCGAGATTTCATTCAACTAGTAGAAAAACCATCTTCTTTGCCTGACCAGACCGTCAATTATTCGAAGAGATCACAATGTTATGGACATAGAGACTGCAGGCCATTCTAGTAATGATAATCGGGGAAACAATACAGACCCATTCGGATAACTGCAAACTTTCGACTTTATCCACTTGAGCATTTAAATGAGGATGGTCAATAGTGACGTTCAACTCACTAGTTCTCCACTGAAATATCTAGAAGGCGCATGCACTTTCACTGGATTCGGTCAGTGGGAGGAATTTCTAATGAAATTTAACAAAGAAAATTCCTAGAATTCAGCTTTAAAGATTCACAGATACTAAGGAAAAGCATAAAATAAGTCTGCACAAAGATTCAGTTGTAATATCTTCCATTTCAAGCAGAAATTGCTGCACCTTACTTTGGTACGGGCCACAGAAAGGTGATACAACACTTTTTCTGGTCTCACACGTTTCGGCGATATTATTAGCGAAAAGTCTACAAATCTAATGTTTTGCAGCAAGTGAAAACAAAAAAAGAACGTTAGCGAAAAGTCGGACTAGAAATAAATGTTATTCTGGAGATCCATCTTTGCCAACGTCAGCGATGAAACTGCGAACAGCTTCCGTCTGTATTTCAGCAGTATTTTTCCTGTGACACTCCCATTCAGTAAACATACCAGTGTAAACAGTACTTATCTAAGTATGCCCTCGAAAGATACTCTTTACAAATGTATGAATGTACAGTGTGGACAACACTGCATCGTATCTGTAAGTGCTAAAAACATCACTGTCAACAGCTAGTTCCAAAATGACTGACAGATTTATAATGAATAAGTGATGAAATTATACATATTTCGTCACATCTGTCCAATATATCTGATACAGCGCTTTAAAATATGGTCCTATTGACTAGATAACCTATTATTAAATTGTATTTAATACCACCCTGAGGCGTAAGTAAAAGTCACAGCGATCATTCTGACCGTTCTCAGAAACAATATTTGTTCAACATATGTGGCTGTCGAAGGAAACCTGTTCTTTTCTCTACATTACCACTCAGCAACATTGTTCTTCCATTTATCCTCAGTTAAGCGAAGCATCTGACAAAAACAGAACACACAGTACGTTTAGCTGCAGGAACAAATCAGAGAATACTGTGCACGTTGTCAAATGTGTCTGTTGACCGTCTCGAAACCCGGGCCTGCACTCCAAACATTGCCACGGCGATTAGCAGCAGCAGGCAGAATGCAGCCCGCATCTATCAGTCGTAAGCCAGGCAGCCAACGGTCGCTTTGAGAAGCGCCTCGCGCTTGGTATTCAAACCGGCGGGACAGCCCGACCTTGCCACCCCAGCGAACGGACGCGGAGCTAGTTATAGAACAGACCTCAGCGCACGCAGGCCAACCGACACCGCCGTTGCAAGCTACCCACCTCAACATTAAGCGTGCCTCACAATTATGTAACCGAAGAGCAACAGGCTTACTTAGCCATGCAGCTTTCAATTACATAACATCGACAGAACATTTCACTTTTCTCTCTCTAATAGTCTAGACAATTTTCAAACTCATCACTGCTTCTACAACCACCAAAAATGTTGTGAAAGTTTGAAAAATGACGCTACAGTCCGCAAGGGCAGACACCTGCCCCCCCTCCCCCTCACCTTGCAATCTGCAGGTATAGACTACTATTTATTCATTACAAAATTCTCACACATTTCTAGCAACTATTCTCTGTGATTCTACGAAGCCGTGGATTAAATACTGCCAACCACTACAGGAAATGTCAGATGGCCTGTCTGCACATTAATGTGTCAAACTGCGGATTCGAGGACGGACTGGTTCTATCCTAGACTGTTACAACCCTATTCTACCAGCAAATTCGAGGATTGTTCCGCGGGGTTTGCTTTTTTCATCTAATGGGACGCTAGTCCTCGGCTACACTTTGTCCGAACAACCCAAAATATGTAGCTTTCAAAATGGTTCAAATGGCTCTGAGCACTATGGGACTTAACATCTGAGGTCATTGTTTCTTATTGTGCTACATGACTGACACTTACAAAATATGGTACAGTCACCAACCCAAAAGCCTAATCTAACAATTAACTACAATGATACAGAAAACTATGTTCTAACACAATGGCCATCTCTTACGTATTCTTAGAATAAGATGTCTACGAATGATGACAGCTTCAACAGTAGAGTATGCAGCAACGAGTTAACATGTTTAGCAGCGCTAATTAGTTCTTTCTCCACAAAAGATAGGTGCTCATTAAAAGTCGCCGAACAAAATCTGCGTTGATTATGTGAATAAACCAAATTAAATCGTTCGAAACCACGAACGCAGTCGAGGTCTCTCCCACACAACAGCAAAGAGCTCCATTTTCTAGTAGGAAAGATGAAGTAACAGTAAACGTTCGGTTGGCCCATTGCCGTGTTAAATACTCGACAGAACAGAATGAATACAGAATTAAATGTTTACTCGTTATTCAGTTATGATGCCTATACTGTATATTACAGAGTGAAAGTACGCGTATCGCCCCTAAGTTGTTGCGTCGGTGAAAGTGCAAAACACAAAACGAAGACGACCTGAGTACGAATGTATACTTGCCATTCTGATCAAATTTTCATGTTTAATAGTACATTCCGTCTAAATCTGTATTTTCACATGGACTACATTGTACGCAATGACCTACACATTGTTATATTTTGAAGTATTGCTAATTTCACCAGCTAATAAGGAGCCTAATGGTGCCTGGAACTTGTAGCGACTGCTTTCCGTTTCCATTGGAATAATCGTAACTGACACCTCAGGTTTCAAGACGACACACAACGGACGCGATACATTCGTTTTTACGACTACTTTTCTTGGTGTTCTATGGTTATCCTCAGACTTCTTGCCGATGATGCCCGTTATCTATAATGAAGCACTATCTGATAAAGGCTGCATGGATATCCCAAGCAGATCTTGGTAAGTTTTCAAAGAGATGGAAAGACTGGCAAGCTCCTTTAAATGTACTGAAATGTATAATTGTGCCTTTTACAAAAGGTAGGAAACTAGCATTACATGACAACAAAATCAATCACACAATTTAAATCATTCAACCTATATAAGTACATGGACGTACTTGTACAAACTCCGACCGAACAGGCCTCGGAAAGCCCAACGGTACCGACCGATCGCCGTCTAATCCTCATCCGATAGGCGTCACTGGATGCGGAAATAGAGGAGCGTTTAGTCAGCAACCTCGTCAGTTTTCGTGCCCGGAACTGCTACTTCTCAGTCAAGCAGCTCCTTAGTACTTCACAAGGGCTATGTGTATTGTACTTGCCAACAGTGCTCGGCAGACCCCGATGGTATCTATCCAACTGCCAGCCAAGCCCGCCAGTCCTTACGGGAATCGCTGTTACCACTGCAGTAAGGCCGTTCGCATTTGTAAGGATATCAAACTGAATAATTACACAGGTTCTCTCAGATACAGAAAATGCCAGACTTCGGTTAATAAACAGGACAGAGAGAAAATGCAGTCAGTATACGACGGAGGCTGTTTACAGAACACTTGTGGGACCCGTACGGAATAGAACTAACATGGGGGTGCTGATGTATACAAAGAAGGGCAGCACGAATGGTCAGAATTTGTCTGACTCGCACGAGAGCGTCACGAAAATGCTGAACGGGCAAACACTTGAAGATAGACGCCAACTTCCCGCGAAAGCATACTTACAAAGTTTCGAGAACCAGTATTAAGTGATGAGTCTAGGAATAAATGACAGCCTCTTACACATCGCTCCCACAGAGACCATAAAGACGATACCAGACTAACTAGATGGGGCACAGAGGCGTTTAAACATCCATTCTTCCAACGGTCCATAAGCGGAAGCCCGGGGAGAAACCCAAACATGTTGTACAGTGAGAAGTGCCCTCTGGCATAACCCTCACAGTGGTTTGCAGAGCATCGATGTAGGTGTGGACGTTATCGCCTTCGTGATAGGGTGTGCTTTCAGTATCGAGGTGCTGGGTCTCCTCCTGCCTCTCTGGAAGGGAGCTGTCTCTGTAAGCGTAAAATTGCGGAAGTGTCGATGGCACCTGGAGGTCGTTAGCTGTACAAGGCGGGCGGCCGTGAGAATTTTCAGGAAGACCGGAGGAAGCCGCCGAGGCAGCAACTGCAGCGGGGCTCTGAGCTGCGTCAGCCCGGGTCGTCTGGCGCACACGACCCGTGTTCTTCCCGCAGTCAGCGACGACACGGCTCAACTGCTGGTGAGTATAGCGGCTGCTGCCTCGCCCATAATGTAAACGTGCACCCCACAGACTGGCTATGCCGTCTGCAGCGCGTATAAACGAGCTGAATTTTTTAGTGAAATGTTTTCTTAGCAACTTCTGCACTTCAGCCATCTGTCGCTGTCATTATTCATAAGAATACCTCAAAACGAAAGACAAATCGTCCTACCTGGATATATGTACAGCTACAAACCGCAAGCTGCAGCACGGTGCATGATAAACGATACCTGTACCACGTGCTAGTGTTTCTATTTCTTGGAGCGGGCCAAAAACTGTCTATATGTCTCCAAAAGACCCGTGGTTTTTCTTATTTTGTCTTTACGTGAGATGTTGATGGTAATACGATCGTTGCGCAGTTTGTCGTAAAAAGAATGTTCTCTAATGTTTCTCAAGTGTTTCGCGAAAAGAACGACTACTTTCCTCCAGGGATTCCCACTGACTTCACAGAGCATATCTGTAAAACCCCCGTGTTGACTGAATTTATCGGTAACAAATCTAGCAGCAAGGCTCTGAACTGCTTTGATGTCTCACTTTAACCCAACTGGGTGGAGATCCCAAACACTACAGCAGTACTGAAGAATGGATCGCTCGTATGTTCTGTATGAGTATGAGATACGTTTTCCTAGAATTCTCTCCTTCAACGAAAATTCCCCTTCCCTAGAACCGACCTCCCGTGCTCGTTCTACTCCACGTCACTTCGCTTCATTACGCCTACATATTTAAAAGACGTGACTGTGTCACGAAGCACACCACTAATACTATATTCGAACTTTACGGGATCGGTTTTTCCATTCATCTGCATGAACTTACTTACTTAGAGCAAGCTGCCATTCAGCACACCAAATAGAAATGTTACCAAATCATCCTGTATCCTCCTAGATACTTCAGCATTAAAGGAGACCACTCAGCGAAGAGCAGAAGTGTTGGACTGCGGATAGGCACGCACTAAAGAAAGAAAACTTGCTAGCTTTCGAAGTCATCATCAAACATTAGCAGATTGCTGCTCACATTGTCCGTCAGACCGTGTACGTAAGCAGAGAACGAGAGCGATCCTACCACACTTCCTCGGACACTACTGATAAACAATCGCAGTTCACGACAACGTGTTGGCTTTAGTTACTTAAGAAGATTTCAAGCCATTCGTATATCTGGGAACATATTTCGCAAGGCTCGGAACTTCGTTAACAGTCTTCAATGTGACACTGTGTCAAACGCTTTCCGTAAATCTAGGAATATGCATGCTGTCCTCCGTCCATTGTTCGGCGGACATAGTACGACAAGAGGGCCATGAGTTTCGCACGACCCACGGATGCTTTCTAAATCGGTACTGATTTGCAGTTAGAAGCTTTTCCGTCTCAAGGAAACTTAGAATATGTGCATGAATTCAGCAGCATACCGATGCTAAGGATATTAATCTATAATTCTGCCGGTCTGTTCTTTTACCCTTCTAATGTGCGGGAGTCAACTCCGCTTCTTTCCAGCCTCTTGGAACTTTCCGCTGTGTGAGAGATTCGTGATAAATGCGCACTAAGGAAGGGACCAATACCAAAAAGTACTCTCTACAAAATCTAATTAGGATTCCATCTGGACTTAGCAACTTACTTGTTTTCAATTCTTGCATTTGCTTTTCGACGACATGGATGCCTATTTCTAACAATCCTTGGACCGATTGGTGACTTAAGTCCGGGCATTGGAATTTGTATTATGACACCCACGGAGCCACACCTTCCACCAGATTGAAACAGATTGATTTACGAGATCGATAGGCAAATAAAAAAAGACTTACTCTGTTACATAAAGTAAATGCAAATTACATGACAGGAGGTACCAAGGTGCTGCAGCTTCTGATACACTGTGGCAGTGGTCGTGGTGGTAGTGATAATGCTTGCGGCTTAACTGATGTGGGTAACATGGCGAATAATGTATCCCGTCGAAGGTACGTAGAGTACATACCGTCTATAGTTGTCAAGGACAAATTTAACGACGATAAATTCTTACAAGCATAAATTATCCACAGAACTTTTTAAAAAATGTGTAAGTGCAGATCCACTGTGAACTAATACCCGCACGAGTAATCACATTAAGAGAAATGTTTTATGCACTGCATTAGACGTCATACAGAGGTAGCACAAAATTATTATAAACTAATCAGCGCTTCATTTATTCAAAACAACGAAAGGTGAGATTTTCAGACGGTTTTTTTAGGCTGTTCCTTACAAGCGACTTCAAATCAAATTGCGTGCCTAGGGACAGGACTAGATTCATGATTTCCTGTTAGAGAGGAGTACTTCACAGGAAGGCATCTAGCGAAACCGGAGTGATGTCTGGGATTTCCCAAGGAAGTGTTTAGGTTCTCTGCTGCTGCATATAAATGAATTAGGAGAAGTCAGAGCAGCCGTCTTAGATTGTTCGCGAACGATACTGCAGTTTACTGTCTAGTACAGTCATCCTAAAATCAAAACAAATTTCAGAATGATTTAGAAACGATATCTGTACAGTGGGAAAAGTAGCTATTGACGCTAAACAATAAAAAGGGCGAGGTCCTCCACATGATACGCAAAAAATTTATTAAATTTTGGTTACACTTTAATTCACAGCAATTTAAAGATTGTCGATTCAACTAAACACTTAGGATTTAACGCTAGGAACAACTAAAATTGGAACCCTCATACAGAAAATGTTCTTGGGAGAGCGAGCCGAGGACTGAGTTTTACTGACAGAAAACTTAGGAAGATGTAACGAATCTGCTAAGAAGACTACCTACCCTACGCTTGTCAGTCCCCTTCTACAGTACTGTTGCATGATACGGGACCCTTACCAGATGGGATTGACGGAGGACAGCGAAAAAATTCAAAGAACGGCAAATCGTTTTGCATTATCGTGTAACTGGTAGGAAGTGTAACAGGTACAATAAAATGAGTTGGAGTTAACCATTAAAATAAAAGCGTTTTCCGTTGCGGCGGCATATTTTTACGAAATTTCAAATTCCAACCTACTCCTGCGAATGTGAAAGTATTTTGTCGGCTCTCACATACTTACGTAGAAATTACTATCGCATTATAATAAGAGAAATAGAGCTCGCACGGAAAGATTTAGGCGTTCTTTTTCCACGTGCCATTCGAGAGCTGTACAGTCGAGATATAGTCTGACAGTGGTTCTGGAAGCCCTCTGTCAATCACGTATATGTGGATTGCAGAGTAGCGATCTAGATGTAATTGTTAGAAGACCTGAAGGTAGAAAAACATTTTGTTGGACGGTCAGCCTTCGACCTTTCCAAGTGGTGCCTTTCCCGCTTTCCATGGCGAAAGGCCGGCGGCAAGTAAAAAAATTAACTCTTCCGGACTGAATCACCAATATCAGCAAAGTAAATCAGCACCGACGAACAACGGGACCGTAAAGGGCAGCACGTGTTTTACCTCGCCTCGATCTCTTTCACCGAGACCACTATTTTCCATTAACGTTACACAAAGCGCTGCTAGGAAAACGTAAAACCAGTTAATATTTCACGCGCTGCCTAATATAAATGAGAGGCAATTTTCCGTGAAAGTTCCGTTATCTCTTGTGAGGCTTTTGTGGTTTATCGTGGCGCAAAAATCCCCAGTGTCCTTATAACCAGGGTTCCTGTCGCGAACGTAATATTTGTCCTACTTTTTTGCGCTGCTGCTGCTGCACTGCAGCGATTAACAAAGCAGATCGGACGTGCTCCCTCCGCCACGCTACGCCTCAGCACAGCACTGCCCTGGAGTGCAGTGCCCCTTTTCTGGAAACAGAAACCGTGGAGAGAGCAAACAAAGCGAGCAGAATCGATCGAGCCGGCGGCGGCGATGCAGAACGATCTACTCGGAAAACCGGACACAAAACGTACGGCCGGTGTCTTGTCGACGAGGCGATCGCCACGTTTCCTGTTTAAAGTGTGAGCGAGGGGGCCACAGGAGGTGACCGCCAGCTTCTCAGCTGGGCTCGGCGTGTCGGCGGGTGCATCAGTCTTCCTTCGCTGTGGCGCACTATTCCGAGCTACAGGCCACGTGGCTGAGCCACAACGCCAGAAAAGGGAGAGCGCTCGATAACGGACCTGCCCACGATATTCCGCCTACTTCACAGCAAAGGCGGAAATCTACGTTTGCACTGTGAATACAAATCTATAAATCTTATTTTACAGGGTTGTCAAAAGTCGTCTCAAAAGCTGGTAATGGTGTTGCAGAATACATTGTGCTGACAAATAATTGTTAAGAAAAACGTTCGATATGTTGCGCCTTTCGGAGTTGACTGGCGTTGACGTTAGCCAATCAGCCCGTTGCGCGTGAAAATTAAAGCGGCTCGCCGGATACAATTAATGCCTATTGTTGTCATAGAGTAGATTATAGTGCTCGAGACTGCTCAGCCTTTGGCTCGGGTTCGATCCTTACTACCGTCCCACGTCCAATTTTTGTGTCCCTCTCTCGTTCAGTTTTAGGAAACCAAACGAAGAACACGGTGGTGACACCGTCTCTGGGGGGCGCTTGAATTTGTGTGCGTAATGGCCTGATTGCCTACCTTCAAAGGTAAGTAACTCGGAAACGGCGCTACGAATCGAACTTATTTTCTTAACAGTTACTTCTCAGCACAACCTGCCCTGTAACACTCTTACAAGCTTCTCAGACATTCTGGCCATCCTGCATTTTGTGAAGGCGGTGCCCCACAGGTATTACACATTTGGAAAACTTCATATTTCAACTACCAAGAGCTACTGATAAATAATTCTTTATTCACAACTGGTCTCCGTCTTAAGATTATCTTCGGGATTCCTCTAAAGTTAGAACGAGAACACAAGAGCTGCATTAAATATTTAACTGTCAGTGCAACGCAACGTTGTTTACACGCTCATAATACAACGTCACAAATATTTTAACAGCTTACATGGCAACATTAGAACTGTTGCCATGTAAGCTGCCATAACTACCTTTAAATGGGTGTGTGGCATTGTATTATGAGAGTTTTTGTGGGCATGTGAACAACATAGGATCCCAATGACATGTAAATATTCAATGTATCTCATGGGTTCTCTACCCGTGTATTCAGGTGGATCGAAACCGGTTGTGAGTGAAAGAGCTCTTTCCTGTTGAAACAAGATGTTTTTCAAATGTAAGTTTAATACAAACTTCCATATGAGTGGTCACACGACACGCACAGGCGAAAAGAAAGTCATTGGTGTTGTATGTACTCCGTATAGAATATTCTCCATTTTCCGCAAGAAACTTCACTGCCTTTGTACAACATTCTGGAAAATGAAAATGGCAGGCCCCTGCCATTATGATATGAGCGAAACCAGACAAGATATCACAAGAACCACGGTACGCAGTTAGGAAGGCCCGAAGCATAGAGGAAATAAAAAGGACATTAAAGGTAAGCAGGTTAAACAGACACGAGTATAACGTGCTCTCGATATCGAAGATCAAGGATTAGAAACGAACCACAAAGTCAGACTGGGCGGAAAATGAAGAATGAAATCGCTTGCGTCATTTTCTCAAAGAAACCATCGTGCTGGACCGGGAGAGTCGAACAGAAAGTTTCTACGGTTATGCCGCTAAATGTGAACACAATAAAATCAAGTTCAGTTTACACCGAAGTGATGGCCGATTAAAGGCAGTAGAATACTGTTGGGGATCGTAAACATACGGAAGCTACGGTCAAACATGTGGACAGAAACGTAACGGTTTGAGGATGTGTGACGTCAAGTGGTGTGGGTGAGCAAGCTTTTACTGATGGCAACATGAACAAGTATGTTTATAAGAACATCTGCACAGGACCGCTCAAAAACTAAATCTTGGAAGTAATTATTATTTCCAAGTCAACGATCCTAAGCATACCTCAGATCTGGCAAGAACTGGAAAGATCACATCACAAGTAAAACAAGACTGAAAGAAACTGTTCTGCAGGGACGGAATAATATTGATTAAGACGTAACCATCGAGCGCATGCATTCAATGCCAAGGCGTTTCACTGCAGTTATTCATAGGAAAGGCGTGATAACCAAGTACTGGAGTGCTCTGTTTTGTTTATCTGAATATTCATGTCCAAGTGTTAGAAGAACATTTTTTTCAGTTTTCATTACGAGAGTATATTCTTGTTTAATTTAAGTACACGCAAGTAACATTAAAAAGAAATAAACGTATGTTAAAAACACATAAGGGATTTATTTACTGTGTACATTGTGGTAGCGAAATGTGCTGTTTTGGTAGCATACATGTGACATTTGAATAGTTCTGTTCGCCTCTGCAGGTGAATACGTTAAGTGTTGTCGCCTCGATTCAGGTAATAGTGATAAGTTTTTCTTTCGTCAAAGGGAATTTATTGATTTCACGACGCTTCCTACTAAAATATATAACATCACGATTTGTACAGACACTGAAACAACACATTTCAATTCTGTCGACTGACTACGAAGAGCCGTGCAATGCTATGGTCCCGTCTGTTCCTAGTCAGTACTAGAAAGGAAACTGCACGACGAGTTAGCATGCGCTAAAACGACATAGCTCGCTAATCTCCGCGAAAACGGGTCGCCATTAGACACAAAGGACGCCTGGTGTCGGCAGCACGTTCGTTTTTACGCAACCGTTCACCGGTGTAGAGCATAGATTAAATTAATAAAATATTTCTCTAATGAACAGTAAAATCATGCGTCCATCAGTCAGGAAACTGCGGTACATTGTAAACGTCAGTACGGTAAACATATCCAGAGCTATACTGTAATCGACATTTCTACGCTTAAACACTGCTTTTAAAACCTCACAAATTCCTGATGCTGCAACTAAGTATAGCAAGAGTTATAAACAGTGTCTCCGGTATTAAAAGGTAAGTTTTTGTCGCCCCCATGAGCACTATTTCCTCACTCGTAACAGTTTCGGTAACGCCCCAGCGCGCACGCGTTTGTGTGTGTGTGTGTGTGTGTGTGTGTGTGTGTGTGTGTGTGTGTGTGTGTCTGTGTGTGTGTGTGTGTGTTTATTGAATACTTGTATTCCGAGCGCCATAAAGCACACTTACTTTTGAACCTGATAATAATCCCAAGGGAAATTATGGTGACTGCCGAACAATAGAAAAACTTGACCACCGTCGTCAGGAAGTAGCAGGGGTTAGTGGCCCTCGGGGGGGACGTCGACTTCCCAACGTAAGGATTACCGGTGGGTTTTCTTACAGCAAGCCATGTCAAGACGCGCGGAAGCTAGCAGCTAAACATGAACAAACAAAATCTCCACAGCCGTGGTAAATGGGTGAGTTTCAGACAGGTGTTGACGTCAGAGGTTCGCGGATAAGAAGCCGGTGAGCCAGGCACTATAATTTCACTCCTAATTACAGTCGTGAGCTCATATTAGGTGTGAATCGCTTGCACTGTCAGAGAATACTGAGCACGCTTTCCGTAAGCAGACGTGTTAGGAATGAGAAGTCTGAATGTCCTGAGTCCCCTACAGCTTGCAAAACAGTATACTACTAGTTCCCAATCTCGATGTGGGGGAGAACTCAACACGCGACAAGCAGCAACTTCATATGTTACAGCCATCTGAGACCGCCATATACAAAGTATCTCTTTTCTCGGCAAAAGGAAGAACGTCAATCGGTGATTAACGTCCCGTCAATGACGAGGTCATTAGAGACTGACCTTTCCTTGGGCTATAACGTTTACCCACCGCTACTTTACTGGATAACGGTGTTTACGCTCCCTCCCCGTCTTTAACTGCGTCTTCTTGTAAGTTACTTTTTTTCTAGGGAACACTGCTGTTCTTTTAGTTTTTCCCCAGTTATTTATAAATGATTTACATCTCTTAAGTGTCCAACTTCTCCTTCGTTTACTTTACTTCGAAAGACAAAATCCTGGAAGCTATATTGGCGGGCTTTAATGACTCCTGGTAGTGTCATGGTAAAATACCGTACGAATCCACTCTCACGGATAAAGATCCTTTGGCATAATATTTAACAGCAATTTGCATATTGTGTAACCCGCAAGAGACATTCAGCTTAAAAAGAAGGGAAAAGCTGTCATCACCCCGAAGAATGGTTTTGACCACCACATGGCTTTATCAGGCATGATCAAGTGGTATTCTGTTCCTTTCCTTCGCCCTTCGAACTAACGTATCCAACCAAATATAATGAGATCTACAGTTTAACGTGGACTCCGAACAAGGCTACGAAAACCTGTTTCTCACCTTAACAAACATTGCCTACGGTTGAAAGAACTGGTAGGTAAAAGATAAAATTCCTGGGATTGGCCGGGAAACGAATCGGGAGACCTTTGTATCCCTAGTCTAAAACTTTATCATTGAGCCACACTTCTTAGCTTATGGGAGGGTGAGTTACTGCCTTGGCCCATAAACTGCCCTGAGAAAAATGCGAAGTATCACAAGTTTCTATAGTCGGACTTTCCTGTATCGTTAAGAAAGCGGGGCAAATTACACTTCTAGCAAAAAAAGCACACAAGGTGACCTGTGAACAACCACTAAATAAGCGCAAAAGAATGTCAAGGTCCACGAGCAGAGCGTGCTAACTTCCCTAGGTGAGATGGTGGTCCTCCGAGAAACCTGAAAGTACGCGCCTATACGCGATATGCCGCTGTCGTCACTTCTCGGAAGGTTGTAACACGTTACTTTTGAACCTAAAATATGATTTTCCAACAGGAAAACAGGGGTGGCAACAAACTTGCGAAACCTCAGGGAATGGTGACAGCAAATGAGTTTCGCTGCGAACCAGCTTACACTCTGTAACGCGAAAACTAGGCAGTTGGGGTGGTGACCAGAACAGGATAGCTAGTTCGGGTATAGTACTGAGAGGTGGATTAATGTCAGGAACTACATTGCATGATTTACGTGGTTTGTACTGAAGTGGCGTAAACAACATTACTCCTGAGGCTGGAGACCAATCATCTATGCTTTGTTCAGACATTTCTTCACAATACCGATTCTTCCAAGAGTGCTAGACCAACAAGATATGCTGGGGAACATCAGAGAATTTGAATTTGATTTATTGCTCATTTGGAAGCCTGTTGCCTTACGTTTTATAACAAGTCTTTCATTTTACAGTTTCTCATGTAGATTACAAAACGTATTCCATATTATAAATTACAATTATTGTTTTCAGCAATTACAATGGAAGTAACAATAAATTAAAAGTACATTAGACACTGTGAGAAAAAAAAACAGAAAATTTTCAAATTTTAAGAATATATGGTGATAGATGATAAGAATGACTTGGCAGAAAAAGAGAGAGAAATGTTCCCCTATTTGAGCCTGGTCTGAAAGCCTCGGAACGACTTCGAGCCATGCAATCCCGGTTTGCCACAGTTTAATTTACGGATTAATATTTCTAAACACTATTTACAAAAACGCTATAACTACTATGTACATTGTGGAAAGGGCCGTGGTGTGTGAGTGTGAAATATGTTATTTCTAGGGGGATTATTAATTAACCTTCAGTTCCTATATTACGTGTCTTGAATTGTTCCCATTATGTTGCTTACATACTAATTGTTCAGTTACAAGTGCTACATCGCAACACCGGTACAATGACCGCGGGATGGATATGCGTGCTGTTTGTACTTAAGCTAGAACAGGTTTACAGAGTTGATTGCATTACATTGTTTATTCTAATACAGCTTAATTAAGCTAGATGATGTGTAAGGTTGTCTGCAGTACGTGTTGGTGAAAGTGTTCGCTGTATGAGTGTGTGTGTGTGTGTGTGTGTGTGTGTGTGTGTGTGTGTGTGTGTGTGTGTGTGTTTCGGTACTACTGTCTGTGTTGGTGTACGAATTGCAACTGCTGTCTTACGTGCTTCGTGTTTGTTGCAGTGTTCTGTTGTACGGCCGCGTCTATCTGCGTATTCATCATGTAATGTACTTGAGATATCATCAGCGATTTTATTATCTTCCACTCGTATTTTTCTCTTATTGCCCGAATCATGTCATTGTCGCACTGCGTTGGATTCTGGTGTGCTGCTCTGTATCAGTGACAGTGAAAAAGTTTGTGTTTTGAGGATCTACGTTCCCCACGGGGGAAATTCCCATGCACAAGTAGCACTCTAGCTGCAGCCTAGGCGATATAAGTGCGAAGGGTAAGGGACGTAACCTGTCAGATAGTGAACCACACCCCGGCTGGGATTGATATGGCTCAGTCTCAGACGTTCCCTCATGTCCGGGAAGAAATGAGATATCTCACGGCCCTTATCGCTTGACTCTCATTCTCTTTGTCAGCCATTTAACGAGTTGGCGCTTCTCCGTGATGTCCTCTCCGGTAATCTGGATTACCTTATACTGTCTACCCCTCCTCAGCCAGAACATTGCAGCCCGAAACCGTATGGTTACGTCGATAGGGAAGGTTTCCAGCACCACACAGAGTGATTCCACTTATTTGGTGTCAGTGTCCCAAAAGACAGGGCCACAGATTGATCCCTGTGGGAAACCTATGGTGACAATCACTTTCTGACTTCTCGAGCGCCATTCAACCACCTGTTTCTACAGTAGGCTGAGAGGCTTTCGTAGAGGGACCTAGTTACTTGCGTCTCCCTGAGTACTACAAACATCGCGCGCCACCAGAGATTTCAAACGCTACCGAAATTTCTATAACAATAGTAAATGCGTATTTGCTTTCTATGTTATTTACAGTGGTTAGTATCTTATTTAGTGCGTCATCTATAGATTTTCCCGCCCCAAAACCGAATTGGTGTGGACTAAGGCCAAGGAGCTCCCTGTGCGATTGCAAGCGATCGCACAGAACTCGTTCCTAGACCTTGGCCAAGGTGTTAATTAAACATATAGGCCTACACGTTTTTAGATGGAAGGGATAACTGTCCTCTAATTTTTTAATTATGACGGCATCTCCTGTTCTCCAGACCACAGGTACCCATCCCAAGCCGTAGCGCTTCGTACAGGTATTGAACAATCTGTGGAACGACAATTTTCAGTATCACGGAGTGGCCAGGGGACTTTTTTGTTCTTTTTTTTCTCCCAGAAAGTTTTGGGGATGGACCCTGTTATGGTATACCCAAACCAGGAACATGAGATGCTGGTGCCTGTCGGCCACGTCATTTTCTCAATAATGGAGGCTGTAGACAGGATATAGCTCAAGACAATGAATTTTCCCACAGACTTCGGAGCCCTGCGAGACTTTGTTAAGAAGGTATTCGAAAGAAGAAACGAAAAGTTCGCCCTGAATGAGCTATACAACCAATCTGTCCTAACAAACGCACGCATAACAAATGACTGGAGAAAAAATTGGCCAGAATCTCACATTCGTACATACTTCCCATGACCGCTAAGTTAAATATAGGACATATAAACGCGCACAATAGTAAATTAGTAATGCAGAAACTTCGAAGGGTGGTGGTGGAGAGAAGTCTGGACATGTTTTTTGTTCTTTAGTTTGGCAATCGTAAGCGCGACCTTTTCACATGCAAAGGAAATAATGACGGTACCACTTTCATAGTAGTCGCTGTTGTGGTCTTCAGTCCTGAGACTGGTTTGATGCAGCTCTCCATGCTACCCTATCCTGTGCAAGCTTCTTCATCTCCCAGTACTTACTGCAACCCACATCCTTCTGAATCTGCTTAGTGTATTCATCTCTTGGTCTCCCTCTACGATTTTTACCCTCCACGCTGCCCTCCAAAGATAAATTTGTGATGCCTTGATGCCTCAGAACCTGTCCTACTAACCGGTCCCTTTTTTTTTGTCAAGTTTTGCCACAAACTTCTCTTCTCCCCAATCCTATTCAATACCTCCTCATTAGTTACGTGATTTACCCACCTTATCTTCAGCATTCTTCTGTAGCACCACATTTCGAAAGCTTCTATTCTCTTCTTGTCCAAACTAGTTATCGTCCATGTTTCACTTCCATACATGGCTACACTCCATACAAACACTTTCAGAAACGACTTCCTGACACTTAAATCTATACTCGATGTTAACAAATTTCTCTTCTTCAGGAACGCTTTCCTTGCCATTGCCAGTCTACATTTTATATCTTCTCTACTTCGACCATCATCAGTTATTTTGCTCCCAAATAGCGAAACTCCTTTACTACTTTAAGTGTCTCATTTCCTAATCTAATTCCCTCAGCATCACCCGTTTTGCTTTTGCTGATGTTCATCTTATATTCTCCTTTCAAGAGACTGTCCATTCCGTTCAACTGCTCTTCCAAGTCCTTTGCTGTCTCTAATAGAATTACAATGTCATCGGCGAACCTCAAAAGTTTTTATTTCTTCTCCATGGATTTTAATAACTACTCCGTATTTTTCTTTTGTTTCCTTTACTGTTTGCTCAATATACAGATTGAAAACATCGGGGAGAGGCTACAACCCTGTCTCACTCCCTTCCCAACCACTGCTTCCCTTTCATGCCCCTCGACTCTTATACCTGCCATCTGGTGTCTGTACAAATTGTAAATAGCCTTTCGCTCCTTGTATTTTAAGATTTCATTAAGGTTCGCGGTCCAGTATGAATCTGTTCATCCAACTGTTGCTCGTCATCGGGGAACGTTTATTCAGCACCAATTCCGCAGAACTTCTCCATCCCTCTGTTATGGTACCGTCGTCTCGTTTCTGCGTTGCTAATACTAGTGGCATCTTCAGAAGCTCCGCTTGTATTTTGAGGATTTGCCCCGAATGCTGGTTTGAAGCTGTTTCTGCACGTGTGTGTTCAATGTTCTTCTCGTGTTTTTTGTAGCTCTTGTTTGTAGCGTTGTTTTGCTTCCCTGAAATGTGAGAGGCTGACATCTCTCTCCTTACCGTTGTCACTCTTTAATTCCACTTCCGTTTGCCTCTTGCTTCTTTGCGCAACCTTGTTAGTCTCCTAGTCCATGACATGTTCCACTTGCGTCCTGTGTCAGCGATTGGAATTGCTGCCCATTGATCTTTTCGTTGCAAGTCAGTCAAAGTATGTGCTTTATAATCCACTGACCCCTCAACTAGGTGTAGGGGGGAAGGCCGGAATCATCTGTCTTAGTTTTGCCCAGTCCACCTTACGAAATAACAGCCACTAGTATCTGAGGTGTGTGTGTGTTGTTCACTATGACAGCGTTCTGGTATCTGTGAGTAGTGCCATCCATGACCTCCCACCCCGTTATAAGTGGCAATGCATTTTCAATTGTTATGTTAATCCTGCTGCTGGCTCCCGATGGTGCTACGTTGGTTGGTGGCTGACTCGGACTGTTGGCGATGTAAAGGTTGTGTTCATTTAGCACCTCATGGATTTGGTGCTCTCAGTCGACTCGGACTATTGGCGATGTAAAGGTTGTGTTCATTTAGCACCTCATGGATTTGGTGCTCTCAGTCATCCGTTGTATCAGAGTGAGATGCAGTCGACCTAGCGTTTATATCTGTAGCTATTAGTAAGTTTCTGTTTTTGGCGTATTCGACAACGTCTCTGATGTAACTGGGATGTGGTTCAATGTTGTGCGAGTAGTGTGCGTATAACGACGCAATAATCCACTTCATTCCCTTCATGCACTATTTCCACTGTTACGAGATATTCGGTACATAGATGAGCTATCTGTGTAACTGTAAGATTTGGATTTGTGACAACGATCGCAGCATTCTCATTGGATGTACCTGTTATGATGATGTCGCCAAAACCTACTAATTTGCCGTTCCTGGTGTAGGGTTACTGCGAGCAGACTGTCCGTGTATACTTCATCCACTAGTTTAAGTAGCTCCATACTAATTAGAGTCTGGCTGTTTGCATTCAGTTGTAAGAGTTTCATGGATGTAGGGTATATACAAAATATTTAGATCCCTCTTGATTGTAACGAAAGTATACTCGTGCGTGGGACACCTCGCGAGGTCTTTCTATATATTTTCTAGAATGAGCTTATCGTCCGTTCTAGTGCAGGCTTTGTGTAGTAGCGCAATCAGTGCTTTAATGTATGTCGGTATATTGGCTGATTTCATTGGCGTATATTTTCTTCCAGATTTAAAATCTCAAAGTTTTGTGTTCTTTGTCTGATCGTTCTCTCGCTGTTTGCTCGGGCTGCGAGCGTGTTGTGGGCTTCTGTATTTCCTGTTTTGTGTCGTATTCTTGTTTACTTTAGAGCTTATGTGGTTGACGTTGTGTTGGGTTGTCCGATTGTTTATGAATCTTCAAGTTTTCACTTTTTTCCCCTCCCATGCAGGTCATCAAACGTTGTGATATTGTGTGCTCTATCTTACTTGTGTTTGTGAACCCCCCTGATATGAACATAACTGGTTTGATGTAGGTTTGGCACTTTTTGGGATTGTATACTGTGTTGAGTTTCAGTGTGACATGTTTGTGTTCTGTCAAAGTTCTCTTTCCTATGTCTGTGTTTTGGGCGTATCCTTGGTGTCTGTGCAAGTTCGTGAGCTGTGTAGTAGTTACTGGTATAAAACTGATAATTATTCGCACCGATACAATTACAACGATACATACATCTTAACACACCAAGGCTAGGAGGAGGAAAGGTAACGAAGGAAGTGACAGAAGAAGAAAGACAGACAAATGATGAACATTACTTCGTAAAGACGTTGTAGTTAGTATCCCATCTGTCGGCCGCGGTGGCCGAGCGGTTCTAGGCACTTCAGTCCGGAACCACGCGGAGCAGGTTCGAATCCTGCCTCGGGCGTGGATGTGTGTGATGTCCTTAGGTTAGTTAGGTTTAAGTAGTTCCAAGTTTAGGGGACTGATGACCTCAGCTGCTAAGTCCCGCAGCGCTTAGCGCCATTTGAACCATTTTTTGTATCCCTTCTTCCAGATTTTGAAACACTATGGATTTAATGATTCAGTACACAATTATGTTTAACAAAAGTAATTTTACTAGCACACGGAAAACAAGAAAAATACTGATGTTCTAAGCTTGACTTTTTAAAAGTTTAGCGTCTTGCATCCGTGGTTTATAGACCTATCTCCCTACTAAATGGCATGAGTAAAATACTCGAGCTGCTCATCCTCTCACCCCTTCAACACTTCCTTACTGCACACAACATCCTGATGCCCGAGCAGTTTGGATTCCGCTCTGAACACTCCACAACCCAACAATGCCTGCGCTTGGTAGAGCACATTTGCCTGGCCAGGGCAAAGAGAGAATCTACAGGAGCAGTGTTCCTGGATATAGAGAAGGCATTTGACCGCGTCTGGCACGATGGCCTAATATATAAACTAGACCAAATAGGGTGCCCAGGACATCTAATACAGATCATTGATTCATTTCTTGCGGAGCGTCAATTCTTCGTAAGAAGTGGATCGAGATCGAGCCAGACACGACCGATTGCGGCCGGAGTACCGCAGGGTTCGGTCTTGGGTCCCGTTCTATACTCAGTCTACACAAACGACATACCCAAGCAGGTCGGCGGAGGGATTGCTCTCTACGCCGACGATACAGCAATCTTCAGGAGCTGTCGTAACCTTGCATTCATACGACGCAAGCTACAAGAACACCTCGACGTCATCACTCAGTGGTGCAACATTTGGAAAATCAAAGTTAACCCCGAGAAATCCCAAGCAATATACTTTACGACCAGGCTGAAACTCCCAGACCAACAACTCACCATTGGTGGTCGGGACCTAGCCTGGCGTAACCGTATTACATACCTAGGGCTCGAAATAGACAGGCGTCTTACGTGGCAACAACACGTCCACAAAACTGCCAACAAAGGCTGCGCCCTCCTGTTGCAGCTATACCCCCTCCTAAAGGGTGACGGCCTCACCCTAAGCTGCAAAATGCTTCTCTGGCGCCAGCTCATGCTACCGGCCATCTTGTATGGATCGGAAGTATGGTCGATGGCGTCAGACACCACGCTGGCACGATTACAGCGACTCCAGAACAAAACCTTCCGAGTCATCACAGGCGCTGACAGATACGTCCGAAACACACAAATTAGAGAATTTTTAGGCCACCCAACCATATACTCCCTCATAAAGGAGAAGTCCACCAAACTATATGAGAAAGCACAAACATCGCCCCACAACCTCATACAAAATTTAAGTCGCGAACACCCCGATTTTCAACATAAGCGCCCAAAACTAACACTCACCCGTCAATTTAGAGACATTTAGAGAACACTTACCCACACACAGAACAAACATTTACATAAAAACACGCACATAGCACAATACCTCACTTTCATAAATCCCCAAGCGCATAACTTGAAGTCAGACGGGCACAGCCCAGTGGCACTTCGGTACACCATAACAACCTGAGCGCATCTCATCCGTGGAGACAACTAACGTAAAATGAGGCTTACACGGATTTCAGCAGGAGTAGGTCTCGCCTTTGTTGCAGGAACCATTCCAATTATCTCTTAAAATGATAATGACAATGCGCTCCAGGAACTGGAAAGTGACTCCACCTCCTCCAGGACAGAAGCTCAAGACTGTACTAGTTCAAATGGCTCTGAGCACTATGGGACTCAACTACTATGGTCATCAGTCCCCTAGAACTTAGAACTACTGAAACCTAACTAACCTAAGGACATCACACACATCCATGCCCGAGGCAGGATTCGAACCTGCGACCGTAGCAGGCGCACGGTTCCGGACTGCGCGCCTAGAACCGCGAGACCACCGCGGCCGGCAGACCGTACTAGTAAGCTGCTTCTCAGTACGGAGTAAAGGACCTTCAAGCTAGGCATGCGTGTTAGGAATACTATTCGCAATCTGATGTATAATCTGATGTATAACGGTAACATCGATGACTGTCTTCCTGGTGACTATAAAACATTGATACAATTATAGCATGGGTGAAATTTCGCATTTCCATGACGACAAGATAATCTAGAATCGCGTCTCTAAAGAAGTTGTTTTCTTCCCTGATTAACCAAGAAAAAGCATGGAATAGTTAATAAGTCAAATATCGAGACGTGATCAGTCCACACGGGATTTCCGCAACGAAATTGTAAACAGCCTACGGTGTACGGTAATACTGCAGTGCCATTGGTAAGCAGATCCACCGTATTTATAAGAGACTAGAAATTAGCACACAATAGACGGAAGCGGCATGGCAGAGCTGTGCTCGGCTGGGAAGACAACACATACAGAGGGAGACGTCCAGAAGGCTGGACGGCGGAGCGCAGGGCACGCCGCCGCTACAAAGGGCAAGGTGGGTAACGGTGCGTGAGAGCGCGCGCGCCTCTAAACATAGCGGCCGCTAAAGATAGCGACGCCCACCTACCTGCTGGGAAGGGATCAAGTGCCGCCCATCACTGCAGTGTGTACACAACCGCGTCCTTCTCGAACATGAAGGTGCGACTTACACATACATTCCCTTCTCCAAGATCAAGTAAACAAACGCTGCTGCGTGGCGGTTAAGGCACATCGCTGAATGAATCGTAAGGTCTTTGTAGCAGTGTCCTTTTCGAGAAACACCACACGTAACAGAAGTTGGGATCCGAGCGTCCCATTTTCGGCGGGAGCTGCAGGGCGTTCTGAGACATTCATTTCTCCCAACAGTGCACCCTATGAGTAACTTCGTCGTCTGTATGTCTAATTAGGGCTTGTCCAGTGATGGTGTGGAAGTGTTGTCCCAGTTGCGTGGAGGTTGATACTTTCGTCATCTTCATGGCAGAGACAGAGGAAGCGTTGTTTTTGTTGTTGTTGTTGTTGTTGGTGGTGGTGGTGGTGGTGGTGACAGCAATGAAAATGTTGTTGATGGTGGTGAATGATTACAGACGTAAGAACCAAGCCGGAAGTGCGACCTATGTAGATTAGTTCTAACGAGAATACGGTGGTCTCGTAGCTTAACGCCCACTATCCATGATTCTTTAAGGAATCGAACTCCATGTATAAAACACCTTCAAACGTCTGAGTACTTTACGAATGATTTAATGTGTTAAATATTTTCTTTGAGCATTTAAGAGAGAATAAGTTTAGAAAGTTTGTTCAAAGCACTCAGTGTTCTTATTACGAAACACTGGACGACTATAAACTGGGTAATTTGCGCTCCATTTTAAGCAAAAGCAAGTTTTTAACGCATCTCAATGTTGATGACGTCATACCTTCTAAACTAAGTGTCACAGAGAGAGATAATTTTGTAGGTACATTTCGGTGACGTATGTAAATACTTTCTGCAAAGTGTGTTGCGAACAGAGTTAGTAGCAGGGAAGTAATAAATTAAAACGTCCTGCCTAATGCTGAAGTTTGATGTAGAACAGCGAAAATCTAGGACGCGATAAAGTTCTTTTCCTGTCATAATTTTGTGTGGTTGTCAGCGCCGGAACGTTTGGTGAAAGTTTGAAACTATGCGCAAACTGTGGTTGATGTGGCTAAGTGCTCTCATTCTCAAATATTGGACGAATGAAGTCCGTCTAGTTGCGCGCCGTCAGTTACGTTTCTGTGACACTTGACTTTTTTTTATTGTGTTAAGCTTTTAAACATATTATGCCTCTTAATGAGTAATATGATAGCATATTAAATTTTTATGTTAGTTCAAAAATTACGAGAAACAATGAACATCAAATTTTTGTTGCCTCTACGCTGCGAATGGTACAGGGTGTCAGGATAGCGTTTTAGTAATACAGTTTCCGAAGGATATAGCACGATCAAATTGCACTCGCTACGTACGGCAGTGCAGAAATATCTGGAATGCATACCATGCCTTCACGCAAAATTCAGTCACCAGAAGCTGTACCCCACTACATCTCCTCTCAGAGCCGTCCTATTACTAGTGGCGAAAATTTTTATTCCCATCAAGATTCGAACTAGCCGTCTCCAGATCCCATGTATTTGCGACTTGTGTCACTTAAAACATGAAACTGAAGGCGGCCTTCCAGTCAGTAATAATGTGGTGTGCAGAATATTCACAGTGTAATGGCAGTCCTGTGCAACCTTGGCAGAACAAATTGAAGCTTCTAATTTTGAAGTTATTCCAGAGTGACAAGAGAGTACCACAAAACACAGCCATATCGGTGGTGAGTTGCGTCTGGTTTCCTACTTTATAACTAACTTAGCCCATGCTGCTTCGGTCGCGTTTGTGTAGTAATTACAATAAAATAATTTTATGAACATATATTAGGCCTACTGAAATGCACGAAAGAGCTATTTCTTTTTCTATGCAATTCTGACACAGCCGATTCGTCATGGTGACTGTGAAATAGCTTCCTTTGATTTAGTTCACAACTTTTATCACCTTCCTAACTTTTTACGCTAATTAAGGCCATAGAGGCATGGTCTTTTCCTATGTACTCCTCCCCCAAAAGCGATTCTGGTAGCTGGAATCGGAGGTTTTCGTTAATACTGCCTTTGAGTTCTTGTAGTGATATTTCCACAGAAACTTTCGTTCTCTAACAGATATTTCTTCATTTCTAACCAAGAAGTCAAATACGAATTTTCATAAAAATTTTCAACCCCTATTTCACCGCCTTAGATGGTGAATTTCCAAAAAAGCTAAATACATTTTTTAAATTTCTAGCCGAGGAGCCACATATCAATTTTCACATATGACGGCTTTGAAAAGGCTTTAATAAGTTGTTTAGAAACGATTTATTTTTAAACAACTTTCACTCACTATATCACCCGTTGAGGAGTTTAATTTCCAAACGTACTGGAACAAGTATTTCGTTTTTAATTTCTAACCGAGAAACCAAATACAAATTTTCGTAGTTATAGCTTCATAACTGCCTTAATAGCAACTTATTTTCAAAACCCTTCATTCCCTATTTCACCTCCTTAGGGGTGGAACTTAGAAAAAAATTCCTTCTTAAACGATAAAGACAGTGTAAGTTCAACACCGTCTCCAAATTTCAAATTTCTTTCCTTAGCGATTTTTGCTGGGTGGAGTGGAGGGGTGGAGGGGGGAAATAAGTCAGTCAGGATTGCAATTTCATCAGGCGTGCCTAGCGATTCATAAGTGCGCACTATATTCCATTTTGGACGCCTGGTAAAATATACCCGCCCGCCTGCCCCACAGGAAACAACGCCTCGCCCTACCGTGACAGCCTGCAGAGTTGACCCGCCGCCCCATTAATTTCTATGAACACGTCCCACGCGCGAATCGTTGTCCCGCATGGGTGCGGAGCTATTTTTAGCGAGCGCACAGCGCAGCGCCCGGTAGCGGCGATGTCGCGCGGGAGAAAGCGGTGGCACACGTGACGCTGTGTGCCGCCGGAGAAAGTGTATTGATCAGCGGGGGGCGCCGGACCTACGGGCGGGCGCCGCTGCGAGTCGGCGCGCACCCCTCGCTTAACGCACCGCGGTGGCGGGCAGGGGCGGTGAATCAATACGCACCGGCGCCCACGCCACGCCAAAACAACGTGCGTGCTTACACACACAGCGACGTCAACAACAAAGGAGCAACGGCGCCGCGTCACGGAGACGTTAGTGGGTCCACTCGGCATCGAGGAAATAAATTCACCCGGCAAAAAATGCGTTTCTCCCCCGCCCTCCCAAGATAATCAGGCTAATATCATGTAACACCACCTCTGCCTTGATTATGACCTGAATTCGGCGAGGAAGAGTTTCTTCAGGTATGCCTCGTCCGCCGAGCGGGTCTGTCCGATCTGTGTGTGAGTGATGGGATCGCGATCGGGTCCATGGTCCGGCGACCGACGAACTTTTACCTGCTAGCAGACAATCCATCAATGCAGGCAGGTTAGGGTCCGCCGCAGGAATCCACACACAGTCTCACGGGTGGTTGAGCGACTCGGTAGGCCAGTCCAGCTGTGAATGGGCGACTTTATCCAGCAGCAGCTAGGACAGTTATTAAGTATCTTATTCCGAAGAGCTAACAAACTGCGATGATTTTGATTGCAATGTTCCATCCCCTGTTCCCAGCAGTCGCATTTTCTGTGGGATTAAAATGAAGTGATTTAGAGAGCCAGCCGAGCAGTATATATTATAGGGTGCCTGAAAGTACGTCAAATCAGAAACGTACTCGTACAACCTTGTGGAGCGTCCACAGCATCCGCATTACACAGATCTAGAAGGAGACGCAACATTTGGTCGCCAAGAATGTTGAATTAAACATTCCGATTCGGGTAAAAGGTTACTTAAATGAACAAACCCACGTCGTGGTACAAAAAACAATCGTATAACATCGCAAAATCACCTCCACTTTTAACTATAACCTCTACATATTGCGCGTTAAATGCCTCACTGGGCCGTCACTGCACTCGAAGTTTCGCATTATTTGAAAGACGCAAAAATCGCGAGTCGTCGGACCATATAACACGCTTCCAGTAAGCTACTGCCCAGTCTGCCTCTTGTTTAACCCATTGAAGACGTGCAGTTTTGCACCTCACCGTAAACAAATGACCTATCGCGAAGTACCAGACCCGAAATTTCCATGGCATGCAGTCAGTTAAGTTTCGAGCGGAAACTGGTGGAGATGGGTCTGATTTCACCAACAGCAACAATTCCTGTCTAATTTCAAGCCGAATGTCATTGACAACGTGTGAGACTCGTCCCCATACCCTAACAGTACAGATATTTTTACGACCACCGCTGTTGCGCCATATTACTTGGCTGTGAGAGTTATACCGTATCCTGCAAACACGTTAGCTAGATAGTCGGTGCTGATATGCCAACAAATTGGGCAATGTCATTCATGGTGTGGTAATGGCCACGTCCCAACACCATAGGTCCTTTATGCTATTATGTCGCCTCTCCACGACGGCCTAACAGGGGTGATTCGATACAGGCGATTGGCGCGTGTGTACACGCATGCACGCAACCACGAGAAACCACTTTACTATCATGACTTATCTTCAGTTAACGGTCTCATGACCGCTGGTATTTCTTTTACGTCACACACAGCGTTCCAGAGCGATCAGTGGGCTCTTTTAAAGGGATGACCAATATTTTGTTCGTTGGGCTCATGTTTACCAAGCAATGAAATGAAATGATCGTATGGCATTGTTGGCCGGGAGGCCCCATTCGGGGGAGTTCGGCCGCCGTATTGCAAGCCCTTTTTAGGTGATGCCTCATCGGCGACTTGCGAGTCAATGATAATGTAATGATGATGAAGGACACACAACACCCAGTCCCCTGCCGGGAATCGAACCCGGGCCCCCTGCGCAGTAGGCGGTAACGATACCGCTACGCTACGGAAGCGGACTTTACCAAGCAAAAAAGTTCTTACTTTCGCCTAGTAGCACGTCACACCTACATGAGCCCTGATAACAGCTCCAGTTCCTTACGATCGGACCAACTTATGGTTACAGAAGACAATAGTAAGACACTGTGCTAGCATTCGGGAGGAGGCGGTTCAATCGCCGAACGGATATCGAGATTTGGATTTACTGTGGTTTCCCTGAATTACTTACCGCCAATGTCAGGATTATTCCGGTGTGATTTCGACCGATTTCGTTCCCCATTTCCCCAGTCCAAGCTTCTGTTCCGTCTCTACTCACCTTGTTGTTGGGAGAACGTTAAATCTTAATCTTCTCTTTCTTCCTTTAATAATGTCATATCCAACCAATCCCGCCACAGCTCGCTCAGTGGGTGGTGAGGACTTGGGCCATCCACGCTATCAGAGAGATCTGAAATGTGATTTACAAGCTGGAATCTAACGAGCCATTCCATGTGTGTATTGTCCTATGTCTCTCAAACAAAAATTTCATGGCTTTAGCTCAGTACGTAGGACTATTTCATTAGGGAGACTGGTATAATGTACGATCCTCGTTAAGGCGACGGTCGGACAGTGAAATCAAGCTCTCCACAAAATCTGTGAACCTGGAGACTTTAAGGAAGATTAGGGTTTCACATCGCGTCGTCGACGACGAGGTCATTAGAGTCGAGCACAAGGTCGGACTGGGGGCGGTAATCTGCAGTGCCCTTTCAGAGGAAACGTCCTGGTATTTGTGTTAGACGATTTAAGGAAATCAGTAAACTCTGAATCTGGATAGCTAGACGGGAATTTGAACTGGCGTCCTCCTGAATGCGAGACTAATGGCTTACAAATAGTGTCATAAGCTTCGACAAGGAGACTTAGCATCATCCCTTCAATGAAGTGTCTCCGAGAGCGTGATCTACAAGACTGCGCGGATCGTCCACGGGAACTTCATTCGCCAGAGATTCACTATTGATCTTTGCTGCAACTTTGTAGGTAAGAGCCGGCCGGTGTGGCCGAGCGGTTCTAGGCGCTACAGTCTGGAACCGCGAGACCGCTGCGGTCGCAGGTTCGAGTCCTGCCTCGGGCATGGATGTGTGTGATGTCCTTAGGTTAGTTAGGTTTAAGTAGTTCTAAGTTCAAGGGGACTGATGACCTCAGATGTTAAGTCCCATAGTGCTTAGAGCCATTTGAACCATTTTGTAGGTAAGAGCGAGCAACTTTCTGGCGGGTGCAACTCTGCTCTAGATGTCAATGTAATAAAAATCCCTTTGAAAAGTTCGTTCTGAAATGGTTGTCCTGCGGAAGTTCCAGCGTCACAGATAAGTGATTTTTATGAATGAGCTGTGGCCAAGGTCAGCTATTCCGGACTTTCAAACTTGTGCCTATTGCAATTCTGAAGGATTCCCTATTGAAAGAGGTATCTGTTACTGTATTGCTGCGTACTGTCTTAACAGTACTAGCACTAGGTAACTCTGTTGTCTGATTCTCAACGTCACATCCTGTACGCGCGTACATTATCGCCACGCCAATACATCGCTCCGTCACAGCGGCCTACTTGATTCAGATACATGTGCAATTTGTTTTAATTAAATAGCGTACACAACAGCCGGGCCGATAATGCAGAGTACCCGAGAGAAATAGTAGATTGTCCACGAAAGCTAGAGGATTCTGAAAATTGTATGTGATACGGTATTACAAAACTAAATATTCTTCCCTATAAACTGTCCTACGAGGTTTCTGAACATTGTGTGTGAGAAGGTACCTGGAAACAACATACCGGTACTCGCCACGATTCACGAACGTGTTTGATAGCATCTCAGGATTCAGACTCTCCCCCGTTGGAGAACTGCACATTCAAGTTGCAACACTGGATAATCGTAAAGAAATTCAGAAATATCTGCAGATGAACTACGGTTGATCCAACGACTGAAAGCAGACTCTAATCATAAACTAATATATCGAACTACGCGTAAGCAAGCGGGAAGACGCGTTACTATTAGACCACGCTATTGGCGATCACTTATAAGGAAGCTACCACCGTAACAGACCTAGACGCACGCGTTCAGAGCGGAGTTACGTTGCAGCTGCCACATTAAACGTGCTATAGGAAAGGCACATAATGGATTTATTGGCAGAATTTTTCGGGAAGTTACGTCAGCGACGAAAGCAGCAGCTAACAAAAACTTCATCCAAGTAATTACGTAGTACTACCCAGTTCCTGATGAAATTTGCTGCATTGCACAGAGCACTGAGGCTTGTTTAGAATCAACCGTGAACATTGTACGTCCTGTTTCACTCGTGTATGATGCGCGGATATGTGTTTCGTACCTTCTGGCTCTGATAAGTCATCTCATTCTCATAATTCCTACGAGAGATCCCAACGAGGGGGACAGAAACATTGCACAGTCTTCCTCAAATGTAGGCTCTGTAAATTTATCAAAACGTATGAAGCACCTTTCATAGGCGGTGATCAGACAGGTCATGACCCCCAAGAAAAAAAACTACTAAAAGGTTTTATCCTTTTCCATAGTTTATATAAAATTTCTCAATTTTGGGAGAACAAAGTAAAACGAAAACTAAAAGACACTCTAATGGCAATAAATTCCAGATTTTTAAGACATACACTATATTTCAGTTGCCTGGGAGATGGCCTGCCCAGATGGATGGGTCTGGGGCCTGAGCGCCTTCAGGAAACATTCGAGCCAGGAAAAGGCGCAAATTCACGCAATGAGAGTGCCTGCTGCCCACAATAAATCCGACACGGTTTATGAGTTCTCTGGCTGTGTTCCAAAAACGACAGCTTAGAGACAGAACGGCGACACTTTTTGCAGGACCCGCACGTCATTCTGCAGGACAATGTTTGGGTGCATATGGCGCAAGTTTTGACTGATTTGTTTTATCGATGGGGTTGGGAAGTGATGTACCACACACACATTTCTCCGACTTATGCCCTTGTGACTTTCACCTTGATTCCTAAGATAAAGGAAGCACTTCATAGCATTCGCTTTAGAACTGTTACAGAGATTCGTCGGGCAATAAACCGCTCCATTCGAACTATCAACAAAACTGGCGCTGCTAAGGATAGCGTACGACTTACATACCGCTCGCAGCGGGTTATACACAATGCTGGTAAAACTTTGAAACTTGTACGTGTTCTTCAAGAGTTGTAAACAAATAGTTGCCCCCTATTAAATTTTCAATCCTCGTACGTAAGTACTCTACCGGACATTAAAATTGCACAACCTTGAAGATGGTAAACAACGAACCTCAAATTCGCAGAAAGGTGGCACTCGCTTGTATGTGCAAATGATTGCCATTTCAGGGCAACTGCACGAGGTACGTAGGAGTAACGACATCTACATTCGATACATATGGATAAATTTCCCAGTTGGTTTCTCATTCAGAAATCTCACTTCAATGTGGGCTATTTCTGAGAAGATAGTGTTATACCTCGTTTAAGGAGAGACGTCTACCAGTATGCATCGGAATTCGATAGCTGCAGGATTGTGACGTATCGAGGCTGTGGCTTATCGTACAGCGATACTTTAGTTAACTCACACCTAAAGCGCGGCGATGCCTGCAGCACCAACGTCTGTTAAGAACGGCGGCCACTGCTGCAGTTCCCATTGACGCGGCAGTAGAGAGACGTGCCAACGAAAACAATGGACGCAGGAGTGACACCACGTCGTCTTTTCTGACAAATCCCAGTTATGTGTACAGCATTACGATGTACGTATCCGCGAGTGGAGGCCCCGAGGATTGCATTCGTCATCCTCACATGGACCCAGCTCTTGGTGTAATGATATTCGTGTGAGTAATGCTTCTAGCACGATGGTATTGGGAACGCAACACGATGTCCTATGGTTCGCGGGCCGGTAATATGGACAGCAGCCACTTAACAACTACCAGTTGTTAAGGCCAGATGTTGTACCAGTTTTTGAGGTCTCCTTGATGTTATCTTTCAACAAGGTAATGCAAAAGCGCCTGTTATCCGTGACGTCCTGATGTACCTTGATACTGAGGGTATTTGACTGTTGCCCATTCAAGCATGTTTCGCAGATACTTCACAAATTTAAAGCATCTGGTCGTGGATTACTGAGCGACTGACATGCATGCACTCGTCAGTCACTACGATTAATGAAACCGGCCGTGGAATTGGAGCATCGTGGAATGTCGTACCCGTATGTCATCCAATGTCATTTCGACCATTTGCCCATTAGGGTTACACCCGTAGTTTGCGTCCTAGGTAGCAGCTCTCTGTACTAAATTTCAAACATTGTATACCCCTAAATGTAGTGTATACAAAGTGTGTCCGGAAAGTAGTTGAGTGGCTCTTTCCCGCCAAGCCGGAAGGTTGCAATGTTGCGACTGGTGGGGCGAAAGTTGGTGGGGTGTCTTCGTAAGGTAAGGCGTTCCTCCTCAGTTGCCTTTTGCCCACTGCCCAGAGCCGGTGGCTCGCAGTGTGTACCTCTGTGTGAGTGCCGCGTCGAGAGATTAAGATGCCACCGTTCACTGAACAGCGACATATCATTAAATTAAAAAGACAAAGTGCGAAGTAGCACACGTACGCTTTCCCGAAACACAAAAAGTCAAGTATTACGAGATGGCGGGTGAAGGCAATGCTCAGCGTCTTTTTTGATTCCAAAGGCTCGGAATTTGTGCCACAGGGACAAACTGTCAACAGATAATTTTACTTGGAAGTCCTTGAAAAGCTCTGAAACCGGGTGCTTCGCATCAGGAAGCACATAGGTGTAAACTGGCGACTCCATTACGACAACGCTCCGTTTCATACCGCCATCATTGTTAGCGAGTTCCTGGCGAGGCACGGTGTGGCAACGTTGCCCCTTACAGTCCCGATGAGGCACCAGCAGACTTCATTTTGTTTCCTCGAATAAAGAGAAGTTTGAAGGGCCATCGTTTTGGAACGGTAGATGTCATGAAAGCGGCCGCGACGAGGTGTCTGAAGGAGGTTCCCGCCAACATGTCCCAGAAAGACCATCGGAGCTGATGCAATCGCTGAAAAATGCGCAACGCCGAAGGATGCTATTTTGAAGAATACATGTACTTTCATTTTCAATAAACTGTTCTTTATGAATTTATTCAATTTATTTTCTGGAAACACACTGTACGATCATATTTACTGAACCAATTTGGTGAAATTACCCCATCAGCCAGACGGAGCAATTCTCAATGAAAAGCGTACATTACTGAAGACTTTTGCTGAAATTATGCTCTGCTCGCAATTAGCATATCCTTACTGTTCCGTCGAAGCGCGCTGTTGTGGCCTGGTTTGCCACAGCCGCCGTTCATGCCGTGGCTCCCACTCCAGTGCGACAGAAGAGCAGCAGACGGCTACTTACCTGCAAGTAGAAAACAAAGAAGCGTGTTCACAACTACCTGTGGCTGCGGCGTCGGCGCGCGCTGCGGCATTGCGGAGCACTGGGCACAGAAATACAGCACGCTAAATCCGCAGGCGCGCGCGGTCCCGAGGAAACTGGCGTAAATCGGGCGCCGCGTGCGGCTGACACAATCTTTGCCAATTTGTGACGACACGCGCCGACCCGTCGCGGCTTTATTTTTGGGACACTACTACGGCATTTTGAACGCGTGTGCCAAATGACGGCATAATAGCTATTTACCGTAGCAGAGGAGAAGTTTCCAACTGAGCGCTACCACTTCGTATCGGAAGTGCGTTTAGGGCGAAGAAAGAAGCTGAGACGAGGAAGTAAACAAAATCTACCACTAATTGATAACTACTATGAGATTTAAAAACACTCTTAGCCATTAAAATTACAGCACGAAGGATGGCGAATGACGAACTTTTACTTACTCTGCGTACGCGCTATAGGAGGAAAAACACATGACTCAGTTTGTATGTGATTTGGAGGTAGTAAATGGTCCCAAACTTAGTGCACATAGTTGCCACGTTACTCTTCCTTACGCGAGACGTAATACGACCTTCTCAGAAACAAAATTATCTTTCATTATATATAGAGTGTAAATTGCTTTAGCCCTACGTAAATTCGTGCGGATGCGCTGAAATACTGATCATATTCATATCCGAACATGAAGTACACTTCACGCCAATGTGACGCAAGTTGAATGCTGCCTCCATTGTGTTGCCATTTTAATAGCTATGTACATTTATTCAGTTCATGGAGAAGGACAAACAAAATTTCTGTCTCTCCACTGTTAATAGCATGCCGCTCGTTCCTTGTAGGTCCTTACAGATTGAACAGTTTTTGCTTTGCGTTTCCAAGCAGCATCGTTCCTTTAGTTGTAAGAGTAAGAGAGAGTCTGTTTATAAAGTCTTTAAGTGATATGCTGTATTTCTGTGCCACTTCACTGTGCGATTCCTTTCTGGAAACAGCTTGCGGATCTTACTGTACAAAAAAAGTCACCTTCCACCAGTTCAGTGTGGTCTTCAGCACACGAAGATATGGAGCCAATAGTTATACTTACTATAAACAGTACTTTTAACGCTCTTGAAAAACAAACATGTTTACAAACAAAAAAAGCTAACGCTAGTTTTACACTAATGTACATCGCCGCTTTCAAGCATGCGCACTCTCGCACCATACACACACGCACGCCACCTCCCCCCCCCCCCCCCCCCAACCCCCCACCCACCCCACACACACACACACACACACACACACACACACACACACACACTTTACAACGAAGATGAACTGAGTGAAAGAATTCTTTGCAAGTACAGCTCCTGCTGATTGGCTTAACGACGGTAACACTTCGACGCTAATGCGATACAGAGTAAGTAAGCGTCGTTCTCTTTCCCCTGCGTAAATCATTGCACTTTCTCAAGAGTTTGGCAAGATTCGACGTAAGTGTAGTCACTTAATCTGAATTCAAACAAAATACTGTTATTGAAGCTTAAAGCGAACATATGAAATGATAAAAGTGTGTTCCTTTCGGTAACAGCCAGCGCCTCTGTTTACGTCTCGTCAACAGGATGTCATTGCAGACAGATCACTTGCGTAACTCTGGGAAGGATGAGGGAAATAATCAGTCGTGGTCTAGCGAAAATACAAATAAATAAAATTTTAGAGAACCTAAATCAGGTTGGCTGGACAGAGGTAAAACTCACTGTTCCAAACTGTGAACGGAGACTCTTTATCACTACATCTCGCTTCAGACGATTAGTAGGCAAAAACAGTACAAATAATTCCAAGTTCCGTTTACTGGTGACCCGTTTCCTAAGATAGTGTAAATTATAATTTCCACGCATTTGTCAATAGAAGACCCTGTTTGACCCTATATGTGGATTACTTTTCTTTTTCCAATCCGTTTCAGAGTAAAATTCTGAACTGAAACTAACTCTCTCTCTCTCTCTCTCTCTCTCTCTCTCTCTCTCTCTCTCTCTCTCTCTCTGTCAGAAGAAAGCGGGCAAACAATGGTTGCAAATATGAATTTAAGTTTTTCTTGTTTCAGCCATTTTTCCTCTAAACATAAAGTACCCAGTATTCGCGGTTTTACGGTAAATGTTGCTCGCAACCCTAAGGTTTCTTTGAACATCGTAGTGCTTTACTTGGAATGGTCTTAATTGCGACCTGTCAACTGACTTAGCCATCCTATTAAAGACGGAATTAAAACCTGGATCTGGTATTTCTCACATTAACAAATTTCCATGGGAGAAAGAAGCGACAGATGACAAAATACTGTTAGGACCGACCGAAAACTGAGGCCCGAACCTTTGGAAGTTCCTGGCTGGTATTCACGTAGCTATCGGGACTGCAATAAGCAGGTTATAGCTGGAGACGTTTTCTTATTATGAAAAGATCCGCTCCAGGAGACAGTCTCGGTACGCCCATGGAAAATGTCAATGTTAATTGAAAACAAACACAAACCAGAAAAGGTTTCAAATATGAAAATGCACAGGTGTTCACTGGATTTGCACTGAAGTAATCATAAATTAGTAATGATGTAGCCATAATCTGTCACACATCAATCTGAGATACAATATAAAAATTCCACGCATCTGCTGGTGAAGTGCTGTCTTAATTACCACGCAGTGTCAATTAAGTTTCATTTTATAAGCACAAAAAACATTACTCAAATTATAGTTGCAAGGAACTGACACCGCAGCAGGAAGACATTTAGTTCCTTGGAAATAAGCAAGATTTAGTAAAAAGAAGTAGTCCCCTTCAAGTGACGGCGACAATTCAACCAGTGTTACTAAAACAATTTCATCATATGTACATGGAAAAAACTGCATCATTAACAGAAGAAAAATAAGTTTGTAGAGGTTGTTGATACACTGCGCCTCCTGCAGAACGGGATCTGTTGCCGCCTGCACAGCGGAACGCTCACATACTGAAGACTGCGCTCCAGGCCGCGTGTGCGACAGACCGCGACGATGCAGCCAGTCATTCCTGCGACAGCGAACAGCTCTTCTCAGTCCATGCTGGTCGCTCGTTCGTGAGAGAGGACACTCAGCCAAAGAACTGTGCCCCTTAATGTCAGTAAACAATGACGAAAAAACAATACTGGCTTTGTTATGTGAACTAGACGCCCCAGAGTGTCGAAATGTATCTCGGCATATTTTTACTTTTTTTCATGTTCTGAACGCGGGACAGGACTTATCAGTGTCTTTCTATTCTGAAAGAACTAACAGACAAATACATCTCAAAACTAAAGTCGTTCATCTCTACGTTTAAATACGAATCACTACGAAGAGCATGGCAAAGAGTACTTTTCCTACTACGAAAACATTGAAGTTTGCTAACGTTCCATTCATTTGCGCTTGATGTGTGCGTAGAATAACTGATTACATATAGCATGAGTTATTTTTAAGCTTTTATAAAGCGGATTTAGTACTGAGCATATCCGTGGGAAAAGTTATGTATGTGACTGAGTAGCGGGCTAAGGTATGCAACACAGCGCTTTGGTATCCTGCTACATATACACCCACAGGATTTCCTGTTGTCAGTGATTTAACTACTAACTCAATGTCCGCCTTGTTAATATCACGCAGGTGTATTTCAGATAAAATGGTTCAAATGGCTCTGAGCACTATGGGACTCAACTGCTGAGGTCATTAGTCCCCTAGAACTTAGAACTAGTTAAACCTAACTAACCTAAGGACATCACAAACATCCATGCCCGAGGCAGGATTCGAACCTGCGACCGTAGCGGTCTTGCGGTTCCAGACTGCAGCGCCTTTAACCGCACGGCCACTTCGGCCGGCCATTTCAGATAAAAGTCTTGAAAAACCATTTTCTAAGAGAGTTACATAATTCCCAGCAGAAACTAAGCTTTTATTTAGTTCACCTCCTACATTTAAAAAGCGACTGTTGAATGCTGTACATGTATTTTGCGTGGTTTTATACTCGAGAGACCTACAGTAGATTTTGGTCGAAAGGGGCACTACCTTTTTCGGACAGATGGCCTGGCAGAGACGAGACATAATCACGACCACCGAAGTTCACAAAACTTAGCCCCTCTTGACTTTTTGTGCTGCTAGCTTAAGAATGAAGTGCTCAGTTCAGCAGTCCCTGGTGCACAAACTATTACGGCACGAATACGAAGTGTGGAAGTGATTCCGCAAAAAACTTTACGAGTTAAACTATCATTTGCAACAAACCGCACAGCTGTACCTAGCATAGTGCCTCAGAAACAAAATTTTGTAATAATCAGAAAAAGAGTTTGTGCCCGCGCTATATTTCAGTATCCGCGGATGCGCCTAAAAGATCTACGAATGCGGATAATGGACTTCTCGAATAAGGTGAGCGTAGGCCTCTAGTCACAATTAACACAGCAGATAATTAGAGTGCTATGAGTTATGAGCGCATGAAGGCGTTAAATCTGTACTCGCCAGCCAAAACCTCTGGACGGGGAGACGGATGGCGCGGCAGCGATCCCGCTAATGCGCTCCGTGTCACGGACAAGCCCTACTCGGGCGTCCTGATGAAAGCCAGCGCGCACAGCTGCTCACTGGCGGACCCTTCCAGCCGTAATTTATACAAGACAAATGGCTTCGTGACGCATCTCGCGCTCTCTTGTGCACCGCTCTTGTCTCATGCCCTCCTCCTCGTTACGATTTCTTCATGACGTGTCTCTTCCTTATGGAGCACGTACACTTTCTGAGAGTAATACGATTCCACTGGTCAGTGAACAGGGGGGTCTGAGACTTGCACCGCTTATAATTCCTGAACGGTTCGAGATATCGAAACGAGATCTTCGGCAAATGTTAGAAGGCACAGGGACACGCAATCCTGATGCATCAGTAATACTCTGAACTCTTGTATCAAACGTGATAATAAATCAAGTTTCTTTTAAGGACTCCGCACGTCAGTCGGTAAAAACGAATCTTTATAGGATCACATTGTTGTCTGTCTGTCTGTCCGACTATTCAAACCCTTTCTTCTGAGGAACGGGTAGATGTATCAAGTTGAAGTTTGTGTCACATATTAAGATCTATAGTCCCTTGGCGGTGTTAAAACTTGAAGGTTCCAAGTCAATGTAATCAAAATATAGGGCAGTTTGTGTCGCATATACTGATACTCGCAAACTCACTCATGAAAACCTATAGCGTACTTACCGTTGGCCTAGAATAACGAAATTTGGCAAGAAGTAAGGTTTCACAGTACAAGTAAAGGGAAAAAAAACCTGATAATTGTGAATTCATAATTATGTCACAAGAAACAAATGTTTGATATAATCTCTTATCCCGCTATCTGTCCGAGTGTTAAGAACCTCTTTGTCAGGAACTGGAAGACGTAAAGCGTTGAAATTTATGCCGCATGCTACTGTTCCTTGACTGCGTAAAAAAACGTAAGTTTGTAAGCCAATGCGATCAAAAGACAGTAATTTATGTCAATTATTTTGATACTCGAAAAACATACTCATCCAAACCTGTAGGATACTTCCCGTTAAACTAGAATTATGAAATTTGGCAACAAACACGGTTTAGTAGCATGTGTAAAGGAAAAAAAATCCGTAAATCGTTAATTTGTAATTATATAACACGTAAAACTATTTTTTTGCCATTGTTATCAGACTTCAAACTTAAAATTAAAACATTTTCGAAACTCTTGGAATACCTGGGTACGTTATCTCGCCAGCATCAATATTGGTAACAGGCAAAATCGTCGAGATCCTCGAGTACCAAGATGGATGAACTGTCTGTATACGGCACACGATTCAGTTTGTAAAGAACGCTTAGAGCACGAGTCCTACTCGTACCTGGCCACGTTTTGTAATGTAATGTTCATCTTTGTAACGGTATTCGAAAGCTCTTGGAAAGACGAATACAGTGACGTAGGGGGTTGCAACATTTCGCAAAAATACGCGAGAAATGTGCTGATACTGCAAGATGAAGACTCAGGAACCGGCTGTTCCGTTATAGACACCGCCAAAATGGACCTCATGCCACGTTCCACCACCATTGTATCAACCCTTTCGAATGTTTACTTATTTCCACGAAAGATATTTACCTAAACACGACTATGTATTCACATTTGAAATAGTTCTCCTTGGCACCTTCTGGTGCGATACGCTAGACGTCAGCAAACAGATCCATTTACAACAATCGTAGCCGATCCCATATCCACGTTATGCGAAGTAGAGACTAGATGGAATCCCTTTTATCTTAGTAGCGTAGTCCTATCCTTTTGCTGCGTGTAAGGACGGAGCCTAGCACGGAAGCCCCACTTGGAGTTCCAACCACCGATTCCGGCCGCCTTGACTTTCAGTTTTAGTTCATTTCTCACATACTTTTGAGAAAAGCTTCAGCGCAACATCAACGTGTCTTATATCGCCGTACTCATCTTTTTAAACGCTTCTGAATGGCATTAAAATATATTGCCCCATTTAAAAAAGAAACACACACTCTTCATATCTCGTTCGGTTTCCGGCCGCCTTGACTTTCAGTTTTAGTTCATTTCTCACATACTTTTGAGAAAAGCTTCAGCTCAACATCAACGTGTCATATGTCGCCGTACTCATCTTTTTAAACGCTTCTGAATGGCATTAAAATATATTGTCCCATTTAAAAAAGAAACACACACTCTTCATATCTCGTTCGGTGAAAGAACTACAGAGTATTGCCACAGAACAAAAATATGTTTCTCTGTGTACTACAGTTTGACGAAAAATGTGATTCCGATATCTTGATCCGTTCATGAAATAAAATCGACACAAAATTTAGGTGATTCAACCCGCATTACTACTGAAAATGTAACAATGCATCAGTATACTACAACACAACGGTGCAAATAATTATGCGTTCTGTCTCGCGACGTCGGTACATGTTTCTCATAACAGAAAAATTGTACTTGTACTACTCCTTAAACTGCGCAATTTGTTCTTAAGACTACGGACACAGCAATGAGCGTGCTCTAGGAAATCCCAGACACTGCATTCGCCGAACATTGACGGTCAAATCGATCCCCACAACTGAATCCTAAAAGCTGAGTCTGGACAAGCAGCTTACACTTTACAGCTTAGCTCATAGCAAACTGACATTGCCAATCTCGATGCATGCATTGCAACATAGTCCATCCACAACACAGAATTGTGTGTTCGAATGATTTGGTTGTCTGCTGACACGCTTTGTTTCTGCTGGTCAAGTGATCGCCGCCATCCCGTGTTTTCCAACTTGTATTCTTTGAAGTTTGCATGTCACGGACACGTCAACAGGTGCTTACTGCTGAAACTTCTTCCACACGATCCAACGTCATCTCGTCAAATTCTAATGTGCAATTTTTTTCTCGGGAATCTCGGCCAGTTCTCTTTGTCTTGGGCAACATAGTTCCTATCCACGGCATTAAAAATTTTCTCCACTATGATGACGCTTGTTTCGAAACTTCTCTCTGTACAATAGTAGGACTTTCTGTGGCCTACACCTTCCCGCTCTGCACACGTTAAGCGTATGTCTGCAAATTCTTCGCTATATTACTAAACGGCTCACCCGGTTCACTATGCACGATCCGATTCGCAGATAACCTATCCAACTGCTTCCAAAGCGCAACGAAAATGTGAATTTCTTTATTTCATATAATTACTGAACCAGTTTAAAAATATTAAATACCGCCAATCTACAAAATAAAATGTATAATCCTATATTGAAGTCTAACAAAATAGACAAGGTAAGTACTGCAGTTAGTAACTGTGTATTTGTTTCTAGCCCACGGAACTGGTGATGCGCAAAGTACACTATGTTAATCCAATACAAGAGGATGATAGGACTTGGCGACTTCCAACAAACTTTAAACGTAATTTCAAACCTTTTCTAAACTCTCCCTCCCTTACACGCTTAACATCAAATACTTAACACATTAACTCATCTGTAAAGTTATCAAACGTTTGAAGTTGTATTATTCTTTAAGGAATCGGGTGGGGGGGTTACTGGTAACGACTAATGCTCCATCTTCCAGAACCGATGAACAACTGTAAACAACAGTATGCTAAACCGTGAACACTTTGTAGACGATCGTGCCTTGTTTTTCGAAATAGCGCCACCAACATCACTGCAGCAGGTAAACATTTACCGTTTAAAAACACGTTTTCCACAACCACTGCACACTTAAGACCTCTTAGTGCTGAAAATATTTAATTTTAACTACTGCTACTTGATCTCGAAATGACCAAATTATGATCCTCTATCGTGTGTATAATTTTGACCTTAAAGATTTGGGACAATGAGTAAGTAGGAGTGTCATTTGCCATATTCAAACATATGTTTTCTGTCAGATAGAGTCGGTGTAGAGAATCTAGTTCAAATGGGCATGATTATAAACGACTGGAAGGTGTGGCATTCCGTCACAGGGGCTTCACTTATGATTGGAAACATCAAAGATACTACTCGTCGCTTTGGTAGACCTGAAATACATTAAACAGAAGGGGCAGCCGAACACAAGAGCTCTGTCCACGAGCCAATCGTCAGGCATCCTCGTCAGTTACTACGGAAGACTTCCTGTACATTAATACGCAGAGGTCAGATAGGACAGCTCCTAGAGATAGGTGATAACTCGCTCCCCATTGTCGTGTTGCTACCAAGTAACACGCTCCAGGAGAGTGGAGAGTCGCTAAACATAGTTATATATGTACCTGGCAAATGCTTGGTGTTGTGTATTTGTATGTATGATGACAGGGAAATCAGAGCATTTTCTGAATCCTTTTGATAACGCTACTATCCGCAAGGACCACTACAGCATATTTCAAAGTATATACGATTTATTTACCAGCCTAAAGTTTAAAATCCACGACCCGAACCCCATCGAACACCTATGAGATAAATTAGAGTGGCAAACAAAATTAGACTTCGGGGTACCAGAACGTTTCCAAATTACAGACACTGTAACAGCAACAAAAGTAGGGCCTACACCCCACTTGTGACATCGCTACCATCTTCGGAACGAACAGCAACGGATATCCGGAAACTTTCCCTCGCGTAATACACGTAACCACTCGGATATCGCACAAACCCCATTATGTTGAAGAATGAATGATTCATAAGTATCAAGGACGTGTGAAATCTCGTCGTCCGGGAACGCCGTTGTTAGGACTAATAACTGCTGTCCTTCTGTAAGGTCAAGAGAGTAAAAACAGTGCCATCAACCTAACGCTCCAGTGACAGGAAAATTCCCTTGGAAGACGTTACACTCGAGTTAAGAGGGAGAAAGATGGTGAAAACACATTTTACCGTTTTTCAAGCACGAGAAATGTTCGTTACATACCGGCCTTGTGTGGAGAATCTACCTGAAACCATGCAACGAACAGCCTTCAGGAAATCGTGTTCGTGAACACGAAGAAAATGGAAATTCATATCTCAGATCTGTCAGTTCTTGGGACAGTATTGGTATCAAAATAATTTAATAGATGTGGTAGTATTTGAGGCCACAAACATTAACACAGCTGACTTCTTCACATAACTACATCGCAATAAACAGCGACAAGAAATGATTGCACAGGTTGAATGATCGATTTATCAACTGAAAATCAAGGACGAGATTGATTAACTCTGACAATATATCGAATGGTTCACTCAGTACATGAGCTTATACTGGTCACTTTCCCCTTTACCACCATGTGCTAAGTTGACTAACTTGGGTAGTAGGAAGCGTGTTTCTTTAAAACGCGAGGTTAGGCAGTACGATGATTACTAAAACGTTTCCTAGGTCTGAAAAAATACAAATGAACAACACGTAACTGAACCACTGGCTTAAATTTAAATTACTGAGGTTGCCCTCGTATTGTGCTTAAAGTAGGAATTTTTTGCATCACAGTGAACTAGTGAACTCTGTGTGTGTGTGTGTGTGTGTGTGTGTGTGTGTGTGTGTGTGTGTGTTCTAATATCACAAACAAAACAACTGCCACAGTATTAAAGAAAGCTACGTTGAACTGCCGTATTGCGTTTGACAACATTCTTCGATATCGTTCCATTGCGTTACATGAAAACCCGTAGCATAAACCAGTTTCAATAATGTAAAGCTGTTACTAATGGCAAAATTATTATTATCTTATGGCTTGTGGAAAAAATGAAGAACGGTATTAAATAAGTGCTCTTCGATTTGAATCAGCTGCATGACATGCTGGGCTTTCGACGTATTGAATGCCACGCTAGCCTAATGTCCTTTTCGACGCTAGGTTGTCAGAAGTTCATGACATTATCTTATAGACAAGTTACCAGACATCTGGATTGATTAAAACCATTTCAGATAAACACAGATCCTGCAGTATTAACACGTTCCAGATATTTATTTCCTGCTATTTTCATGAAACTTGCCACCTACGAGCAGAGCTACGTTTATCTGTAAGTAAAGCTGTCGTTAACGCAATCGTAAGTAGAGTTGCCATCAACATGCAAATTGTTTTGAACACTACTGTATTTCATATTCGACGACGTTTGGACACGCCTAACCTATCCATTTATATAACGACTAACAGTTTAACGTGGATTCCGAACCACAAGTCGCAAAACAGAATCATTTCTGTTGTTAACGTGTATTTTTAAGCTGGACAACTTTTCACATATAATGCAAAATATAACAGAACACTTACTCAGGAAATAAACAACAAAGGCAAAAGTATAATTCAGAAAAAAGAAAATTAATAAAAAGCTGCGAATGAGAATGAAAGAAGAAAATGATATTACGTAGTTTTCTTATTAAAATGCATCAACCCCTTCACTGATTCGGAATGTATGCGCTTGATAAAGTGGGCGGCTGAGCGATAAGGAAAAATATATCTTGTATAAATAATTGTTCTTGCTGCTGTATCACTTCTCCTTTCGTCTCTCTCTCTCTCTCTCTCTCTGTCTCTCTCTCTTCAATGTCTGTCATCGGCCTCTCGACCAGAATACTACTGTCTTGCTGAGCATTGTACAACACTACATCTCCACCGTCAGGTGAATTTATTTAAATTAATAAGATGTAGACGATTTGTTTATGTGGCTTCTCTAGGCAACCTCTGGCACAGTCTTTCAGTGATCGTAGGGTGCTTTTCGAGTCGTAGTTAAATTATATTCACTTTCTCTTTTCTTACTGTTAATGGTTTAAATATCTGAAATTGTTAATTTACATAAATCCGTCTGATGTTATTCTTCTTTGTCTTTTCCCATTTCTGTACGGGGTCAGCATTGTTATTTGGGCTGTGGAAATGTTAGTGGCAGGCGACAGCCCGATGTCCTTCGTCACGTCATCTCGATTCTCCCCTTTCGGGATGTAATTTGTGTACCCCAACCGTGTGCGTTTAGAGTAAAACACATTTTGAAATGTGAAAACATTTTCTACATGTTTGCAAAGCGTCCATCTTAGGCGGGACGTGGGTACCAGCCGGGTGTTCACCTAGTTGGACGTGGGAAACCGCCTAAAAACTACATCTAGGCTAGCTAGATTACCAACCCTCGTCGTTAAGCCCACCAGGCGGGCCTTCCTGAATCCCGAAAGTGGCGCGTTAAGCGTGGGACTATCCAGGCGCCTCACATAAATCCACGCAATGAGGGAGCTACAATTCTCCGAAACTCGTAGTAGAACGAACAACAATAGTGATTAGTTTCAGTTATGAGAAGATTTCTATCTCTGTCACACCGATATTTGACGCTTTGGCGTACCCCTTCGTTGGAAAATACTCTATCTTTCTCGCACAATAGCAGAACATGATGCATTTATTCTTCTCGTGTTGAAACTGCCCATGTCAACTGCCATTCTAAATTCAGGTATTCCTCAATATCTACCTCAGATGTTGCACGCTTTCCAGTGATATTCCACGCAGACGGAGATTAAATGCTGCCCCGCGAGACTAATTTACATCTGACCGAAGAGAAAATCAGCCAGACTTCGCCCGCAGCACAGATTCGCTTCAAGGCGGCAGGCTTTGGCGTCGTGTTGGCGCATGCTGTTCTTGTTTGCCGTCATACTCGTACCGCAAATGGCGTACAAAGCGCGCACAGAGGAGAAAGCACCGCGCCCTCGAAACCTGATTGAACACCCTAAACAGTCATAAAAATAAGCGGCGCCTGGCGTGCTACTTGCCGGTAATCGCGGGTTTTTTGTCTCTAGTAATAACACGGCCGAGGCACATTTACGACTGGTCCGATTTCCGCAAGAACCTGTCCTCGGGCGGGGCGTGGCCTCGGGACAGCAACACACGCCTCTATTGCTAACCCGGCAGCGCTGGTCTAGCACCTCGGCAGCAGCACAATCTTACCTACTGTTCGATGCGCCGATTAGATACATCGGCTACCGAACACGATATTTCATAGGCGACGGAAATCCACTTTTGATAAAATTTCGCGCCTCCTAGGCATTAAAACTGGGTTTAATAAGAAAAACATTGCCATAATAATTAAACAGGTTAGTAATAATAATAACATATCAATACATAACGACACAATAATAATAATTAACACTACGACAGTTCGGTACATCACTCATTTACCAAATGTATCCAATTATAGTTTGTCTAGATGACAGAAAAAGAAATAGAAAATTGTCTTTATGTGTGTATCGTGGATACCAACGGAAAATACTACTGTCGGAGCACGAAAAAGGCGAATATATGTTTATAAGACTGACAATAGTGGGGTACCAGCTGCCCCATTCTACCTTCCTCAGTGTCTTTCGAAATGTTCCCAAAAATTTTGGCATGCGGACGTACTCGCGCTATTTTTATCATGCAACTTGCCTTCACTCCCACAAACTCCCCTAATTAACTCGCTCACACCCACTAGTACATCGCGGTGAGACGCTCATATTCATCCACTCCCACCTCCCCATTCTCACTCCTCACTCGTTCAGTCCAACTCATTGTCATTATGTCTGTGTCTGTCAGTCACCGTCTCCTGTCCAACAGCTACAGTATCCTCCGTTCTGTCCTACTACTACTACCGTGTCCTCTCGCTGTTACCGTTTCCCTCTGCTCTCTCTGACTGTTACTGTCTCATTTATTTCTTGCCACTCGGTGTCTCTTCTCACTGTCACTATCTCTCTCTTCCTTGTTGTCACTGCCGTGGCCTCTCTCTTATTATCACTGGCTCTCACTCACTTCCACTTTCTCTTTATTCCTCTCCTACTGGTTCTATTTCCTTCTCTTTTTCCTAACAATATTTTGTTACTGTCAACACTGAAATTGTGTCCCACTGCCATTGCGTCCCTCTTTCTCTCACACTGTCATTGTCTCATTTGCTCTTTCTATACCACAACCACAGCCTAATATCCCCCAGTGTTTATTAGTTTTCCGTCTCTTTCCCACTGCCGCTGTCTCCTCTCTCGGCACAAAAAAGCGCAAATATGCTCGCATGCCAAAATTTTTGGGGAATATTTTAAAGGTTCTGAGGAAGGTAGAAAGAGACAGCTTGTATCCCCCTAGTCTTTTAAACAGCAGCATATTTTTCCGCTGCTTCCCTTCTTTTCCTTGCCGCAGCAGGGCATGTCATTAGTGTAAAAAAAGAACTTTATGGGTCAGTAAAATTTAGATAGTTTACTTACGTGAAACTGGAATAACCCAAAACTAATTTTACACTTCAGACATGATTTTACGTGCACAAAAATTCTGAATGTCCTCCAACACGAGGTTCCCAGAACCATTTTGATAATAACGGAGACATATAACATAATATTTTTTCGTCCTGTGTCACTTCATACACTACGTTTTCGTCTCACATGGATTTTACGTGCGTGTTTTACATGTAGAGGTAGGGCAACTTTGAATTTTTGTATCTAGGAAACGGATAAAGATACCGAGAATATTTTCAAGGTCGTTCGAGATGAGGATCTTAGTAACATACATCGGAAAAGTTTCCCCCGTTTGCTGTGCATAGCCATCTGGCAACCCGTGGCTCGGTTTTGTCACGAAAAATCGTAAAAAACCGTCCAAGAACTAATAGTGCGTTCATAAGCCTCCTCAGGACCATTACAGACCACATCAAATGCAAATAGAATCAACCAATTTGCTCCATTTACCTAAGTAGGAGGAAGTGTGTAATATTCATACTTTCATCCTGTACTACAAGACAGTGACACTAGGACGGTCCTTCTGTTGAGTACACAAAAAATGTTCAAATGTGTGTGAAATCTTATGGGACTTAACTGCTAAGGTCATCAGTCCATAAGCTTACACACTACTTAACCTAAAGTATCCTAAGGACAAACACACACGCCCATGCCCGAGGGAGGACTCGAACCTCCGCCGGGACCAGCCGCACAGTCCGTGACTGCAGCGCCTAGACCGTTCGGCAAATCCAACGCGGCGTTAAGTATACACATTCAGAACAATATTTTTTTCAAAATCCCCTTGTATAATCTACCACCTGAGTTTTTTAGCTTAATTAGAACCGAAGTTTTCAACATTTGGCTATATAAGGCCATTGAGAAACAAGTAATTTGTGACGTGTGGAATCTACTTACTGTGGCTGTGTGCGAGATCAGGGCTGAAAGGTACGTAGATGCGCAAGTTCATGCCCAAAATTTCGAGTCGTCAGCACTGGATGGACGGTCAAGTGCAGGCGTGCATATACTTTCGATAATTCTGTTTCTCGGTAACAATTATGCCTAATGTTATTGGGGGATAAATGCAAATTCCATACTAAGTTGCCCACCACCCCAATGAACTATGGACCTTGCCAAGCTGGGGCGGCTTCCGTGCCTCAACGATACGAACTGTAGGTGCAATCACAACAGAGGGATAGTTGTGGAGAGCCAGACAACCTGTGGTTCCTGAATTCCTGAAGAGGGACCGCAGCCTTTTCAGTAGTTGCAGCGCGACAATCTCGATGACTGATTTATCTGGTCTTCTAACATTTATCCAAAACGGTCTTACTATATTTGTACTGTGAACAATTAAATCAGGGGATACCACAGTTCGTTATTTTTCCCGGGGTCATGCGCATCTTTTCTGTATGGCTTAAAGGTAATAGTATTCTCTTCAGCAAAATATTCTGGAAGTAAAATCGTCCCCCGGTCTGGTCTTTGGACAGGGACTATTCACGCAGATACTAGGAAAACATGGGAGCGTGGAATGTTAGATCCCTAAGTTGGGTAAGTAGGGAAGAAAACTCGTATTACATTTATTTTCATTTTACACGGTCTTGGTAAAAAATAAGCTGAGACAGCTTATCACGGTAATGATCTGGCATCCCACACGGGGCGTGGTTCTAACAAGTCACACAAAACCACTGAGCTTCACTTATAAAATACGTAATTCTAAAGAAGTATACAGGGAATTGCAAATGGTGTGCTGTGCCTCGAGTTTTTCCGACGCCGGCACCGAACAGACAGGGTTTAAGTGTGGAGTTAATCTGAAAATTGTTGAAGGCATATGTTTGCAGTTTATTTGGCCATATTGTAGGGTTTCATCGATTTATTCTGTATTTCTATGCAGCTTCTCTTGAGTATTGTTTTTTATTGTTGTGTGTGAGTACTATGGTACGAAGGTTCGGAGCAACAAACGCGGAAAAGTAATAAATCTCCCTACAACAGCCGCCTCCTTGAAAATAACTTGCACATTAATTTTTTCCCCCTAAAGGTCAGTGTCACAAATGTCCTGGGTTGGAAAAGCTTAGAGAGAGAGAGAGAGAGAGAGAGAGAGAGAGAGAGAGTTTTGCTGTGTGGTGTCAGTCTGGCTGTTTGGGACAATATTTACGATGCGAGGTAATTACCACCATAGACGTCCACTGATGACCGTAGGAGAAAGTTTTCTTCATATTGTACGAGGAACAGATACGTTATTCAGCTCTGTCAATTACAGGAAGGGCAGAATGTATGCAGCAGTTGCTCTGAATCACTTCTTTTCCCCCGAAAAATTTCACACGTGCTCCAACTGGGAAGACGCTGTCCGATCTAACTTTGGACTACCTACTCTACTCACGAACAGTGACGTGAGTAGAGAATCTATTCTGAACAGTGTACTTGGTGACGGCTTGTACAGTCGGTGGCACGGCACAGCACAGCATTAGCTGTGAAGGCTAAGCTGAATTCCGATCGCGCCTTAGCAGTACCCGCTCCGGCCGGCTGAAGAACGGGCGCGGACGGTTGCGGCGTAAACACCTGCAGCACTTAGCCTGCGGCGGTTAACCACACCGCGCACCCCGGTCGTGGGCAAGATAACCGAGACGCGCTGCTATAGAAATCTTTATCTAATCGTAAACAATGACTCGCAAAATCTTGAGTACTTGGACGTGACGATCGAGACGCGGAGAAGCTTGCACAATATATATCTGGCGAGAAAAGTACGAATGTTGATAAATGAGAAGTGTGCAAACTGTCGGGTGCGGGTGGGGGCGGAGACAGAGTACCACTGTCGTTTTTAGCACGCCATGAAGATGTTGCTTAGTAACAGAGAGAACAGAAAAAACGTCAGTACGGAAGATTAACTCGTCACATGCTAACTGATTGCGTGCATAGAAGATTTAGTCTAAAGTAAAGTGTATAATTCAAATATTTTGGAACTAATAGCAAAACCTATGCGCTAATATGCTTACTTTACACAGTCAATTTCACTAGTTAATGAGCATTCCAGTAGGAGGAACAACAGACCATTTGAAGGACTGCATCACAAAAAGTTGGCTGTTAAGGAACCACACGTTTTCTGCGAAGTAAGAGGAGTAATCCAGGAGTTAACCAGACAATCTACGCAAGATAGTCTGCGCGCAGTGCCACTGTGGTGCCTTTGTTTTCGTAACCTCTGTAGCTGCGCTGCCAACATAGTCACATCTGGCCTAATTTTGCACATTCTCATTACTAGTGCGCAGCGCTGGATACGCGGCTTTCATAAAAAAAAGAGTATAGCATACTTAACCGACCTTCCGTAATCACTTTTGCGAAATATTCAGAATATTGTGTTACTAGTGTTATCAGCACTTACGCGTCTAACCCGACAGCCTTTAATAACAACACAACTATCTTTTTCCGTGAACGAGCTGTATATTACAAAACAGATAAGAAATACCAGAATTACTCGAAAACTCTCTTTTCGATCGTCTCAGACTACGACAATTCTTATCGTTGTGATATGGCTATCAATTTCCTGTATCGGTCTTCGATTGCAGGTAACTGCAATAGGTCTTACATGTAAACCGCACACGAGTGTGTGGTAGAATCGTAAATTCATCAGTTAATCTTCTCCCAGTTATTTGCATATTCCTGCAAGAACTCCAAAACGAGCACTGTGACTCAACGGGGTGAATCGAAAACCGCATAAACGAAAAATGGAGATCCAGAGGCAAAAAAACGATGACGAGATCTTCTAAATCAAGAATCATTACATGAAAGAGGCAAATATCTCCCAAAATAATTGCAAATTAAGTTATTTAAAGAAAACGTAAAAAATCTACAGATAGGGGTACGAGTGAGTAACACGTACACAGAATATTTAAGCGATAATGGATATTTTGAAAATGAAATAATATTAATTAGTGCTTAGATGCATTACTATAATTATTATACCACGTAGTCCGTTTTCTTCCTACCCTGCAGTCTATCGTTGATAGTAGTAGTAGTAGTAGAGGTGTTTGTGGGCGCACGACAGCAAGGTCTTCAGCGCCCGTGCAGCATCATAGTGAGACGGGTGTCAAGAAAAAAGAAAACCTCAGAACAGGGACATAAAACGGAACAGAGAACACGGGGAACAATCATCGAAAAAATGGGCTCACCCACACTGAAGTGTGGGATGATGCAGGGCGTCAGCAGGAAAACGTGGACAATACAGGAAGAAAATGGTAGAGAGAGCTAAAACATTGGAGCAGATGGAAGTGGCTGGCTGACCACAAGGAAAAAAGGGAGGAGTCAGCCACTCTGCAACACACTAAAACCTCCAGCCTAAAAGTTTAGGCCAGAGTCCAGACACATCACAAAACTTAAAAACCCTTGCCACACACGTCTCATCGTCAGCTAAAATACAAGGGATATCCCCAACAACCTGTGCTTCTGCCCTTGCATCACGGTATAAAATACAGTCGATTAAAATGTGCCGGACAGAGATGTGCACACCACAAGTGGCACAAAACGGAGGATCCTCCCGCCGTAATAAATAGCTATGCGTCACAGGACAGTGCCCAATCCGCAGACGTGTGAGGGCCACCTCTTCCCGCCTGAGCAACCGACAGGAGGAACGCCACGGCCGAGTGGTTGACTTTACCGACCGCAGTTTATTGGCCGACACCGCCAGCCATTCGGCCTCCCACAACTCCATGCACTTCCTATGGAGTGCAGCGATGACTGACTGCAAGGGGATAGGACACTGGACCACATCCTGCTCTCTGCAGGCCTCCTTGGCAGCCCGATCAGCCTGTTCATTGCCCCATATGCCGACATGACCAGGCACCCAGCAGAAGGATACCTCTTTACCCCGCTGTTGGAGCAAGTACAGTTGGTCATGTATCAACTGGACCATCTCCTCAGTCGGGTATAGGCTCTGCAGCGATTGTAAGGCACTAAGAGAATCGGAGCAGAGAAGAAATCGATCGCCCCGAACACGATGCATCTGCTCCAGTGCCTTCAGGATCGCGTGGAGCTCCGCTGCGAAAACGGTATATTCAGCAGGGAGGCGAATCCGGGTGACACGATCAGGGAACACCACAGAACAGCCTAGGGAAGTCTCCTGTTTCGAGCCATCAGTATAAACGACAGTGAAACCGTGATGCACGTCTAAAATGTTAAAAAACAGAGATTGGAACGTAAAATCTGGTGTGCCATCTTTCTTAAAACGAGTCAAATCTAAAATAAATTTGGGACGCCGGAGGAGCCAAGGTGGAGATCTGCTCCAACCGCGACGTAAAACACGAAGACCAGCCACAGACATCGCAGCGAGGCAATCCTGTGCGCGAATCCCATAGGGCTGCGTCGCACGTTGCCGGTTATGAAATAACCGTGCCAGAGGAGGCTTAGCAACGGTATGGTATGCAGGTGTGTACGGTGTGGACAAAGTTTTATACGCCTGGCGTACCGTAAGTAGCCGTCGTCGCATATGAAGTGGCGGTTCACCAGCCTCTGCACAGAGGCTTGGTATGGGGCTAGTTCGGAATGCCCCAGTGGCTAACCGCAGCCCTTCATGGTGGACAACGTCCAAAATCTTTAAGTACGAAGGCCTCGCAGACCCATACACCGTGCACCCATAATCGAGCCGAGATCGCACAAACGCCCTGTAAAACTGGAGCAGACAAGTCCTGTCAGCTCCCCATGTACTGTGGCTAAGACATTTTAAAATGCTTAAAGCCTGAAGCGACCGTCGTTTCAGGTCTTTAAGATGAGGTAACCACGTGAGCCTCGAGTCAAAAATGAGACCCAGAAATCTCACCGTGTCTTTAAAAGAAAGAATAGTGTCCCTCAAGCGCAACTCCGGAAAGGGTAAAATCGAACGAGAACGGTTAAAAAGAACACATACAGACTTCTCGGTGGAAAACTTAAATCCACTCTTCAGCGCCCAGTCATCCAAACGCCTAATCGTAAGTTGCAACTGACGAGTTGTCGTTGCAAGGTTTGAAGAAGAGCAGAACAAAGAGAAATCATCCACAAACAAAGAACACTGGACAGGACTTTTCACCATGGACGTAATGCTATTAATAGCGATGGCAAACAGAGTCACACTTAAAACGCTACCCTGAGGGACACCGTTCTCCTGCTCAAAGCGATCAGACAGGACGTCACCAACTCGGTATCTAAAATATCGTGGCGAGAGGAAAGACTGAATAAAAAGAGGAAGACAACCACGAAAACCCCATTCGTGAAGCTGCTCCAGGATGAGACGCCGCCAAGTGGTATCGTAGGCCTTCTCGATGTCGAAAAATACACCTATAAGGTGATGACGGCGTAGGAAAGCTTGTTGGATAGCCGCCTCCAGGAGGGCAAGGTTATCGAAGGTGGAACGAAACCTCCTGAACCCACACTGAAAGCGACTAAGTAGTTGCCGGGATTCTAACATCCAGACAAGGCGGCGGTTGACCATCCGCTCCAAGGTCTTCCCTATGCAACTAGTGAGGGCAATACTACGGTAGCTACTTGGGCTCGAGCGGTCTTTCCCAGGTTTTAAAAAAGGGATTAAAACTGCCTCACGCCACGCGTCAGGAAAGTGACCCGACGCCCAAATGGCATTAAAAAGTGCGAGGAGGATTTCTTTGTTGCGCATTGTGAGGTGCCATAGCATACTGTAATGGATCCTGTCGTGACCAGGGGAAGTGTCACGAGCTCCAGACAATGCAGAATCCAGCTCCCACATAGAAAAAGGGCAGTTGTAAACTTCATGAGAGGTGGGCTGGAAGTTCAGACTACACCTCTCAGCAACCGCTCTATGGCGCTGGAAACAGGGATCCTGACTGGTTGTGGCAGTAACTGTCGCAAAATAGGCTGCCATAGTCTGGGCAATGTCCCGCGGATCTGTGTGGAGAGTGCCGTTATTCAGTACAGCAGCTATGGGGCACCTCCCTCCTCTGCCAGAAATTCTCCTAATGGTCTCCCACACAATGGAACTCTTGGTGGAACGATTAACGGTGTTCAGGAACTTTTGCCACGACCTCTTCTTGCTCTCACGAATAATGCGGCGACAACTCGCCCTCGCCACCCGAAAGGCAGCAAGATTCTCAGCAGTCGGCCGACACTTGAACCGCCGCAGAGCCGCACGCCTGGTCCTGATTGCAGAGCGGCATTCGTCACTCCACCAAGGCACAGGTGGCCTTTTCCGGTGACCTGTGGACTGTGGACTGTGGAATGGATGCCGCAGCGGCATGGAGGACCGTTTTGGTAATATGATCCACCCACACCTCAACATTCGCACAGTGTTCGAATTGGGCCAACTGGCTATAAAGTGTCCAGTCAGCTCCACTGAGCACCCATCGTGGTGGTCTCCTGTCGGGGCCCACGCCATCTGGCAGGTGAATCCAGATTGGGAAATGATCACTGCCGTGCAAGTCAGCGACCACTTCCCAGTGAGCACTAGCGGCAAGAGCTGGAGAGCAAAGCGAGAGATCAATGGCAGAGAACGACCCAGTCGCCGTGCAGAAATGAGTACTCTGTCCTCCATTGAGCAAGTAGGCACAGGATGACAGGAGAAGCCTCTCAATTGCTCTACCCCTGGGGCAGGTAATTGCAGAGCCCCAAAGCACATTGTGGGCATTAAAATCACCACAAATAATGAATGGCTGGGGGAGCTGTGTAAGAAGGTCGGTGAGGGCCGCTTCATCAAGAGCATCATGTGGGGGCAAGTAAAGTGAACATACAGTCAATGGATGACGCACGTGCACGGACACAGCGACGGCCTGTAGAGTCGTCGTAAGTGAGAGAGGCGAGGAATGGTAGTCCGTCCTGACGAAAATACCTACGCCTCCTCTAGCTCTCTCTCCACGCAGGTCGTCCTTTTTGTGGAGTGTATAGCCTCGTATCTCAGGGGAGTATGATGGATGGAAATACGTCTCCTGGAGACAGAGACACAATGGTCGACCCTGAGAAAGTAGACGAAGTTCCTCCACATGCGTCCTGAACCCTTGCAAGTTCCACTGGAGTATGGGAGCCATCTATGTTGGGGGTAGCACCTTCATCCTGTCTCTCCGACGGGGCGGGGAGACCGCAGCAGGTGGAGGGGCAGGCGTGGGACGAGATGATTGCCCCACACATACATCGTACTCCATCAACTCTGGGGAAGAGTCAGATGAAGCCTCGCGTAAAACAACATCCGCATGGTCAGATGGTTTACCACGGGATTTGACCCGCTGTTGCTGCTGCACAGTAGCTTTCTGTGGCTTGGTGGACTTTGGGGGAGCGGATGTGGGAGTGGTAAGTGGCGCACTGGGCTTGGGGACAACCTCAGCTGTTGGAGGCGCGAGGGGCTGGACCAAGTCCGCCACTGTACCTTTGTCTGCCGTTCGAGTAGGGGCTACTGGCTCTGGAACACTGGCTGCGTTGCAAGTGCACTGGCAGCTACAGGTGTTAGTGCCAACACTCACCACCTCAGTCTGCGTTGAGGCATCGACCTTTGGAGTAGGCTTCTGTACCAGGGATGCAAAAGATGTAGCAAATGTGGGAGGTTGCATCGACTTATAAATCTTCTTGGCCTCACCATAGGGGATACGCTTGGTTGTTTTGATTTCCTGGACCTTGCGTTCCTCTAAAAATATGCGGCAGTCCCTACTCCAAACAGGGTGGTTCCCAGAGCAATTAATACATTTAGCCGGAGACGAGCAACCAACTCCTTCATGAGCAGCCTGACCACAGTTTCCACAAGTAGCTTCGCCTTTACAGCCTAAGGTGGTATGCCCAAAACGCTGGCATTTGAAACAGCGCATTGGGGCCGGGAAATAAGGCCTCACACTAAGGCGAAGGAAGCCAGCTTTAACATGTTCAGGAAGTGTTGTGCTACTGAAGGTCAGAATAAAGGAGTCGGATTTGACAAGAGTGCCATCAACCCTCTTCATGATGTGTTGGACATCAACGATACCTTCCGGAGCCCACTCACGTTGCAGTTCTTCCTTGGGAATATCAGCTAGATCCCGGCATGTCACAACACCTTTGCTATAGTTCAAGGTGCTGTGCAGTTCGGTGTCTATGGCATACTCTCCAAGGCATTTAGCAGATTGGAGGTTAGTTGCTTGCTGGGAACTGGAAGTTTCCACTAGCAAGGTCCCATTACGTAAGCGCTTCACCGATTTTAAGGAGCCACAGATTCCCTCCAATCCCTTTTGTATATAGAAGGGCGAAACCTTCTCGAAACTACCCTCCTTCCGTTTCACAATGAGAAACACAGTCGGATTACCAGAATGCATTCTGTTACCTAAGACTGGACTTGTTAAAGAAGCGCCGGAGTCAGGGGGACTGACTGCACGGGCCCTCTTAAGAGACTGGGTGTTAGAACCTTCCAGCGGCCCACCCTTTCCGCTGGGAGGAGGAAAAGAGAATTTCGAAGGATCCATCTCGGTCCCACGAGCAGCTAGGGAACTAGAAGTCCACCTAGACAGAGCCCCGCGTGCCTAGGTAAGCCTTATACAACTGAGGTGCGGCAGGTTCCCCAGAGGTTGCCCGCTACCGACTGTTCCACCTCAACAGCCATGCATCTCATCAGCGCGCAGCACACCTTGAGATTGAGGGGTTTTTTATAGAGGTTTATTCCATCCTCGCGATCCGGGCGGTCAAGCCAAGATCCCCATTCCCTGAGACACACAACATTCCATCGCCGCGTCGCACGGTGGTCGTTGAAGTATGCTTAGAGGTTACGGTGACAGGGGACTGGCGGCGCTTACCAGTCCCCAGCTCAGGAACCCCGGGGTCGCCAAGCCCGTACCCAGCAAACGAATGCTGAGCCCCTGGGGGCTCTATCGTTGATGTGAGGGTTCCACCAACATAGACATCGATTGCCAAAGTACGACAGAAAGGAATCGTGAAAAGAGTGGAGAAGTAACACAGAAATGAGGCAATCATGTCAATAGAAGGGATCCTTGATAATTAAGTAAGAAAGTTATTAGAAATACTTATAAGCAAAACGATAGGGGTACAGTTAGCGCTGAGTGGACTGAATACGAGAAACTTCGCCAAATATGGACAGGTTCAAATGGCTCTGAGCACTATGGGACTCAACTGCTGAGGTCATTAGTCCCCTAGAACTTAGAACTAGTTAAACCTAACTAACCTAATGACATCACAAACATCCATGCCCGAGGCAGGATTCGAACCTGCGACCGTAGCGGTAGCGCGGTTCCAGACTGCAGCGCCTTTAACCGCACGGCCACTTTTTTTTTTTTTTTTTTTTTTTTTTTTTTTTTTTTTTTTATCTCATTTTGTTCGCTTTTGTTCATTGCATCTGCTCGGGGCGGACGTCGTAAGACATCCGTTGAAGTTCGTTGTTGATCGATTAGCTCAGTTTTTTTTATTACAGAGGGCTGCTAACCCTCTGACCGAACACGCTGAGCTACCGTGCCGGCGCCACTTCGGCCGGAATGTGGACAGGTGCGCAAGCTACTACCAGAATACAAACAACGACGAAGAATCTAAGTGAGATTAATAGCGCCGAAGAAGAATAAAAAGTGATTCACTATTGCTGTATAAAGAACTCTAACTGTATGAAACTAGGTTAAAAGCTCTGCCACACAAAAGTAGGTCCAACAGAGTTCAGTATTTATCTAACGACAATTCTAAAAGAATTCTCGTGGATATAGCTTCCAGTATTGCAAAATTATCTCCGGCAAAAGTACTAAGTGCTCCATACCTGGATTTTCTAATCAACATCTGGCCTCGTAGCGGAGCAATACTATGCGAGAGGTGAACACTTCGAGTCGATCCGTGAAGCGCTCACGTGTCGTGGCAATGGTAGTGCGCAGTCCGTGAAAAACAGATACCAAGGTTCTAATTCCAATCTGGTATACAATTTTAATTTATCGCAAATTCCCCTCGTAGCAACAAAATAGTAGAAAAATTACATCCAGTTTCTTCCATGACTAATATCTTCCGCGAGTGTGACTATGTCATGTAGTGAAATAGTTCGACGTTTCGGCAATTATTGCGGGAGATCGTCATATAGGTGACGATCTAAATTTCTATTTGAAAACAAACAAACAAATAAACACACACACACACACACACACACACACACACACACACACACACACACACACACAGAGGAGAGGGGGAGGGGGGGAGGGAGGGAGAGGGAGAGGGAGGGAGAGGGGGGGGGGGAGAGAGAGAGAGAGAGAGAGAGAGAGAGAGAGAGAGAGAGAGAGAGAGAGAGAGAGAGAGAGCGAGAGCGGGTTACACAAATTCGGCAGTTTTTCTGCTCTTGCTTCCCGCCGAAGATGGGCAAGACAGGGCAGCGACCAAGGTGCCCGGACAAAGAACGCACCTTGCCGCGCCGCAGGCAGGTGCGTGGCACGGCATGGTCTGCGAGGTAATTGCTCTCCTGTTCCCGTTCTGCCACGCTGCCTCGTGCCCTGAGTCCGTCGGACATTGCAAACGCACTAAATGCCAAGAGGCATTCTTGGAACAAAGGGAACTCCACTAAGGGTCACATGCAACAACACAAGTTCCTCTATTCCCATGTGACCTGCTATTGTAAGAAGTATGTTACTTACTAAGCCCTTCCGAAACCGAAATTTAAGAAGGGGGGGGTAATGAAATGTAGTCGAATTAAATAGGATGATGCCGAGGAATTTAGGTTCCGAAATGAGTCACAAAAAGTAATAACTGAGTTTTACTATTTGGGTGACAAAATAACCAACGATGACCGAATTAGAGAGGATATAAAATGCAGACTGGCAATAGTTACAAAAGAGTTTACTAATATCTACACAGTTATAAATTCAAGTCCATCGCCACGTTTTTTCTGCCTGTGTGTTAAAGCTTATCTCAGGAACTACTATGGGGATTTTGATACTGTTTCCATTAATAGATAGATTCATTCATGATGAATGTTTGCATATGTGATTAAATATTATAAACAAGTCGTCCAGCCATAATGCGAAGACGGATAGGTTCCCAAACATAACGTACTGATATGTTTCATTGCAAGGAACTCTTTCCTAAAGGTATCTTCCGCAGTGTAGTCTTTGCACGGGTATCAAAAGTGGACGAAAATCAGCTCCGACCAGAAGAGAACAGAAGCTTCTGAAATGTGGTGCTACAGAAGAATGCTGAAGGTTAGGTGGGTAGATCGAGTAACTACTGAGGAAGTACACAGTCTAATTGGGGAGGAATGAAATTTGTGGCACAACTTGACTAAAAGAGGGGATGGTTGACTGGATACATTCTAAGACTGCAAATGATAGTAGATATGGTAATTGGGGGAGGGGGGGGGCAAGAAGTTACTGAAGGAGACCAAGGCTTGAATTCAGTAAGCAGATTCAAATGGGTGTAGGTTTCGATAGTTATGTAGAGATGAAGAGGGTTGCACAGGATACACTAGCGCAGAACACTGCATAAAACAAGTCTTAGGACTGAAAACATTAACGACTGCTGTCTTTATAATCGTAAAGTTAAGTTCATGATCCTCCGCAAATTCGTCATTGATGACGAATGGTCGCCCACTGTACTACTACTCATCACTGAAGCTTTCACAGCTTGCACTGTAAGTACACTATCTGGTCGCTAACACCTGACCTATGCACTAGACGGAACTGGCTCTGACTTGGGTTCGGCAGTAATGTTTGCGTGTTTGAAAACGTTACCCTAGACGTATCCTTGCAGCTGGATGAAGAAATAAACATTTCTGCCATTTCAGTCGCTACAATGACGGTACTGTGAGGAAAGTGCCATCCGTCTCATACGATAGCCATTTGAGGCATTGCTCTTGCACATGAGCAGTGGTATCCTTCGTGAGGTATTGGCATCACTGCCCGGTAAATGATGTTCTCAAGGGAAATGGAAGATATTTCTGAACATAACTGAATGGACAATGTCGAGTGCCAGAATACAGGAGTCACACATTTACAGAGACACCGTCTACACAATGATACTTGAGTTTACATCGCACTGTGAGTTAGGAATTTCTCCTATACCATCTTGCGTGAAATGTATCAGTGACCGGCACGAATGAAATTAATCGGCGATTCTTTGACCTTTATCGCCTGCGTGAACTTGTTGTATCCGTCGATACAAAAAATCAAAGTTGGTTATCATGTTTTTGTACGTATTAATCGAGCATTCTTCGACTTTAATCGCTGCATGAATCGTGTCCAAATTTGTGTGTGTGCTTGTTGTGTCGATTGGAAAGATAATTTCGTTGCAACCATTTTTCGTTCGCTTACAGGACTAGGAGAAAATGTTGGGCTAGGAGCTGCACCATCTTGAAAATTTGTTAAAACACAAGCAAAACTCTTATGAAGCACCTACTGTATGGTCACAAAGCAATGTACGATATTCTTCACAAGTAAAACGTGCATTTCAGTTATAAGCCCCATAAACATACCAAAATATTCTATATAGTGCACGGAACATAGCCAGTACTTTTTGCCTACATGCACCAAGGCTCGATTCTCAGAACCGACTTTGGTTGGTAACGAAATGGAGAGTGTTTCGCTTCATGTGTCGGCTAAAACAAAGAGGTCGTGCTGTTCAGGAACACCAACAGTGGAGCTGATAAACACTGTCCGCAGTCTTACAACACGCCACGCGCCACTGTCATCAAGGTCTTCCTGAAGCGTGCGGGGAATCTGTTTTAGAAGTTTGGCAACAAGTGAAGAGGAAGTTTACGCTGCGCATTCACTTGGATTGACAAGACGTGAGAAAAATTCCATCGCGGTACGCTTCACTTGAGGCGTATGGTGACGTAGCTATCATACGACACTGCTCACCTATTTGGAAATGCGTGGGGCGCAGGAGGGTTCTTTAAGGAAAGGAACCCAAAGAATTTCGCAGAGTGAGAAAGAAGTGGCAGATGAAATACTTGCGATTCTCCAAGATGAGTCAGCGGAATGCTCGACTGTGCGGACAATGTACATAATGGGTACAATGACGACGGTACGTGGTTAACAAAAGTTGACATAAAAACAGACATCAAGCCATGTAGTTCATCGTCCTTACCGGACAGGGAGCCACAAATCCCGCCTTTAGTGAAACGTGGTAAAGAAGAATCGTTGTCGACGAAGCGAGTACTAAACACAATTATGTACATGGCAGATCATCCGCAGCATAGTAAAGAAAAATCAGTTATGAACAGATTTCGACTAAGTCCGCAGCAATATGACCCTGTAGTGCGAAAGACAGACTACGTATATTGACGGGGGGACATGACGCACTTATTACAAATACTGGTATTTGCGCGTTTCAAGGATGCTTAATACAATTTACAGGATGCGCATGATAGTGATCTGTTACATTATGCACATCAAACTGCGCGTGACATAGATTACAGTGGTTTCAAGGGAAGCAGTGCTGCAGAATTGGAAGACAAGTGGTAACAAAATTTCAAATAAAGCGCCAATTTAACGATGCACAGTAGACTGAGCCCCGAGATAAACAAACTTATCCCATCGTTCAGTAAGGACTTTTTCAACTCCGACCAATCAAGATTTGAAGAGCAAAGGAACCCTAAGAGGTATCAAGAGAGTTGTTACAAGATCAACTAACATCAACGCATTCGTATAGAATTATGCCGACTGTTAACCTGGATAGTAAATTGGCTGGAAAGTTATTTGATGTGCTGCGAAAAGTTGGAGGTGCTTTATTCCCTACGATGCTTTTTCCCGTGTGCGTGATTTTACAAGGACAGTAGGGAATATTTACGACACGCCAAGCAAGAGTGGGAAAATGGGCGTAAAAAATTACAACTATTTTATGAGCGCTCCTTTTGGCCAATAGCTGGTCAAAATAATTTGATTTTGCTTGATCGCTGGTTGCATATAAAAATCTTACTCCTTTAGACCAAACTATCCCTCCTGAAAAGTATGTAAGACTGTAATTCAAACCATATGGAACCACTGGGAAATTCAGTCTTTGGATGTTTATTTTTTCAGTGCCTATAAAACATATTATCGCACTATCTGCAGCTACGCAGTCAAGGATAGCCTGTTTCACAATATGCTTCACAACATACTGTTTCGCATTCGGTTGTATGCCATCACACTCCATCAGTTCTAACCACTCCGCTACACCAATATGATTCTGTATGCGTTCTTTAAGAGTGGATACCTAGGTGTGGCACGCTCTTTAACAGCCAATGAGTTCACCTTCGGTCTTGATGGTGCGAACCTTTCTGATCATAGTGGCGCGCCATTTTTCATTCGCTGTTCATGGTGCAAGCTAAAGGTTTGTTTTGAACAGTTCTTAGGTTGTCGAAGATGTCCATTTTGTGAGATGTAATACATACATCCGATTTTCTGTCGCCCTTCTGATGCACAATGTGAGACATTAGCAGCTAATATTTTTTCTGTAATAACTCTTGCTAAATTCCTACGTTCCTGTTTACTCTGACATCAGTATCAGTCGATCTGAAAGCTTCAGATGTCAACTGAAGTTAACAGTTTCTCGTCAACAGATAAACGCGACAAAGACACGGTTGTCTGCGTAATCAACGATACAACCCCTCAATATGTGCAGGAATTCCGCAGCAGATATTTTAGAGAGACTCTCCTCTTTCAGCACACTAATACGACCCTGTTAAGACAGACCACATTTAGCGTACGCCTGAAAGGGCAAGGTTAGTTTTGGAATTACTTTAAGAGGATTATGGTCATCGCTGCTTTGTTTTTGAGGCGTTTATATCCTTCATTCCATGATGTGGATAACCCAATATGAACGGTGTGCTTAAGAGTTCCAGCTCTTATCTGCTATGAAAGAGAGCTATCTCCGCCCTCAGCCATTCAGAGACTAACAACGCCACAGTGCTGCAATCGTTTCCATGTATGGACTGTAGACGACGCCAGACGTCTAATTACAACAAATAGTACGTGGCTAGGACTGACAGGAATAAAACATGCATAAAAGCACAATATTATATTTGATTGCCCCTCAATTGTCAAGATGCCTTCTCTCTAGCGTGTCACCAGAAGGATCAACGGAAAACAGCACTTTGGATTTCATAAGACGCAAGAACGGCCTCACAGTAGCCTGGTGCGATATGTATTTGAAAGACCTTTATTGACGGTGACAGAAAAAAACACGAGGAGCTGGTATTTTAAGCAGTGCGTGGGGGAAATATTTCCATAAACTCGTACGACGCGGCCTCACTCGACCACTGCTGGAAAAAAATTTTTCGGGTACTGCTGGCACCGACAATAATAATTTAGTCTTGAATTGAAGACTGCACAACCAATTTTAGTAAGCTCTCTATTTACGTACATAAAATTACAATACAGACATCACTTCTTTTTTAATCTGAATGGACATTATTTATGACGCAACAAATACAGCATGGAAAGTCCAACACAATGAGCAGTCTGTGTACGAGCCGTTTATTGCTGCACATTATACAAAAATAATGAACACAGCAGTGGTTATATATACGTATATGGGAATAGAGAGGGATAAACTAACTCTTGAAAGTTGAGTTTCTTCTAACAACAACAAAAAATAATCATCCCCACCGAAAAAAAAAAAAAAAAAAAGTTTGCGCTTCCACAAGTCAACCTAATTACTATACGACGGCTAGTCATCCAGCCTCAGTTATCACTTCGGGAAAGAAATTTAAATAGTTTTTTATTTATTTGCAAATCCACGTTTGCAATCCTTGTACACATCGTAACTGCCGTGCCGCAGGACCGTAGCAAGCAGCTGGAGTAGCCAAAATGGAATAGGGTGTGAGCTGATGAAGTGGAATGTAGTGTGGTGATTCAATTTTGGCAGCAGCAGAAATGCTGCATCTGTATCAGGCCAATAAAGACGGTTGAAAAAGTCATCATGAGATGTATCAGATTTGCGCACATGTATCTGCAAAAAAATGAAACATTAATTATTTAACTTATTTTTACCAGGTGGTAATTAAAACTTTACCAGTATCTCTCGCAAAACACCTACCTCTATACTACTTTATGTGTGATGCAGGCAGACAAATCCAGTGATAGCAGTTTCCTCATGTTCACATAAACTACAATCGACTCTTGCTAATTCGAACATCGATAAACCTAATTTCTATATAAATCGAACAAGTGGAGGAATCTCTTAAGCAACCTAGATTTATCGAATAAATCTTGTGTTTGTCTCACTGATTATAAAAGACATGAATTCGTTTTTAAGACTTGTGGAGAGCCGGCCGGAGTGGCCGAGCGGTTCTAGGCGCTACAGTCTGGAACCGTGCGACCGCTACGGCCGCAGGTTCGAATCCTGCCTCGGGCATGGATGTTTGTGATGTCCTAAGGTTAGTTGGGTTTAAGTAGTTCTAAGTTCTAGGGGACTGATGACCTCAGCAGTTAAGTCCCAGAGTGCTCAGAACCATTTGAACTTGTGGAGAAAATGGAATATAACTGAACTTTCGTTATCAATTGCCGGAAATTTGTATGTGCCTTCCGAATGAATTTTTAAAATAAACAAAAATTAATGAAGTAGGTAAAAATCAACTTTGTTTTAATTTGAGATATGTTGTTACGTTTCTCCTGCCCTTTGTAAAGAAATACGAATGTTATTGAAACTACTATAGTAACCGCGGGTTACGGCCATGTCTTGCGAGTTCAAAAGATAAAGGGAAACTTAAGAGACTAAGAGGTGCTAGTCACCTAAGCGCGACTACAGCCACACCTTGGAGGTAGGTTACATAAAATGTCAGAGACTCCTAAACGCATCGGGGAAAATACTGACAAGGGCGCCAGGGCAGCGACAGTCGCTTATGGCGATAACACTGAAAGCTATAAAAACAGTAACACTATAAGCCGTAAAAACAAGGGTGATACAGTAGACAAAGATCGAAGGTAAGAGAGGGATGAAGGGAGACTGTCTTTGGAAGAGGCACCCCACACGTCACGAAGAGATTATAGCAGGCCTAACACAAGATTTAACGACAGATGTCTCCCTCCCTCCACTCAGCTTCCGAAGAATAAAAACACTTCATGTCAGAGACTGGAGGGAGGAGGGGGGTGGAGAAAATCGAATAAAACTCGGTAACAGGACGCTCCGAGAGGCCTATTGCAGTCAGATTACGAAGTTGATAGTTGTATCAGCCGAGACAGCCGAAGACAGTAGCCACGCAGCGCTAAACAGAGTTATCTGCAGCAGTTGCAGCGCAGCTGAAGGAATCCTAGACTAGAATGAAATTTTCACTCTACAGCGGAGTGTGCGCTGATACGAAACTTCCTGGCGGATTAAAACGGTATGCCGGACCGAGACTCGAACTCGGGACCTTTGCCTTTCGCGGGCAAGTGCTCTACCAACTGAGCTACCCAAGCACGACTCACGCCCCGTCCTCACAGCACTGGCGGAATCAAAGCTGTGAGGACGGGGCGTAAGTCGTGCTTGGGTAGCTCAGTTGGTAGAGCACTTGCCCGCGAAAGGCAAAGGTCCCGAGTTCGAGTCTCGGTCCGGCACACCGTTTTAATCTGCCAGGAGGAATCCTAGTCGCTTAGCTAGGGCCTTCTGCGTGTCTTGTCGTAGCTACTGGCCCTGTTAGTACTGACAGTTTCACTTTTAAGTAGATGGAATGGTGCTGGTTAGTCACCGTCTCTATGTAATGACTTGGTCTTTTGTGTGTGTGTGTGTGTGTGTGTGTGTGTGTGTGTGTGTGTGTGTGTGTGTGTGAAATATTATGGGACTTAACTGCTAAGGTCATCAGTCCCTAAGCTTACACACTACGTAACCTAAATTATCCTAAGGACAAACACAAACAGCCATGCCCGAGGGAGGACTCGAACCTCCGCCAGGACCAGCCGCACAGTCCATGACTGCAGCGACCCAGACCGCTCGGCTAATTCCGCGCGGCGACTTGGTCTTTTAGTGGGTACAATTCCTTTAGGGAGCAAGTGTATCGGGAGTTGATACTGTTTACTGAATAATGTCAGGAGTCCTAAAAGACTGATAGTGTTTGTGATTTCAGCTCTTATTACAAGCCTTACCTTCTGTAATAAGGGAATTTTAACATTATAGTCAAGTCGAGACTCCCTCTCACTTAATGCCAAACAACTCTTTTCCTTCTTCCCGAACAGTCTAGCCCAATTTCATCACTTACGTTTGAGAAGAGACACTACAGAACCATTTTTTGAAAATCACACCGTTATTTGGACATTCCTCTGATTCCACCTAGATGAGTCAAACTTCCGTGAAACTGAGCACTCAAGTAGTCGGACTTCGTGCGATGCCCACTAAACTTGGAGTTAACTTTGGTCGGCTGTACTCCTCTGGTGGGAAATTCGCAGTGTAACCCGGGTAGGGAAGCGCTCACAACCGCGGCACTGCCAGCCTCAGCCTCCGTTGTGGACAGGAGAGGCGGCAGATGCGGCAGCTATCCTTTACGGGCAGGCGAGCGCGCGCGATCCCCGCTTTGGGCGAGGCGCGGGACGCGAGCAGCAGCCGGCGCTGCCTGGCGAGGCGAGCCTTGTTCGGCCGCGGCGCGCTCTCCGCTCTGCTCTCTGGAGCGGACCCCGACTGGAAAGGCACGCGGCGCGGAGCCTGCGCGGTATTCGCTGCCCAGCCCGGGCTGCTTTACTCCATGACGTCTTCCCGACACTACACTACGTGCGCGTCTGCTTGTGCCACTGCGACTCGTAAGTGCTTGCTATGGGGAATATTAATCATTTATTAAGTATAAAATACCTGCAGCTGATTGCTGTATCACAACTATAGTGCGTTTAAAATTAGTTGCGACTTCTGACGTTTGACTGCCCGGAGAGGGACGTGACGCCGTTGCCCACGTAACACCAATGGCAAGCTGGCTTTCCCAACCAGGCCGACAGCGGATCGGCTGGTAACGTGCCCATATAGCCAGACCGTGAATAAACAGCACGCATGAGATGCATCAACGTTCGTCAGCTCTCGTTGTAACGTCGTATTTTCTGTCACTGAAGTGTTTTGTAGTCGTCAGGTATTGTGAACAAGTGTTTTGTGTTGGTGGTGCATTAATAACAACAGTGCAGAACATCTGAATACGAGATTTTCAATAAAATTGTCGTCCGAGAATACGTTCATGGACTGGGAAGATAACGATCTGCTGTAAAACATTCCTCGGAATTCGACAATAGTAATGGACAGCTGCATCAAACCAGTCTCAGGACTGAAGACCACAACAACAACAATGAACAAAACGCATTACCACTCTGTTGTGATGCATAATGTTCCAAAGCATTGAAGGAAGGCGCATATTTGCGGGTGCAAAGAAATGTTCCATCAGATAAAGGTGAACATAGCATGTGTAAGGCGAAGGTGCTGTAGCCAAGACTTCACGCTACCGGGTCGACGAACTGGCTAACGGTAAAGGGAATAGTTTAATCACGCTTCCCCTGTGTCATGCTCATTTAAATCCAACAGAGTATATGGGCCTAGGTGAAAAGTAATGTGGCAAAAAACAACACGAAGTTTACACACAGTTAGGTTGAAATGCTGACCAAAGAAGCCACTGAAAATCTTGCACGACAGGATTGGTGTAGATTTGTCAGCCATACCGAGTAGGCAGGTCAAGAGACATTGATTCATGAAGGATTGTGACGTGTTTTGACGAATACGTAACTTCTTTTGTTGCCATGTTGAAATCTGCTGCTTCTGTCAAAACACAGCAGAGTTCAGAAATATTCATCTCACTTATATTCTAATGAAAGCCTCGTCTCTCCCAATAACTATTGCAACCAACATCCTTCTGAATCTGCTTACTGCATTCATCTCTTAGTGTCCCTCTAAAATTTTTACCCTCCACACTTCCCTCCAGTAATAAATTAACGATATCTTGATGTCTCAGAATGTGCCCTATCAACGAATCCCTTCTAGTCAGGTTGTGCCACAAATTTCTTGTCTCCTCAATTCTATCAGCGCCTCCTCATCAGTTATGTTATCTACCCATCCATATATCCTCTCTACTTCGACCGTCATGAGTTATTTTGCCGCCAGAATATTAAAACTCATCTACTACTTTGTGTCTTGTTTTCCAATCTAATTCCCTGAGCATCGCCTGCTTTAATTCGACCGCATTCCTTTATCCTTGTTTTGCTTTTGTTCATGTTCATCTTATAACCTCCTTTCAAGACACTGTTCATTCCGTTCAACTTCTCTTCCAAGTCCTTTGATGCCTGACAGAACTCCAATTACATCCGCAAACCTCAAAGTTTTTTTATTTCTTCTTACGGAATGCAGTTTCAAAATAAGAAGCAGGTTTATAACGTGGTCAGTAACACGAGGCCCACAAAACAGTGCGCAGCAAGAACCGCGCTGGTCGCCTCGGTGCAACTGCAGTTGCAGGCGCCCAGCTCTCGCCCTCTCACCGTCTGTTATTACCCGCGTGCCGCAAAACACGGACAGCCCATGGCTCCTCTCCCTTTCATCCCGGAAGGCAGATGCCGACACGATTCAGGTCTCTGGCACGAAGTTACAAAATATCCTCAAGCTTGTCAACAAGTACAACTCTAAGTCTGCGGGCTTCCGTGACCGTTGTCGTTGAAGGTAAAAATTTTCTAGAATGTTAGGCCGCGTCATGTTCCTCTTCAGTTTCTTCTCCACGACCGATTCAACGATTCAACAACGCACGTGTGCCGCCCAGGGAAACCAACTTTTGTGAAAGGAAAGTCCGAGAAGTTCAAAATAGTTCAAATGACTCAGAACACTATGGGACTTAACATCTGAGGTCATCAGTCCCCTAGAACTTAGAACTACATAAACCTAACTAACCTAAGGACATCACACACCTCCATGCCCGAGCCAGGATTCGAACCTGCGATCGTAGCGGTCGCGCGGTTCCTGGCTGAAGCGCCTAGAACCGCTCGGCCACAGCGGCCGGTGTCCGAGAAGTGATTGCAATTTCAAAGAACCAATGTAACTTCAACAGAGAAGAAGGCTTTCAGCTCCGTGGATACCGCCATAGACAAACTAAATACGCAGCCACGGTGTGCGAAGAGTACAAACAACGGCCAGAAAACTACAAAAAAAAAAAAAAAAAAAAAAAAAAAAAAAAAAAAAAAAAAAAGGTTCAAATGGCTCTGAGCACTATGGGACTTAACTTCTGAGGTCATCAGTCGCCTAGAACTTAGAACTAATTAAACCTAACTAACCTAAGGACATCACACACATCCATGCCCGAGGCAGGATTCGAACCTGCGACCGTAGCGGTCGCTCGGCTCCAGACTGTAGCGCCTAGAACCGCACGGCCACTCCGGCAGGCAGAAAACTACAACCCAACCACTTACACTTATCGCGCTTGGCGTCCCGCGGCCGTTATCCGAAACGCGCGGTAGCATTACAGTAAACAAAAACCCCATCTACTTTTTCGACCGTCGCATGTACAGTGGAAGCCCTAATGGCTTCACGAGCAAGTTCTCTGGTCGTTAAAACAGCAGAGCACATTGTGATCTGTTTCCAGCGCACAAGTACACACACGAGCCGATCGATAATCGCTCACTCTCACTAACACCGCTGAGGCACGACAATAATACTCTGATAAACATTCCTCCTCACTTGCTCTGCCTGTTTCCTTCCTATACAATGACGATCGACCGCGAATAGCAGCCGGAACTATATTGGCCAGTAACCACACTTCTTCACCGTAAGCGCGGGAAAATTCATTTTCATAATTGAACGCGACACTGGTCTTAGTGTTCAGCTAACAGGGAACACCAGATCTTCAAGATGATCCCAGCAGAGGCGTCGAAACGGCGGCAGTGAAGAAGAAACTGAAGCGCAACATGAGGTGACCTAACGACCTAGAAGATTTTATGTCCAAGTAAAAGTCTCTCAGAAAAGTCTCGTTCAGGAGGGTCAACGGATGCTATGCGTCTGTCACAGCAGCTAGCTTATAATTACATAAACCAACTAACAATGTTAAGAAGTATGACGCTCTGTTAATATTAAGAAGTAGGTATTTTTCGTTACACAAGACAGTCACAAACATATAACAACCCTTTTTTTTAAACAGTTATTGGCCAACTTTGTACAATCAGATAAGCCCACAACTGCAAAAACAAATTGTTACTTTCCATACAGCTAGTGGCCATCGGTTAATTAGTAACACTGTAGACATCTGATTAATTTAACATAAAGTTTTGTCTTCTTCTCTCGTACTTTATTTCCCATTTCTCTCGGCGTCGACCCTCCTAATCTTGTTACGCCATTCTGAACGTACAGGGTGGTTATACAGTAATTAAAGCGCAGCTACTCACGGAAGTCCAGGATGGGCTGTAATTATCGTATGGCAGCGGAACTTGGTAGATATGCTAAAGCGTTAACGCAGAACCGATTTACGCTGGAAAGAATTAGTTCCAATTTTGGCTACCAGGTGCAAATCTGGGACTGTACACTGCTGTAGGGCGATATGGCACTCACGCTGTCATTTGTCAAGCCACAGCGTGAGAGAATACTATAGCCATCGAGAAGAGAGACCGTGCGCTGTTAGTGAAGCTGTTTTGTGTGAATGGCAGTAATTACTGTGCAGAACTGAGAGAGTATGGCCGACTGAAAGGTAAGAGGAGAGGCCCGACGTCGTTAACTGGTTTAAAGACGATAATGAAATTCGAAAACAGGTTGAGCTTGGTGTGGCACGTGGACGAGGAAGGCGTCATGTTCCTGTAGAAGTCACTGACGAGGTTGCTGTTGCTTAACTAACCAGGCAGCACGTGCTCGCGGTGCTAGTGCTCGTGAAGTGCCACGAGAGTTTACTCATCCCATGGTCAACAGTACGGTAAGTTCTGTAGTCTATTTTACACCGGTACGGGCACAAGATCCAGGCCCTCCCGCAACTGGAACCTCATGATCAGCAGCAAACGTACTGTTTTTGCTTTCCGATTTCTGGCACTGATCGACGTTGACATGTGGCCGGTCAATAGTCTGTGAAGTGACGAGGCACATTTCACACAACATGGTGCAGTGAATACACAGAACTACCACATTTGGGGTATTGTTAAATCGAGCCACTGAGCCATTGCACTCAACGTATGTGACTGTATAGCCTATACTTACAAGCACCTTTATTCTCGGTTTTTCACTGAAGAGAATACTCCCAGACAGTGTGTTAGGAGTGTGTTATGTGTACCATGACTTCTGCACGTTTTGGAAACTTCCTTGTACAGCATGTGATTCCTGCTCTGAAGGAACACAACTGTGTGAAAACTGCTGATTTTATTCAAGATGCGGCAACACCTCAGGTCGCTCGCCCAGTGAAAGACTTAAATGCAACCTTCCACGAACGTGTTATCTACTGAGGTAGATGTATGGCCTACAAGATCACTTGATCTGAATCCACGTGACTTTTGGCTCTGGTGATATCTAAAAAGCGCATTTACCAGAGACACATTCGGTTTATACCATATCTGAAGGCGAGATACAGAAACATGTTGCTCAGTTTCCATGAAAAACCCTGCGAGCAACTGTTGATCACGTCGTTCTATGGATGCAGCATCTCGTTGACGTCTCTGCTGCTCCTACTGAACAAATTGTATGGAAACACTTGTATACGTATTTTTTGCATTCACAGCGCCAGATTTGCACCTGGTTGCCAAATCTGGAGTTTTTTCACAACGTAAATCGGTTCCGCATTAACGCATTAGAATATCTACCAAGTTTTGTTGCCATACAATACGTACTACTCGCATTGGACTTCTGTGAGTAACTACACACCCAATATTTGGCTCATTTCATGGTGTAGTCACAGGCAGGACGTTCTTTAGGATCCGAAACTATTTATTAGGTGGTCGCCCAGGACCATTTTTCAGTTCTTTTACGTCAAGTACTGTTCTTGTTACACGGCTAGCTTAAGATTACGCTATAAGCATTACCATCATTGATATCAACGTTGGACAACTGTTTTATCAGTGTACATTGCTGCTTTCAGTGATACTAAATGTCAGTATTTAGTGTTAGCCAATCTAATATGTTCGTCGGCTTGTACAGTGATACCTTATATGAGGTGTGAAAGTTCTGTGACAAATTCGACAGGGGCACAGCTGATTTCCATTGTCGTTCCCGTCCGTTTTCTGCGCGTGGCTTTCGCTGTTTCCGCTTATGACTATTCAAATGAAAAATAACCTCTAGGGACTTGTTGTGTCCAAAGTTACCGTAAAAATGGGAAAGCGATACGCCCTCGCATAAATACCAACAAAGGCAGAGTCAGCGTATAGAAGATATTGCACACGTTACCTTAGATTAGGTTAACCAATTCAATCAGTACCACCACCGTGCAGTTTGAGATGACGAAATGCCATTCCCGTAATAGATAGCATGCAGTACATGACGATAAGTGACACAGTGATGTTTACAAAAATTCTGATGGTATTCACAGACCCACATGAACAAAAGAAGACTCGTCGATGGCTTTTACGCCGTTTTTTTTTTCAGTAGAATAGGTGGAACACAAATCGTACGGTACAATAGGTGCTGGGAGCCGATATAAACTGGAAAGGGGCAACAATTTAAAGTACATGACTCGAGTTACACTGGAGTTGAAGAAAGTTTTTAAATTTTTTGTATTTTTAAAGGACTGAGTGTGTGGCATATTTTCATTGCTATACTCTTCAGTTTTTATTCATAGACCGAAGGCAGGACGAACGTGCATGACATTTACTACAAGGAAGTGCGTGTCCAAATTAAACTCTTCCTGACTTCTTACCCTCAGTCTTTTGTCATATGTGTAGATTCTATTTGCTGACGAGATTAAAGAATTCACACTGGCGTAAAATAATTTTTCATCACAGAACGAAGTCATTTAAACAAGTTGGTGCACAGTATCCGTAACATCAGTACCGTGGGTCAGGAGCTATAAAGAAACGTCTGTATTCATATTCACTCTGGATCCGGACACATCTTGTCAGGCATAAATGCGGTTCTATACGAAAGAACAAACACCTTACCATTTTTTTCTGCTGTCTGTTGACCGAAAGACATGCTAGCTTCGCTAACACTGGCATAAATGCGATGAGCGCAACAACCGTCAGCTATTCGCAGTTGGTACTCGTCCGGTCTCATGTGAATTGATGTGTTATTTAGGTTGATTCGGATTGGTGATACGTATCGGTCAAAAGTACAGTAAAGCGAACGCGCCGGCCAAAAGAGGGGCGGCGCACAGCCTTCCCACACGCTGCAGCTGCGCCAGACTGCCAATCCGAGCCTGTTACTGCCACTTGAGCCCGCCAGACAACCTCCGGCCACTTGCACAATCATTCGCCAAGTGCCGCCGCCACCGCTCGCACTCAACTGGGTGGGGGCAGCTCAGCCAAGGAGGCTAAATGGGCGGGGCGACGATCCGATCCACCAAGTACAGGGGTCACCAGTCCACCAGCGGCGCTACCGAGCAATTCAGCTGCCACCGAAACGGATACTGCAACGAGTCGTCAGCGGCCAGGACATCGCCGATGACGTACGAGCTCACCAGTACAAACTGATGAGAGAGAGAGAGAGTGTAACTGGACATAGACAGTGCACACAGAATAACTTGCGCCGTAGCTGCGCTGACATTGCGGTAGGGTGGGACAACGTTAGTGGTGGGGACCCCGTTCCGAGCGACCACTGCATGATACAGGAGACATGGTTCGACAGCTGAAGCATGAGCACAAACTTACCGGTATATCTCGCATGACTTGTAAGCTACCGTTAGCGAGTCTGCAAAGGATGAAAGGATCATATTAACAAGTTATGACAGTACGACCATTAATTCACTGAAGGTGGATGTTCGAAGTCAACAGTCTCTCGTTAGTGTACGGAGAAAAAAATAGTCGCGTAAACAAAGGATTAACCAAACCAAGACCACGCACTACCAAAAGAAAATCTCGAAAACAACAAAGAACCAAAAATGTAGAGTAAAAATAATTCGAAAAATTGGAATGTCAACATTTGAATGTGAAAGTGTTACGCGATCGTTCATTAATCGTACAATGCGTGCCGTGTGCCAGACAAATTTCCAGTGAAAATGAGTAAATTTCGGTACATAACATCACTGGCACACCCAGCAAATAATCCTTGTCACACTTTAGATTAGAGTACATGTAACTGTAATGTACCTCACGATGGCAGCATGCTCTCGTAAAAAAATCGTCCTACTACATATCAGTAAAAACTAACTCAAACAATAAAAAACAGAAACATTACTTAACTACACCAATCTCCTTTCTCCTGAATAGCTATGATGATTTCTTAGACGACCTGTGCGCGTATACTGGAAACGATGCGTCACGATGCTTTGTAGCGGCAAACTGATGCATGTACGCGAGACAAACTTCAACTATTAGCGCTTCGTAATATCATTTTGAAAAGAATTATTAATCACGCTTGTCACGAATATCTGTACTAAATTCCTACACGCGTCCGGTTCAGCGTGATAAATATAACTTACACCACTTACCTCTGCGGTTTTCACGATTAATGCATATGAAACGTTGGCTTTCTAGTCGCTATAGCTCCATTATTACATGAAAACTCCTTAACACCTTGATAGTTACCAATTCTGTGGCAACATAGCCTTATCATTCTATTAAGACTATTTATTGTTCCTTTCCATGAAGATGGACGTAAAGAACAACTTTTTCACTGTAACAGAAGAAAAACGAAGTTATATGATTCAGCAAGTACACGGAAAATGTTTAGGACAACAGGCCGAACGAGATGGAAGAGCTACACCACGATTCCAGAGAATCTCTGCCTAAATCTTCTTCACTGAGGAAGATCGTACTTTTCTTCCTTTTTTAAATCGTCACAGCACTGTCAAAATGACATATCGAACTAAGTGAACACGGGATAGAAAAGCAATAGCCAGTTCATTTCCGTTTTCATGAGGGGACGTCGATCAGACGCACAAATGTGCGTTTGTCTATTATAGAACTTGGAACGTGTTTTATGCTCATGTATTACGACATTTCTGAAGAGCGAAAATCTCCTCTGTAAGAATCAACGATCGTGTGAGACCCAGTCGCTTTCTTCGTCCAAGAGAGCCAAGCAGCAGCATATACCTGCGCCCAAGTTGATGCCGTCTTCTTTGACTTCTGGAAGTTGTTCCACACAGTTCCGCATTGCCGCCTAATGAACAAACTGCGAACATAAGGAATAACAGACCAGCTTTGTGACTGGCTTGAAGAATTTCTAGCAAACAGAGCATAGCATGTCATCCTCAACGGAGAGAAATCTTCAGACGTAAAAGTAACTTCGGTGTACCCAAGCGAGTTTTACAGGGCCATTATTTTTCACAATATATACAAACGACCTAGTTGATGCAGTCCAAGTTTTTATGAGGCTTTTCGCGGATGATGCTATTGCACATAGAGAAATCGCAGTGCTTGAATACTGTACGGTAAAGCAGCAAGCGCTTGGTGCAAAGAGTGGCAGCTGACCTTCAGATTCAACAAATATAAAGCATTGCGCATTAATATGTGGAAGACCCACTACTGTACGATTACACGTTGCAGAACCACCTGGAAGCAGTCACGTCTATTAAATAACCAGTTGTGTCCGTACGCAGCGATTTAACGTGAAACGGCCGCATTAAACTAATCGCAAGTAAGGCAGATGTCAGGTTAAGTTTCATTGGTAGTATCCTCACGAAGTGTAGTCTACCCATACAGGAAGGTAGCTCATAAAATTCTCGTTCGTTCACTATTTAAATACTGCTCATCAGTCAATGATCCGTACGACATAGGACTGATAGAGGAAACAGAAAGCTCTAAAGAGGAGCAGCGAGTTCCGTTGCAACTACATTTAGATTAGAAAGAGCGAATATGATTCTCAGCTGATTACAATGGCAGCTGCTGCACGAGAGGCGTTCTGCATCAAGGGGTGATTTCCGGTTACAATTCCGAGAGTGTACGTTTCTAGAAGAGTGAACCATTATACAAGGTGATTCCATGGTGGAAATGACCGGGTCAAAAGTTATAAGCAAAGATCGTTCTGATACCTTTCACAGTGGAATTCGTGTATCAGTACAATTGCTGCTAAGACTATAGGGTAGACAACTTTCAGAACTAGTTGTATGGGCCAAAAACAAAAAAATGTCTGTTAAACATGGGCTCTAAAATGCATACCTGAAGTGCTATGTGCACCTTCTCATCTCCGATACTATAAAACACATCTCTTCCACTGGTGAAGTGGCCATAGTGCTTGCGGTACGCATTTTAGAGCCCATATTTACTGGACATTTTTTCTTGTTTTGATCAAAACTACCTCCTCCAAAACTATGGAAACGAAAAAGACTGCAGTAGAAGATATTTTCGCTTATACATTTCGACTTGGTCGTTTATGGACCAGGGTCCCATATCTCAAACTGATACATTTACCCTTCTCCGTCATCCCTCAAAGTTTGTATCATGATCAAGGAATCTCCCTGTATTGCTTCCTGGCCGAGCGAGATGGTGTAATGGTTAGCACACTGGACTCTCATTCGGGAGGACGACGGTCAAATCCACGTCCGGCCATCCTGATTTCGGTTTTCCGTTATTTCTCTAAATCGCTCCGGGTAAATGCCGGGATGGTTCCTTGGAAAGGACACAGCCGAATTCCTTCCCCATTCTTAACACAATCCCAGCTTGCACTCCGTCCCTGATGACCTCGATGTCGACGGGACGTTAATTCCAATTTACCCCTTTTTGTATTCCTTCCTCCTACGCATATCTCGCGAGAAGACCATGAACGTAAAATTAGAGAGATTCGAGCTCACAACGGGACTTACCAACAATCTTTCTTTCCGCAAACCATTCGCGACTGGAAGAAGAAGCAGATTTATCTCACTAGAAGAACCGAGAGTGGGATGGTTGGCAATGTGTTAAGTGATCTTATCGAGATCCCAGAACGATGGATAAGAGCAGTAAACAGCGATGTTTAGAATCAGATTAATTGAAGCGCTCAGCCCATTACACACTGTAGCGCAGAAGGTGAAGAAGAAATGAAGAAGTAAACGAATGAACAGAGTCAGCAATACCACAGAGGAGAGTACAAACGTTTATAAGATACCACGGATGATGCTCAGCGAACTGAGGGCAGAGCGAGCCAGAGACCTGCCGCGGCTTCCTACCCCTGCAACAGGCTGGAACTGAGGGGTGCGTGGCAGACAGAACGGCGAGCCCACACCTGCTCTCAGAACCGGTCCCTCCCTGCCTTCCCTAGCGGAGGGGCCGCGGCTGCCAGCCCAACAGAGAACAGCTGGTCCATCAGCTACAGGGCCGGCGGTACCGCTACCACGCTTCCTCGCAGCCTTCAGTTCTGCGTGAACACAGAAGCAATCCCACCGCTCTTTCCCGAGAAACATACAGAAAGCCAGATTTATTAAATTCATACAGTAGTGTGATTAATAATAATTGTTGTTGTTGTTGTTGTTATGGTCTTCTATGTGAAAACTGGTTTTGACGCAGCTCTCCATGCTACCCCACCGTCCGCAAGACTCTTCATATCTGAATAACTACTGCAATCTACACGCAATTCAACCTGTTTACTGTCCACATCCCTTGGTCTCCTCCTACACCCTACTCCCCTTCACCCCACACTTCTTTCCATTAGTAAACAGACTATTCCTTGATGCCTCACGCTGTGTTTTGCCAACCAGTCCCTTAGTTTAGTCAAGTGGAGCCGTAATTTTTTTTTTCATCGATTCAATTCATACCACTTCCATTATTTACTCGTTCTACCCATCTATCTTGCGCAATCTTCTACGCTCTACCCATCTATCTTGCGCAATATTCTACAGCATCACACATCAAAAGCTTCTATTCTCTTTTTGCCTGAGCTGCATCCAATGTTAAAAAAAATTCTCCTCTTCAAAAATTCTTTTCTTGTTATTGCCAGTCTGTATTTTAGATCCACTCGACTTTGGCCATCATCAGTTTTTTTTCTGCCTCAAATGTAAAACTCATCTACGGTTTTTAGCGTCTTACTTCCTAATCTACTTGCACAGAATCACAATGCCATCAGCAAAACTCGAAGTTCCTATTTCTTCTCTATGAACTTTAATTCAGTTTCCAAATTTTTTCTTGGTTTTCTTTGCTGCTTGCTCAATCTAGGGACTTAATAAGATCAGGGATAAGCTACAGCACTCTCTGACTCCTTTTACAACTAACGCGGGCCTCTTTCGTGTCCTTCGTTTCTTAAAACTATAGCCTGCTTCCTCTACGAGTTGTGCATAACATTTCGCTCTCAGTATTTTATCACTGCTTTCTTCAAAACTTCAAAGAGGGTATTGCTGTCAATAAGGTCAAAAGCGTTCTCTACATACACAAATGCTGTGAACATAAGTTCGCCTTCCTTTAAACAATATTATAAGGGAAGTCGTGGAATCAGTAATTCCTCGGTGTTTCTGTCTTTCCTCGGAATCCAAATTGATTTTCCTCTGGCGGCTTCTAGCAGTATTTCCATTCTTCTGTAAATAATTCGTGTCAGTAACTTGCATCAATGGCTTTTTAAACTGGTGGTTTGGTAGTATTCACATCTGTCAACGCCAACCTTTTTTGGAATTGAATTATTACATTCTTCTTTATGTCTGAGGGCATTTCGCCTGTCACAAAGATCTTGCACACCAAGTGAAACATTTATGTCGTGGCAGGCTCTCCCAAGGGGCTGAGTAATTGTGAGAGAATGTCGTTTGCGTCAGGAGCCTTTTTTCGATTTAGATCTTTAGTATTACTTCCTGCAAAACACGTGTATGCTACTCTAAAGTAGAATACTCAAAATTACTGCGTGCAGCACACCTAGCAGGTACCAAAATTCACTTTCGTCACTTTAGTCCTCTACTGCAATGACTCCTTACAATGAAGAAGTGAAGTAAACTACTTTCCTGTAATTGCTTGTTTTTTATAGTCAAAAGACTCTGTTTGCCTTTGTTTGTATAGCCAGCATCATTGCTGTAGTAGTTTTGTCTGCCGTGTAGTTTTCACCTTAATATGTTTTTTGTATACCAAACGCACCTATGTTCTCCGGCCAGTTATTGTGCTTTAAAAGGACACTACATCATTACAAATGACGCATTCCTGAAAAAATGCAACTGCTGAAAACAAATGAGCAATCACGCACGAAAGGTTTATTCTCTCATTTAGATAAACCTCGTAAAAGGATTTTCTTAACGTGAGGTACAGTATCTATGGAGGCACTCCCCCGATGCAGGAGAAGGTTGAGACGCAAGATGTTTACAGCGATGATTATTCTGAACAGTCTCTGCTATGTCTCACGCCGAATGTTTATAACCATGTTAAAGACTGGCTAGATATTACGTATGTCTCTTTCTTCTTCCTATTAACTACTATTCTGGGACGATGATTCCTCCAGGATTAGGTTATGTTCAACATGACGCTTCCCGCTCTCCATACGTTTCGTACAGTTTCTTCTTGAGAAGGGATTTACGGTAATTCCTAACTCTAGTTTCAAAAAAACGTGGGAGCTTCCTATCGAAGATGTTTATTAAAATTTAATCATGTAACCTAATCGAGAATGTTTCAAAAATACTGATGATTCTCTAATGTGGAATACATTAACAAGTGGTGATCCTTTAGAATCTGTGCTTAAAAGATGTATTACCAAAAATAGCTCAAATATTATTTCGTGTTTTTTTACTTATCTCTCCAAAACACGGGATTCATGCTAACGCTCTCCGGGACTTAGTCACACGGCCGCTGCCGTAGCAAACAGGAATGCAACCTTGGTAGCGCAGTTGTAACTTGTATGACTGGTTCTTGGGCCTGGTCCCCGACAGCAAATAGCTAGCGTACTTGCTACTGCAATTGCGAAGGCATCATTAAGAGAACATGCGGAAGTTTTCTGAAACCTTGCGCACAATGTACGTCTCTTTACGAACAACACACACGTTATTGCACTTTTCGACTTTAAGAAGGAGTAATAAATGAATTACCGAGGGCATCATCCAAACACTGCTGCTTGAATTTGCTTTAGACTACTGAATTAAAATCAAACTGTAGATGCATATCCGAAGGAACAGGCACTGCGGCGACTACAGCCGCTATGTAATACATGAAACGTATTCACAGTTGCGAATGTAGACACTCATCAGCTGCAAAATAGAATGACGACAAAGAAAATTTGTGCCGGACCGGGACTGAAACCCAGATTACCCCGCTTATAGCGAGCACTCGCCTTGTCATTAGGCTATCTGATCACGACTCTCAGACAGGCCCAAACTTCCATATCTTGTCGAACATGTGTCTACATTCCGCATTCGTACATTCGTTATATATATTCATGTACAGGCGTGATTGTAATTGAAAGTCGCTTGGCAAAAGTCGCTTGGCATCGTACTTCTGAATAATACACGCACTGCAATATCGTATTTATCCGCCGATACCGGGCCAAGCGACTGTCAGTTAAATGTCTACTCTGTACAGGAATATACATAATGAATGTAGGAGGACAGGATGTAGACACATGGTTGAGGACAAATGGAAGTTTGGGTCAGGCCGAGAGTCGTATGCGGATAGCCTAACGTAAGGCGACAGCTCGCGATAAGCGAGAAACCCAGGTTCGAGTTCCGATCCGGCACGAATTTCCATTGGTTGCCTATATTAGCATTGTAAATAAATTTCATGCACTTCATAGCTGTCTCACCTGCTGCAAAATACAGCTTCCATACAACCTCAGCTTACATACTTTTTAGTTGCCTGTTCCACACATCGTTTGGGTGACATTTGAATTGAATCGTTGTGAATTGATGATGAATTTTTCGCCGGTGAACATTCCACGTTTCGTCTCTCCCAGACACTGTGGGTAATTTCGTATTCAGTGAGCAGTTCAAATTTTCATTTTCTATTAGCTAGAAAAAAAATGAAAATTGTGTGAAAGTGTGGGGAAATAGAAGATAATGTTAAGTCGCTGTGGATTTAATTAGAAAAGACGATCATTCAAGAATTTCACAGCTAACAACACAAATGTTTAATGTCTTTTGTACACTTCCTAGCTAATTGCAAGGCTACGTAATTACTTTTTTTTGGCCGTGCGGTTAAAGGCGCTGCAGTCTGGAACCGCAAGACCGCTACGGTCGCAGGTTCGAATCCTGCCTCGGGCATGGATGTTTGTGATGTCCTTAGGTTAGTTAGGTTTAACTAGTTCTAAGTTCTAGGGGACTAATGACCTCAGCAGTTGATTCCCATAGTGCTCAGAGCCAATTACTTTGTTTATTATTTCGTCTGCATTGTAACCCGAGACACCATATACAATTTTTACGTATTTTAAACTGCCAGCAAAACAGTTTCCTGTTACGTATCTACGCACATGAAAGCACCGACAATGGTCCTAAACATGCAAACTAGCCATTCGGTATTACTCTGCTTTTACCACGAAAACCGGACAAACTCCTGTTTGATGACAAATTTCTTATTGGAAAACATGCGAAAACAATTCAAAATGTACAAATAAAACGAGAAAAAGATTTATCGCTCAACGATATTTGAGGCGCAATTAACTCCCTAAGATAACGAAGGAAAATTTAAGCGTAATGTGTCGCCAAAAGAAACTGAAGGACGACATCACGGCAATAGTTGAAAGCGACTTAGACCGACTACGGCGAACCTACATTGAGGTGACAAAATTCGTGGGATCCTCCTAATAACGTATCAGATTACCTTTTGCTAGGTGTCGCGCAGAACCTCTACGTAGGATGGACCCAACAAGTCGTTGAAAGTACCCTGCAGGAATATTGTGCAATACTGCCACTACAGTCGTCCATAATTGCGAAAGTTTAGCCGGTGCTGAGTTTCGTGCACCAAGTGACCATGCCCCATAAATGTTCGATGGGATTCAAGTCGGGCAATCTGGGCGACAAAATCATTCGCTCCAATTGTCTGGCGCACTGTCACCAGTAAAAATTACATCGTTATTTGGCAACATGAAGTCCATGGATGGCTGGAAACGGTCTCCAAGCAGCCCAACATAAAAGAGGACCCCGTCCATTTCCATACCCAGTCCATTTCACGGAAACACAGCTCACACCATTAAGGAGCCACCTGAAATTTGTTGTTCTCGGCACAAACTTGACACTACGGATCCCGGAATGTTGAATTCCTTAACAATTTCAGAAATGGAATGTCCCATGCGTCTAGCTCCAACTACCAAACCGCGTTCGAATTCTTTATTCCCGTCGTGTGGCCATAATGATGTGGGAAACCTTTTCACATGAATCACCTGACTACAAATGACAGCTCCGCCAATGTACCGCCCTGTTATACCTTTTGGCCGGCCGGGATGGCCGAGCGGTTCTAGGCGCTACAGTCTAGAACCGCGCGACCGCTACGGTCGCAGGTTCGAATCCTGCCTCGGGCATGGATGTGTGTGATGGCTTTAGGTTAGTTAGGTTTAAGTAGTTCTAAGTTCTGGGGACTGATGACCTCAGAAGTTGAGTCCCATAGTGCTCTGAGCCATACCTTGTGTACGCGATACTACTGCCATCTGTATGTGTGCAAATCGCTATCCCATGACTTTTCTCACCTCAGAGTATATGATGATAGCTGATCGGAGACTCTGATACCCCCGTCCCTCCCTCGAACGCGAGAGTACACTCAACCTCTGAGCCACTTCACTCTGTGTACTGGAGATCAGGATAAATTTGAAGTAAAACAGAGAACGAAACGCTCTACCATCGCATGACGCTGGTATACATTCATGTGATAGAGTCGTTGTCTAGCACTCGAACAGACAACTACGCGCCTTCAAAGGAGTTCTCGCCGAAATCGGGGAAGCAATGAAGATTCAATTAGTCAGCGACATATGACGATAACAAGCCTCGCACTCACATTAGGCTAATCTAGAACATTACGTAATACCATGTGTCCACACACTAGGCTTCGAATCACTAACCCTTCACGTATAGACAGAACCGTGGAAGTAGCACGGCCTGGTAACCTCTTGCAAAGCACTTTCCGGAAGACACCCGGAAGAAGCAGGACTCCAGAGCGCGCGCCGCTTCCGCCCCCGCTTTCCCCAGTATGAGCACTCTTCTTCCCTTACGTAAGCGGCGCAGGCTGGAGCTGATGTTAACGCGGTTACCGCAGCGTCCGGAAAGAGCAGGCGGCTGAGACCAGCAGTGAATACATACAGTACGTACAGCGGCCGGCGCCTGTGATAGCAGCCGCCATTGTTGTGTCAGCTCGGCCAGGTTGCACAACACAGGCCAACTCTGCCGCTTCCGTGACCGAGTCCACAACCCTGCCCCGTCGCTCAGGTCCCGATGAATCACCGACACGGCGTAAAAACGATAGAGGATACTAACGTCGGACCACTGCGCCCCATCTTAAGGGTTAATAAGGGTTTGTAACCTCTTTAACTGTGTCTTTCTGCGAATATCACTTTAACATTCGGTCATCCGTACTATGCAAATGATTTCATAATATTTTTTCACGAACTTACGACTACGACCAATAATTTTAGTTTGTGCGCGTTATGTGTAGTATGTGCAGTAAAGGAAACAAAAGAAAAATTCGGAGTAGGTATTAAAATTCATGGAGAAGAAATAAAAACTTTGAGGTTCGCCGATGACATTGTAATTCTGTCAGAGACAGCAAAGGACTTGGAAGAGCAGTTGAACGGAATGGACAGTGTCTTGAAAGGATGATACAAGATGAACATCAACAAAAGTAAAACGAGGATAATGGAATGTAGTCGAATTAAGTCGGGTGATGCTGAGGGAATTAGATTAGGAAATGAGTCACTCAAAGTAGTAAAGGAGTTTTGCTATTTGGGGAGCAAAATAACTGATGATGGTTGAAGTAGAGAGGATATAAAATGTAGACTGGCAATGGCAAGGAAAGCGTTTCTGAAGAAGAGAAAATTGTTAACATCGAGTATAGATTTAAGTGTCAGGAAGTCATTTCTGAAAGTATTTGTATGGAGTGTAGCCATGTATGGAAGTGAAACATGGACGATAAATAGTTTGGACAATAAGAGAATAGAAGCTTTCGAAATGTGGTGCTACAGAAGAATGCTGAAGATTAGATGGGTAGATCACGTAACTAATGAGTAGGTATTGAATAGAATTGGGGAGAAGAGGAGTTTGTGGCACAACTTGACTAGAAGAAGGGATCGGTTGGTAGGACATGTTCTGAGGCATCAAGGGATCACCAATTTAGTACTGGAGGGCAGCGTGGAGGGGAAAAATCGTAGAGGGAGACCAAGAGATGAATACACTAAGCAGATTCAGAAGGATGTAGGCTGCAGTAGGTACTGGGAGATGAAGAAGCTTGCACAGGATAGAGTAGCATGGAGAGCTGCATCAAACCAGTCTCAGGACTGAAGACCACAACAACAACAGCGCGTTATGTTTCCGATTGTTACACTTTTAGAATTTGAACGTCGACCTGACACAGAATTTATTGGCAGATTTGGATAAATTCGGTGTTACATCTCCACTACTAAGGGTCTTCAATTATCTTAGCTTTTTGCAAATTCCAATTTTTTCTTATAGTTGACGTCGTTAATATTACACTTTTTCTTACTGATGCTCGCGCTTCGTAGAATTGATCACATACCGTACATCAGTCCAGAAGTCCGCCTGATATATTAAGCTCACTCGCGAGATGACTCTCACTTACCTTGTACGCGGAGACGTCTGTTTCCGTGACTGTGTCGATTCTATCTTCTGTCGGTGTTTACACAAGGGCACATAGCAAGTGTGTGAGAAAAGTAATGACACTTTTTTTTTTATCGAAACAAATTTTTTTTTATTTTTTTTTCAAATAACAGTACTATCCCCTTCAAAGTAGTTCCCTTCGGCAACTGTGCACCCCAAGCTGTGCTCCCCAGAGTACTCGTTCCCAGTTCTGGTAGCAGTGCTGAAAGACTTCAACTGATAAGGGCCCTTAACATGTCGGTCACATTCTTTAGAATGTTCTCCATAGTCCCAAAATGAATTAAGGCGTTATCACGATGAACATCCAATTGACTGCAATGTCCGGTCTCACCCGAGTCACCCTTTTCCTGAGACTCCTTCGAGGACATCTTTGTAAAGCATTTTGTTGACAGTTTGGTCTGAAGGAACAAATTCGGTATGATTTCACAAAAGCACGCACACATTCAATGTTTTCGTAGGTTACTGACGACGAAGGTCATCTTCAACGTGTTCTCGGCCTTCCACTAATGATTTGTGGCTGCCAAAAACTTGCGCTTTTGGTACGGGATGTTACTCGCGTATTCCCGAAGCTGAACACAAAACTGATTGGCACAACATTGCTCAAATTCCACTGTTCCACTTTCGTAAAACACAACTTCACTGATGGCACACTCAAAAATCACGCGTTAGCTGACCGGAGCTGAAACTCGGACTGAGCATCTGGAAGAGATCAACAAATCGGTCTAGACAATCAGAACAATAAAGTGTTGCCAGAACGCTCGCAGTGCTTTCAATCTCACTACTTTTCTCAAACAGCTCGTATGCACTCCAAAACTGGTACAGCTGTTACAGGAGATAAGTAAGATAGAAAGGAGAGTAGCGAATTTCATCACGAAATCGTTTAGTAAGCGTGTGAGCTCTCACGGAGATGTTTACTGTTCAATTCTGAGATGCATGCTCGACCAAAATTTTATAACCAAATGCGAATATTGGTTCTTAGCGTATATATTTTGTGAACTGAGCAAAGCTGTAAAAATCATTTTAATTCCAACTCATAGAGGCCTATGCAACTTTGATATTTTCGGCGCACCTTCAGCGATAGAAACATGAAAGAGGGAAGCGATATGATACAATAAAATCTCTTCGCCACACACTGTAACGTAGTCTGCAGAGAGTAAATTTAACTGCGCGAGCACGGAACTCGGGTAGCGAAGGTACACGTGTTGGCGAAGTTTCAAAAATGCTGTAAATTAATGACACCACTAACGGAGAGACAGAGTAACACCGAGCTCCAGTGCACGCTAGGAAGTAAACTACGAGGGAAATTCTGGACAGCCGGTATGCTGTCAAAATAAACCGACGTTCTGGTTGCACAACTGGACGCAGTACAGCTCAGGCCCCACAAGTGCGACAGTGGTTGCGCAACCGCTAGCTGCTTGGCCGTCATTCCTCATCGCGCGCAGATGTCCGCGCCAACTGCTGTACATTACGCTTCCAGCAGATGTTCACCACTGACTGCACACCAGCTGGAGGCCGCCGCATTCGCTCAGGGCTGTTCGACCTTCAGTCTCGTTATTTCACTGGCGCATACATCTCCGCCGCCAAATTATATAGAATATGTTCAACTCGCCTCGATAGTATCACTTTCCCTTACCCGTAATTATGAGTGAAAAACCACGGGCAGTGGGCATTTAATGGTATTTTCCCGGTCCAACAGTTGTCAAAGAACAGAGAGCGACGGTGAACGATTTGGGAAACTAGATACCACTGATAAATGTTGCTCTAGCGAGGTGCGTACTTCTCAGTCATAGCTACGGATCCAAATCGTGGAACCTAGGAGCGATGGACATCTAAAAAAATCTGTAGCCTTTTCAAGCCATTCATTATTAAGCCAATAAGTTTACTGGTGCGCAACAAGAACCTGCTTTTGACTGCTCCCCATACAACGACCCAGCCGAATAAAATATTCGCCAAAAGCTGTCTAGAAAGGCACACAAACAAAGCAGTGACAGATAATTTCGAAGAATGAGTAATGCAGCGGTAACGACTATCTGAAAATGGACACATGTCTATACTGTGTCCAAAATTACTTTAGGATTGGCACTTCAGAAGGAGCACGTGGAGGCACGGAACAGAGATGCCACGTTCCGCACAGAACACACGCTCCCTCAAACAGGTATACTAAGGTTCGTTTGAGCAGTTGCCAGAGAGCGCCAGAAAACAGGAGTTGCTCCGCATGCGCAACTGCGATGACGCAGGAAGCCCCTGCTTAGTCTCTGCTTTGCTCATACGTCGTTAGTCGCATTTCTGTTTGGAATTTCGTTCGTACTGGTGCATTATGTGACCATGTGCAGCATTGAGCATGTTGTTCGGAGTTATCGTACTTACGGCAATTGTTTTATCATATCCTATCCAGATAAAGAATGCAAAATACCAGAGCAGTCCTGTCGCAACATTCATCTCAAACGACCCTAATCTTTTGCTATGTAGCGACTTTAACCTTGTTTTCGTACTCTGCAATATTGCTATGTAACATTTCGAATCAGGTTTATATCCACGCTGCACTGCAAAAAGCTAATAAGGAGGAATACAAATTTCTTGCAAAAATAAAAATAAAAACATTGTTTGCGTACACCTGCACTAAGAGTAACATTGTACAACAAACTTTTCACGACTGTTTAAAAATGTATAAAAAATTAACAAGCTTATCTGTAAAATCAAGAAACTGTACAATTGGCAGTTTATCTAGGAATAAACATAAAGCCATGTGGCGAGTTACAACGATAAAACACGGAGTCCTTCCAGTCTATAATTTACCGAAAAATGGCGTTCTGTAAATTTAAGCCGTAACTAAATTAAGAAATAACAAAAAGCTTACAGGCGGTATCAGACGGGAGTTGAAACATGTCTTGTGATGCTACGCTTATAGTTACCGGAGAATACGCCATTGAGTTAGAAATGTTTTGTATTTCACAAGGCCCGAATCTTCTACATTTCAGTGAGGATAATTCGAGTTTTTCTCAAAATTGCATCGTACTGCATTATGTAACTGAAATCCAGGGACTGACCTTCAAATGTTATAAGTATGCAAAAAATTCAAGGAGACCCGTCCATGAGGTCCCCTTGTTAAGTTTATTATATGCGGCACATTTCGATGGATGGGGAATCGTTAAGTTTGTTTCCCCACTCTCGGAAAATAGTGATTAAGGGGACACGATTAAAATCATTCTGCAGCTCTGCCAGCGCGGCTCTTCCACGAACAGTGGCAGCGCTTTGGGAGAGCTGAGACGCGGCCAGAACAACAAAAAGCGGCAGCCAGGTGACTGGAGCAGCCGGTTCGCTAATTGTGCCGCAATGGCAGCAGGAAGCGCCGGCAATGCGCTTCCGGGCTGCCCGCTTCCTCTGCTCTGGCAGCGGGCCCCAGGCTTAGGCTGTCCCCGAAACCGCAAATAACTATACTGCAATGGTACCTATGCGCGGTAGCGGCTTTATTTCACTACAGCCAGCCTGAATCTCTTCTTTCCATTAGTTCTAGTAGCACCGACGCTGTTCGATTTGTTCCTGCGTCTCAATGTTATACTCAGAATGCTTTGGAGACACGAGAGATGACCGCCACGCAAATGACATGTACGTGACCCACTGAAATAACAGATGAGTGAATGTGACCATCACGATGTTGGGAGAAGCGCTAACACGCTATGCTAGAGATTGTCTTAGAACAGAATGACTGAAGCCCGAGTATCAATCTCGTTTAAGGGAGCTGCAGATACATCCGCTCCGATTTATCGGCCGACCTACGAACTACGTGCAGGTTTGCAGGTCGTCCGACAGACCCATTTTGCTTGTCGGTTGGGTGTTATCACACAACAGCCGACCCTGCCCCTCCCCCTCCCCCCCCCCCCCCAATCGCTTAATTATCGGTTGGTTATAATAAAACTCTCCCTATTTAACACTTTATCATACGGAAACTAATTACCGTGCGAGTACCAAACTTGATAGCATTAATGTCCAGAGTATGAGGTACATGATTTCCATGTGTCACAGCGCCACCGTCCAGTTCTAACTATGGCCACAAGGTGATTAGTAGTCTCACACACCTGACCAGTCGCAGTTCACTTGCTGACGTGTCAATATGAGTTTGGACAAAATGTGAGCGGGGCAGGTCTATTATCAAAACAATAGTAATGCTGCAGCTGCACTTCGAAAATATCTCCGGCTGAAAGGATTACGGAAGAATCCTCTGTCTCCGCCTGCTGTGCGGAGCATGATGATGAAGTTCGAGTCAACTGAAGAACTGAACATAATCAACTGGAGAACTGGGCGTCGCTCCGGATAAGTGGCACCACGATACTGTCGCATGAGAAGTAGCACATGAGGACGCAAGATGTCTGTGAAGTGCCGCTATGCTGTCAGGAGTTCCTTCAAACATTACCAGTCGTGACCTGAAGTCATACCAGAGCCATAACGCCAGGACTAATACCACTGTGCATCTCCAAAATATTGGAAGAATGGGACCGGTCCCCAGGTCGCCGCCATACTCGCCGATGATGGTCACCCGAACTAGGGCACACCGTGATTCATAGCTGAACGCTCTGCGACGACATTCATCAGCAGTCCATCCTTCGCGGTCACAGCACCACTCTAAATGCAGCCGTTTGTGTTGTGGCGTTAACGACAGCTTGTTCCCTAGTCCGGCTGCTGCTAGACTCTGACCAATGGTTCTGAATGACGCAGAATGTACCAAGGAGTCCATTACTTTTTCTGGGGTGTCAGGCGAATATGTGACCTTGGTGCACATTACGGCGATCCTCCACCGTGGGGGTCAGACGTGGGCTGCTCCAGCCTTGACTACGAGTACGCCAGACCCAAACGCCTGCCCTCACGTTCCCGGGCAGTTTAACACCCGACCACAGTCACAGACAAATGCCCCAAACTGCACGATTCGACGAGCCGACCAAGTGAAACACAATGAGTACCCTTTTACACTGTCAGGTACTGATAACCGTATCTCAGACCAGTACACCCTACAAGGCCTGTAATGATATTAACACGAACAACATAAATACACTCCTGGAAATTGAAATAAGAACACCGTGAATTCATTGTCCCAGGAAGGGGAAACTTTATTGACACATTCCTGGGGTCAGATACATCACATGATCACACTGACAGAACCACAGGCACATAGACACAGGCAACAGAGCATGCACAATGTCGGCACTAGTACAGTGTATATCCACCTTTCGCAGCAATGCAGGCTGCTATTCTCCCATGGAGACGATCGTGGAGATGCTGGATGTAGTCCTGTGGAACGGCTTGCCATGCCATTTCCACCTGGCGCCTCAGTTGGACCAGCGTTCGTGCTGGACGTGCAGACCGCGTGAGACGACGCTTCATCCAGTCCCAAACATGCTCAATGGGGGACAGATCCGGAGATCTTGCTGGCCAGGGTAGTTGACTTACACCTTCTGGAGCACGTTGGGTGGCACGGGATACATGCGGATGTGCATTGTCCTGTTGGAACAGCAAGTTCCCTTGCCGGTCTAGGAATGGTAGAACGATGGGTTCGATGACGGTTTGGATGTACCGTGCACTATTCAGTGTCCCCTCGACGATCACCAGTGGTGTACGGCCAGTGTAGGAGATCGCTCCCCACACCACGATGCCGGGTGTTGGCCCTGTGTGCCTCGGTCGTATGCAGTCCTGATTGTGGCGCTCACCTGCACGGCGCCAAACACACATACGACCATCATTGGCACCAAGGCAGAAGCGACTCTCATCGCTGAAGACGACACGTCTCCATTCGTCCCTCCATTCACGCCTGTCGCGACACCACTGGAGGCGGGCTGCACGATGTTGGGGCGTGAGCGGAAGACGACCTAACGGTGTGCGGGACCGTAGCCCAGCTTCATGGAGACGGTTGCGAATGGTCCTCGCCGATACCCCAGGAGCAACAGTGTCCCTAATTTGCTGGGAAGTGGCGGTGCGGTCCCCTACGGCACTGCGTAGGATCCTACGGTCTTGGCGTGCATCCGTGCGTCGCTGCGGTCCGGTCCCAGGTCGACGGGCACGTGCACCTTCCGCCGACCACTGGCGACAACATCGATGTACTGTGGAGACCTCACGCCCCACGTGTTGAGCAATTCGGCGGTACGTCCACCCGGCCTCCCGCATGCCCACTATACGCCCTCGCTCAAAGTCCGTCAACTGCACATAAGGTTCACGTCCACGCTGTCGCGGCATGCTGCCAGTGTTAAAGACTGCGATGGAGCTCCGTATGCCACGGCAAACTGGCTGACACTGACGGCGGCGGTGCACAAATGCTGCGCAGCTAGCGCCATTCGACGGCCAACACCGCGGTTCCTGGTGTGTCCGCTGTGCCGTGCGTGTGATCATTGCTTGTACAGCCCTCTCGCAGTGTCCGGAGCAAGTATGGTGGGTCTGACACACCGGTGTCAATGTGTTCTTTTTTCCATTTCCAGGAGTGTACTCTCTACCTGTCACAGCCAATTGCAACTCTAATCACATAGATACCCACCTATGGTGTGTATATGTACGAAGTTACTTCAGCATATGACGATTTCTTCGAGGTGCTTTTTTCGTTTTTTACGGCAAATGTAGTTCACAGGAAAACACAAACCTTTCTCATCACTACTATGAAGGACTATTTGGCTATGAAGGAATACTGAACCCTAACTGCACTCTTAACTGGACCACACACAGAATCAATTCATCGTCTGTATGGTTGTAATATAATTATTGTTTTCACATATCTTTCAAGTAGGAGCTGATTGGGCTTTACTGCCCTGTGATCCGACTGCTTTTTAGTTCCTATTTCAGAAAGAATTTCAAATTCCAATAAGTAAATACACTATTATATACTGAAGAGCCAAAGGAGGTGGTACAGGCATGCGAATTCAAATACAGACACATATAAATAGGCAGAATACGGCGCTGCGGTCGACAACGCCTATATAAGACAACAAGCGTCGGGCGCAGCTGTCAGATCGGTTACTGCTGGTACAACGGCAAGTTATCAAGATTTAAGTGAGCTTGAAAGTGGCGTTGAGTCGGCGCACGAGCGATGGGACACAGCATCTCCGAGGTAGCGATGAAGATGGGAATTCCCTGTATGACCAATTCCACGTGTGTACCGTGAATATCAGGAATCCGGTAAAAAATCAAATCTCCGACATCGCTGCGGCCGGAAAAAGATCCTACAAGAATGGGACCAACAACGACTGAAGAGAATCGTTCAACGTGACAGAGGTGCAACCCTCCCGCAAACTGCTGCAGATTTCAATGCTGGACGATCAACAAGTGTCAGCGTGCGAACCATTTAGCGAAACATAATCGATATGGGCTTTTGGAGCCGAGGGCCCAGCCGGCCGTAGTGGCTGAGCGCTTCTAGGCGCTACAGTCTGGAACCGCGCGACCGCTACGGTCGCAGGTTCGAATCCTGCCTCGGAGATGGATGTGTGTGATATCCTTAGGTTAGTTAGGTTTAAGTAGTTCTAAGTTCTAGGGGACTGATGACCTCAGAAGTTAAGTCCCATAGTGCTAAGAGCCAACCGAAGGCCCACTCGTGTACCATTCATGACTGCACGGCACACAGCTTTACGCCTCGTTTGGGCCCGTCAACCCCGACATTCGACTGTTCATGACTGGAAACAAGTTGCCTAGCCGGACGAGTCTCGTTTCAAATTGTATCGAGCGGATGAAAGTGTACGGGTAGGGAGACAACCTAACGAGTCCATGGACTCTGAATGTCAGCAGGGGACTGTTCAAGCTCGTGAAGGCTCTGTAGTGGTGAGGGGCGCGTGCAGCTGGAGTGATATGGGGCCCCTGATAGTCTAGATACAACTCTGACAGGTGACACGTACGTAAGCATCCTGTCTGATCACCCGCATCCATTCATATCTATTGTGCATTCCGACGGACTTGGGCAATTCCAGCAGGAGAGTGCGACATCGCACACGTCCACAATTCCTACAGAATGGTTCCAGGAGCAATCTTCTGAGTTTAAGCACTTTCGCTGGGCACGTATCTCTCCAGACATGAACATTATTGAGCACATCTGGGATGCCTTGCAGCGTGTTGTTCAGAAAAGATCTCCACCCCCTCGTACCCTTTATGGGCAGCCCTGCAGGGTTCATGGTATCAGCTCCCTCCAGTACTACTTCAGACATTAGTCGAGTCCATGCCACGTCGTGTTGCGGTACTTCTGCGTGTTCGTGGGGGACCTACACGATATTAGGCAGGTGTGCCAGTTTCTTTGGCCCTTCAATGTATAAACTGAATAAAATGGGAAGAACTGTAAAACGACAAAGATAACTTGCAATCTTTTCGTCTCTAGAGACTTCTTTCAAAAGTTATGTTCCAACAGCTTCTTACCGCACGTGGTAAGTCGTTTACAAAATAGTCTTAGCTAAGAAATCCTAAGTTACAATTACAGGACATTCTACAAACCAATCTTCTGATTTCTTCATTTTATTCGTGACTCATTACCAACACAGATAAACTTACAAGTATATAGATTAAGAATGTAATTTTATATTCGTGGTGACAAAGTTCTCGCAACAATAGACACTTCGTCGAACAGTAGTAAGTTATCACTTTTTGGTTTCAGAAGGCACAGCTTCGTCTTCGGTGCCTGGACTTTTCCTCGATACGTACGTAATATTCCATCCAGCTTTTGGAACCCGCCCAGCTGCTCAGCATTGGCGACGGGACTGGGAACCCGACCATACGCCTGCCACATGCAGTGGCTAGACGCCGCAGTCGCAAAGGCGCTCATCGCAGATTCCAACCGCGTGGCGACTGCTCACGTCCAGGAAGCCACCAACACTGAAACGCGGTCGCCTCAACCAACTGCGTCCTGATTTTAACCCAAGTTTACGACCACGCGACTGTGGATGTTCTTCCCGAAGCGCTCACATACTATTAATTCCTGGTCACATACGCAAAGACAAACAGGTTTCGCGCAAGACTGAGTGCGAGCGATGCAGTGTTTACATTTAGAGCCGTCGAGGGCAGCGGCGGGACACGTAAAGTCGAGAACTAATTCGCGGTAGCTTGTCTGCAGCTGTCCGCAGCAGTGATACGAAATCGTCTCCAGGCGGAAAGCGACCGCTAGCTAGCGTGTGGCACGAGGCGCTACGTGTTCATCGTTGGAGCTGCCGCCCTGGCCTGTTATCGAAACACAACAGGTAACACAATCGCTACATCTTGCACTAATTGCTTTGATGACAAATTACGCACTAATTCGGTATGTCCTAACGAACACGTTACCTTTCCAACGATGATAATTCATCTCTTTAGTATTAAGTCTGTTGTCACCTCCCAACTCGCATGTTGTATCTATTCACATTATAACATCTACATCTCCATAACTACTCTGCAGTTTACACTCAAATGTTGGCAGATGGCTCTTCGAACCACCTCCATACTATTTCTGTACCATTCTACTCTCTAACAGCGAACCGAACGAGGTGGCGCAATGGTTAACACACTGGACTCGCATTCGGGAGGACGACGGTTCAAATCCGCGTCTGGCCATCCTGGTTTAGGTTTTCCGTGATTTCCCTAAATCGCTTTAGGCAAATGCTGGGATGGTTCCTCTGAAAGGGCGCGGCCGACTTCCTTCCCCATCCTTCTCTGATCTGATGGCACCGATAACCTCGCTGTTTGATCCCTTCCTCCAAGTCGACCTACCAATCTAACAGCGTGTGGGAAAAGAAACACTTAACTCTTACTGAACGAGCTGTGATTTCTCTAATTTCGTTATGATGATTATTTCTCCTTATGTAGGCTGGCGACAATAAAATTGTTCACATTACGAGGAGAAAGATGGTGTTTGAAATTTCATGAAATGATCTCGCAGCAACGAAAAACGACTTTGTTTAATGATTGCCATCCCAACTCGCTTATTTCCGTGACACCCTCCCCCCTACTGGCGTGCTAGTAAAAAATGAGCTGTCCTCCTCTGAATTTTTGGAGTCCTCCGTCAATCCCACCTGGTAAGGATCCCATACAGAACAGGAATACTCTGGCAAAGGACGAACAAGCGTAGCTTACCCAGTCTCTTTAGTATACCTGTTGCATAAACGTAGTTTTTCGTTCGCCTTCCCCACAACGTTATCTATGTAATCGTTCCAACTCAAGTTGTTCGTAATTGTAATTCCTAAGTATTTAGTCGAATTGACAGCCTTTAGATTTGTGTGATTTACTATGTAATCGAAATTTAACGGATTTCTTTTTGAACTCATGACGATGGCCTCATACTTTTCCTTACTGAGCGACTATTACCACTTTTCGCACCACTCAGATATCGTGTCTAAGTCACTTTGCAATTCACTTTGATCTTCTGGCGACTTTACTAGACACAGGCTCATTGCAGCCTATCGCAATGCGACTTAGAACTGTTCTGTCACGTCTTCTTCCATCGGCACTTACGAGCTATGTTCGACGTGTACTACTACTACTACTACTACTACTACTACTGCTACCACCACCACCACCACCACCACCACCAGCATTCTCCCCCAACGTACAAACTCTATAAAACCTTAAATCCGTTTTTCATTACCTTGCACTAGCTTGGAGGGTCATGCCTCAAACTAATGAAACAAATGTGCAAACAGGAAAGTAATTATACAGGCGATCTATTGTGACAAGTACTGTTGGGGTCTTTAGCGGCTCTGAAATAAATATTGTTTAACGTTTCAATCTTGAAAATCATAGTGACCTTCCATTTCTACACTGTACTCTGGAGAGTAAGTAGACACGTGACCACCACGTTTAGTTTGAACACTATAGGGTTTCAGTTGTATGATCATACGGGAGGCGTTATGAAAATGTCTTCTTATAGGCGTTCGGAGTCAAATAAAGATGGGACGTTTTATTTCTGAGATATGCATTTGGCACCTTGGCACCTGCGCGGATTCTTAAGGTACACTTCTTGTACAATTGTACAAATAAATATCAAATAAATGTGATACAGTTTTATAAGAAGCGTAAAATAAAACTAGTTATTAAGAAGAAAAATATGAATTGTAAAATGTTGGATCACGTTTTATTGCAAAACTGTTTACGAGTAATCTTTGTGAATGAATAACACCTTTCTATTCGCCATGGAGGAGACCTGCTTCACCTGTTTTGAACTACTACTACTCTTCAGCAATCTAAAACTTCAAAAAAATGGTTCAAATGGCTCTAAGCACTATCGGACTTAACATCTGAGGTCATCAGTCCCCTAGACTTAGAACTACTTAAACCTAACTAACCTACGGACATCACACACATCCATGCCCGAGGCAGGATTCGAACCTGCGACCTAGCGGTCTCGCGGTTCCAGACTGCAGCGCCTAGAACCGCACGGCCTCTTCGACCGGGTCTAAAACTTCGTGATATTGACGGGTTACCGCCAGAGGTGTTAAAATCTGACCGAAACAGAAAAATGTAATCTAGTGGTTGTTTTTCCCCTTACATATACCTGTCATGCAAAAATAGCAGTGCGTTTAAACGACAATAAGATGTATCGGTTACACTTCTGTAATTACCTGACGATATGTCGAAGCAAAAATAGGGTGTTCGTTCTAGCGTAGAAAAATGTAACTATTTAATAATGCTTTGACCGACAAAATAACCTGAAATCACTACAGGCATATCATTTTTGCACATGCTGTATCAAAGTCAGTTAGTTCTTTATGTATTCCTTGCGGTAAACATATCGTACCCTGTCGATGGCAAGGTCGCTGAAGCCGTAGTCCACTTCATCAAGGAATAATTAAGGATTTCGGTCTTGGGAAGCAATGACCGATTTGAATTGCTCTGAAGTACCAACTTATTCCTGCCCGCAGCTTATTTCCTTCGACGCTACTTTCCAACACTATAAGAGCAAACTTTACTATCTAAAAGGGAAACCGGTTGTCCGTCCGACATCCTATTCAGTACGCTTCGACTTAAGTGTTTTGCAGGACTGTATGGGAGGGTGGTACTGAATCGCACGCTGTACAAGGGCAAGAGGAAACGCCAATAACAGAAATCGGCATGCTAGCCCATCCACTGACAATTCGACGCGCGGCCTCGACACGTGTCTGAATCGCATGCCTGCCTCGCGAACAAACGCGTTGTTGCGCTGTCCCGTGACGGTCACATGACGTGAGAGTTTGAGCAAGTGAAACATACGTGGAAACCATCAAACTATAAGAAAGACGGTACTGTACGCATCTTAAGAGAGGCAGGGAAAGCAGGTCACGAAAATAAAAAGCCGGGATAACGTAATACCTAATCAGATATTAATTTAGCATCATTCGTTCATGTTAAGAGATTTCTTATCGGACTGGTGTGCAAATGTCGGACCGAGATTTGAAATCCGACTTCTATTTCTGGTGAACTCACAACTGGGTGAGTCTTATAAATCAGCTGAGAGCTTCACTCGGTGTAATCCGCTTAAAATACTCGCCTGTAGTAGCTAGGTTCCACTGTTCATTCCGTTCTGTTTCGTTTCACCTAGAGCAGTTGAAAGAAAATTCTACAAACAGTTAGCAGAATGCAAAAAGTAGGAGATCTTTCATGCACTTGCTTCCTTCATCCATGACCGCATCAACATTATTTCGGTGTGTGTGTGTGTGTGTGTGTGTGTGTGTGTGTGTGTGTGTGTGTGTGTGATCAATGAAGAGGAAAGCACTTTTTCCTTTTCTAAAGCACAGCATCACTCACATAATGAGGATACCTCCAAGATTTATTTAACGGCTCACCACGGTACCCGGGGTATTCATACAATCTAGTCAATAAGTCAGACCATTCTTCGAATGGGAGAAACACAAGAATTTGTACTGTACAGAGAAATTTCTGAAGACGGTAGCGGAACTAATTATTATTATTATTATTATTATTATTATTATTATTACCAGCATGTCGAGCATTCGAAAACGCAATAGATAGTGTGGCCAGATTGACGTATGTGTACAAAAGGCAATGTCATGACTGACTGATTGACTGGTTGATTGACAGACAGACAGACTGACTCATCCATTCACTGACTAATCATCGCCCAGCCCAAACCACTAAGGATAGAAACCTGGAGTTTGCAGACGGTGTTGATCTTATACTGTAGTTGTCGTTTAAGATGTGAATTTTCGATGTTCCAAACCCCATGGGGATGAAACAGGGAAAACAAGACTTTTTAAAATATGTCGTTGTTAATACAATTTGGAAGCTGTATCTACGAAAAACTGGTATGTGAATTATCTAGCAGAAATAAAGAAATGCTTGTTTCAGCATATTTCGAAATTCAAACACTAAAGCGGTAAAATGGTGGGTGATTTGTTTTTAATGCTAAATCATTTTTGAAGTACATCTATGAAATCTGGTATTTGACTCCTCTATCAAAATTTTTTAAAAAAATACGTGTTTCACTGTTTTTGTAAAATAAACCCTAAGGGGATGAAAATATTTCGTTACATTAAACGTGTTAGTGGATGAAAATTTCTATAGAAATATCACCACAAGAACTCAAAAGGCACGATGAACAAAAACCTCTGTCTCCAGCTACGTGAATCACTTCTTGGTCAAAAGTATGTTAAAAGAGCATTTCTGTATGGCCCACAAAAAACCGATTAAAGAAAACAAAAAACGTCTGTGCAGGTCTTACAGTCTACGCGCGCGACGCAGCGGGCGCTAAGCCAGTTCTTACTTTAGTGATGGCTACCACCTCCTTGCGCCCAACCCGGGAATTATTTCGTTTATACCCTCCATACAGCTTCGGTGTTCCTCTACCTAAGAGCAACCAGTGACAAACGCGTTCGACTTCTGTTCCAAAAACACTTCGTCGCGCTATTGGCACAGTAGCAGCACGGGGAAGGTACTGTCAGCATGTTAGGCCGTTTGTGCAACGGGCCTGGAAAGCAACGCGGAAACGCGCGTCGAGCTCGCTCCGTGGCGCGCCGGCACGCTAGCCGCGGATGTCGCGGCCTGGGCAGAGGCAGCGCCAGCAGCAGAGGGCGACCACGCGGAAGGGTGGCCGGAACAATGGGTGGGAAGCGGAGTGCTGCACTGTGTGCCGTGTGGGAGCGGCGCGCTCGCGCTGTTAACGGTGCCGCTGCCCGAGCCTGCGCCACCAACCGCGACGGCTGCAGACCCGCCACTTGCGGCTAATTGCAGCCGCCACACGCCTAATCACATCAGCCGGGGCACTCTGCTGTGTTACACCGTGACCGTCGTTATGATCGTCTCTCTGTCTACTAGAGCTGGCCTTCAAAATGCTATACAATGAGGTGACAAAAGTCGTGGGATAGCTCCTAATATCGCGTCGGACCTCCTTTTGCTCGGCATAGTGCAGCAACTCGACGTGGCATGGATTCAACAAGTCATTGGAAGTCCCCTACAGAAATATTCAGCCACGCTACCTCTACAGCCGTGCATAATTGCGAAAGTGTTGCCAATGCAGGAAGTTGTGCACGAACTAATGTCTTTCTTATGTTCGATGGGTTTCATACCGGCCGATCTGGGTGCTCAAATCATTCGCTCGATTTGTCCAAATTATTCTTCAAACCAATCGCGAACAATTTCGGCCAGATGACATGGCGCATTGTCAGCCACAGAAGTTCAAATGGTTCAAATGGCTCTAAGCACTATGGGACTTAACATCTGAGGTCATCAGTCCCCTAGACTTAGAACTACTTAAACATAACTAACGTAAGTACATCACACACATCCATGCCCGGGGCAGGATTCGAACCTGCGATCGTAGCAGCAGCGCGGTTCCAGATTGAAGCGCCTAGAACCGTTCGGCCACAACGGCCGGCGCACAGAAGTTCTAGCGTTGTTTGCGAACACGTGGCCAAACAACCATTTACAGTCAATGATCGATTCAGTTGGCCCAGAAGAACCAGTACAGTCCATGTAAACACAGCCCACACCATTATGGAGCCACCAGCAGATTGCACAGTGCCTTGTGGACAACCGGGGTCTATGGCTTCGTTGGCTCTGCACAACACTCGACTCCTACCATCAGCTCTTACCAACGTCTAGGGTCCAAGCCATATGTTCACAAGCCCTGGAGAGGCGCTGCAGGCGATGTCCTGCTTTTAGCAAAGACACTCGCGTTGGTCATCTGCTGCCATAGCCCATTACCGCCAAATTTCGCCGCACTGTCCTAACGAATATGTTCGTCGACGTCCTACAATGATTTCTGCGGTTATTTCATGCAGTGTTGCTCGTCTGTTAGTACTGACAACTCTAGGCAAACGCCGCTGCTCTGTGTTGTCCGTGGTGAGAGGTAATGCCTGAAATTTGGTATTCTCGGTACACTCTTGACTCTGTGGCTCTCTCATTACTGAACTCCCCACCTATTTCCGAAATGGAATGTCCCATAAGACTAGCTCCAACTACCAAAGCCTGTTAAATCCCGTAGTGCGGCCGTAATCACGTTGGAAACCTTTTCACATGAATCACGTGAGTACAAATGGCAGCTCCGCCAATGCACTGCCCTTTTATACCTTGAGTACGTGATACCAACGCCATAAAAATAACGACAATCCATACCAACTCACCCTCGGCATTTTTTAGTGACGTTCTCCGTTCGGCAGGGATCACGTCTCTGTACAGGGTCCCCCTGGAGAAATGGTCAATATTCAGGAATGTGACATCAACGATCAACCAAAGCAAGGAAGTAAAGAAAATATGGACTCTGAATGCATACCTTATGAGGTATGAGTACTTGTTCAGTGGAAGAGATGTGTTCGCGGTAGAAAAGATTAACACGAGCTCATAGCTCTTAAGGCGTTACTTACAGCTCATGATTACTGGACTTTTTTTCTTGTTTTGGTCAATATTAAAGCTCTCAAAACATGGAAAGTGATGACCTTGCACTAGAAGACGTTTGTTTCACAGTATCGAAAATGAAGAAGTGTGCACAGCTCTTCAGGTATGCATTTCAGAGTCTATGTTTACTAGACTATTTTGTTTCGCATGATCGTTCCTGTCATATACCTCAACACTGATCGTTCCTCCTGGGACACCCTGTATATGAACAGCATATCGATGGCGAGAGAGATTGTACAAATTAGTTTGCTTGTACGTCCAGATACAAGCAAAAGCTAAGTAACTTTGATATTTTTGGTCTTCCACTTAGCCACTTCTAAGTGCAGCACTACAGCTAGAGATCAGCGCGGATAAGAGAAACGCTATCTGCGTCGGCAAACCACGTTCAAGTGCGTGGCAAAGGATACTTCCCACTGTACGGCGTATTAGGTTTTCCTGCTGTCCCGCAACAGTTGATAACTGCTTGAAAGCCTCTGTGCGCGCCGTAAGTAACCTAATCTTGCCTTCGAGGCCACTACGGGAGCGATACTTAGGGATTTCTAGTATACGCCTGTATCCCCCCACTTGAAATTGTATACGTAGGGTTTGCGAGATAACTGGCGTCTATCTTCAAGCGGTTGCCAGTACAAGTTTCTGAACATCCCCGTAACGCTTTTCCAAGGGTCGAACAAACATGGGACCATTCATGCTGCCTTTTCTATACGTTCAAGTCACCTGTTAATCCTACTTGATATTGGTGCCACATGTTCAAAGGTGTGTCGCACGAGTGATTCGTATGCTGTATCTTTTGTAGACTTTTTTTTTTTTTTTTTTTACAGCATCCTACCAATGAACTCAAGCCTGCCACGTGTTTTACCCACGACTAAGCCTTTATTTTTAGGAGCTGACCGATTCCACTCATTTTTCTGAACAGTTCAAAATGGTTCAAATGGCCCTAAGTACTATGGGACTTAACATCTGAGGTCATCAGTCCCCTAGACTTAGAACTATTTAAACCTAACTAACCTAAGGACATCACACACACCAATGCCCGAGGTAGGATTGGAACCTGCGACCGTAGCAGCAGCGCGGTTCCGGACTGAAGCGCCTAGAACTGCTCGGCCACAGCGGCCGGGTTTCTGAACAGCTGAAGTTGTCACTACTTACACCACATCGAAATGTTATCGATATTTGGGAGAGTATTTGAGAAGATGTATTTTCAGACAGTACTTCATAGTAAACAATTGCATCATACACAAAACGTTTGAGTTTGCTGTTTATATTGTCTGCCAGGTTATTAATATATAACATGAACACACAGGATCCCATCATCACACTTTCTAGGTGCACGCACACAAACTTCTGATCTCTTTCTCGTTGCGCTTTTCTTAGTTCATTGTCTTTTACACATGCTCCAGTGTTACATTCGAGCGACCTTTCCTGTGGGCACTGCTGCAATTTTTAATTAACCAGTACAAATAATCTACGCATTTGAAGGCTATACCATAACATTGAGAGCAAATATGTGGTGATTTCGGAGATTGCTTTCAACTCAATATTATTTAGTACGCATGGAAATCTTGGCTCTGTCATTCAGTGGTTAAGTAGCAGATTATGAATCCAAAGTCTCGGAATTGGATCAACAGTCGATCATAAGTATTTTTCTGCCACTCGTCTCTTTCTCCCCTGGCAGTGACTTGCCAAGGTGAAATATGGGAAGTTGCAGCGTGGTTCGGATCCCACGTCAAACTATGGGTCTCGCGGAGAGAAGGGTTGTAGGACGGCTAGGGCACACCAAGTTTAGCAATGTGCTGTTCATGCCGACCTTCTGGTTGGATATAGTTTGACTTCCTATGGATGTAAATGATGTAAATAGAACAGGGTCCTTGCTTTCCACTCTCACGGGGGCCAATTCACCCAGTCAGTTACTGGGTAACTCCATTTCCAAGAGGCGGTAGTTGGCATTACGTGCATTTACGACAGCCTGACGAGACAATGTTCCTGATTTCTGCTGTGCTTCTTCCAGCAATACAAAAGTGGATCATCAACAGCGTCATCGACTAACAATCTCTGGAATATTCTAATAGTAAATTGAACAGTTCACAAACATACACTAATGATTAGATACGAAGGAGTCTACCACGAAAAGCTATTGTTCCCAACAAAATGGAACCACAACGATTATTATTTGATTACTAATCGCCACCAACAGACTTCGGGCAAGCACAGGTATTTACAGCCGACTGCAGAATGGTTCTACTGTCGCCAATGTAGGTTCCGCGTCAGGACCGTGAAGACAAAATAAGACAGATTTAGGCCTCTTACGAAGTGACATAACACCGTCGTATTTCTCTCGCCCCATCTGTGAGTGGAAAGGAAAGGAACTGACTGGTAGTAGTACATGCGACCCACCGCTATACACGATATGGTAGCTTGCGAAGTATGTAACTAGGTGTAAAGAAGCAAATATACTGTTTTCTCCGTGGCTGGGACAAAATTTCTTGAGTACTGATCGTGTCCCTAAAAATGAAAAAAAAAAAAAAACTCTTAGCCACATGACACCGGCTGTCCAGTCCTGTCTCGGTCATCGTGATGCAACAACGTTTTTAGAGGCTGTCGAAGACCGCCCACCGTCGGCAAACGGATATTTCTTCAGAGCGAGCGCACTTTCGCTCCCGTTATATCCGAGTTTCACTTTTGCGGCAGGGGAGAGGATCGAACCACAAGGCGCGGAAACGGGCGTAATTGGGCAATATATGGATGTCTAGGTTCCTGTTTGTTTTCCCTATCTATTTTATTTCCTCACACAAGCAATGTTGGTGATAGGCCGAAAAGTGGAAGACACCGACAGAGAAACTGTAGAACACCAGCTACTTAGTGTTGCGTCTAATTCGCAGTTATTAGCAGAGTATTATTATAAACCAGTATCACACTAGCATACCTTATGAAGAGCCTGGATATCATCGACAGAATACGACTTCGGCTACGCAGTACAATTTATGTAGAAACACAGCACCCATAAATACTTTAAGTAAACTGACTTACCAATTAGCACCATAAAATGTGAATCAACCTGACAGTGGAGAAAATTACAATTGCCGGGTAAATAATATGCTGTTCTCCCGTGAGTATAGCCTGCGGTGACAGTGTATATCTTATTTCGCAGTAATTACTCATGCTGTATCTTCACCTTGCAGACTCTATGTATCTTCACCTTGCAGACTAACCACACGTTCAAATCCTTGATTCGAAAGATATGGTGGTCGACTGAGAACTTCCCTGCCGCAGCGAGAGAAAGAAATCACGCAGTGGAAATGCTACCTACGACTTAGCATTGCCGAAAGGATTTTACATAAGGTATCGGCGCTTTCTTTAGTAAGCTTGTTGCAGATTTCTAGAAAAACTAATAGTAACACAGATTACTCAGAATCTGTACGTCGGCACCTCATGCATTAGGATTAATGCCTTCAAAGTCATTTTCATACCTGCAATAAGTTTATTTTGGCTCGTACTAACTTCCTGCCGGCCGTTGTGACCGAGCGGTTCTAGGCACTTCAGTCCGGAACGGCGCTGCTGCTACGGTCGCAGGTTCTAATCCTGCCTCGGGCGTGGACGTGGGTGATGTCCTTTGGTCTGTTAGGTTTAAGTAGTTCTAAGTCTAGGGGACTGATGACCTCGGATGTTAACTCCCATAGTGCTCAGAGCCATTTGAACTAACTTCCTCGTCTTTTTTCTCGGTTCATGGTTCTCCATAAGTAAGCAGTTGCTAATCATCATTTGTATACGAGTCAAGTGACCCGCACCGACAAAACTTCTCTCACGTTTAGGGCTTGCTGCTAAATAGTAACTACAGTAGTATACCTTTGTCTTGCTTTCACAAACCGTGCGTATTTCTCGCTGCAACTAAAACGACCTTATCAAGTTTGTTTCCTCTCGTCACTTTCATTTTCCCAAATCATTTTAGGAAAAAGTCGACATGGTTTCTAAAAATGTGCCAGGCCCTACAGAATTTCAACTTTCTTTCCCGTCAGAAGAAATTGTAAATTTAAATTAACTGTTATGTTTTCTTCTTCCTCTTATTATTTCTTGACCTGAAAGGTAACATTAAACACCTCACGCTGGATTTGATCACGGTCCGACAATTCCCAAGAGCGTAAGAGTGCTTGATGTGTCCGCGGATAACGCACGCACATCCCAGTAAAGTGTCCACTGAAAACTTTTTCAAGAACCTCTGGGACCACTTAGTTTGTGCTAAAACCGCTGAAGTTCAAATTTCAGGTTTGTATCTTGTAATATTAGGGAGTAAATATTTATTATTGTTGTTATTACATAAAATTCAGCACAGTGATCGTTTGGTGTTTTCTTTTATGCGATGAAGTTATAATAATGAAGGCATAAAAAATCATTTCAGTTCACAATTTCTGATATTGCGAAGTGCGGCTCGGTTGTTAAATGCCACACTAGGATCCAAAACATAATGTTCGAGCCCTGCTCAGTCCTTGGACTTTTTTATCTGTTACTTCTATTACCTCTAAGAATGTTTGTTAATGCGAAAAAAATTCTGAGTTGCACCGTGATGAGGGGTCACACTGAAATATAGATACCCTGTAACTGTCTGGCTAAGACAGTTCAAAAGGAGGAGGACGGCAATAGCGTACTATCTAAAATAAGACAATGCTTCGTAAAGCACTGCGGTGTTAAAACCAAACTTCAGGTTGATGACAGCCTTGTTTTTTTTATATTTTTTAATAGTGAGAAAGATAGGGCAGTATGTAGGCCATGGCCTATTCTAAGGAAATACTTTGGTATGCACAAAGAATCATTTGGGAAAATCCCAATTACTACAGGAAACAAAGTCAGCAACGTCACCCTGGTTCTTGTAAGAAAGAAGTACGATCTGTTGAAGCAAGACATTGGCGTAGTACTGCACTCAACATTTAGCACGGAGGCTTTAGAGTGAGAAATGTTTTATCGCTGCGCGTTATGACTCACTTGGCTGGTATAAATATTATTTTCATTGCTATTTTTATTTTGCAGTTTTTCCAGTATTTTATTATTCAGATATTCCTCCTAAAAAGTCTTCTTCTTATGACATATTAGAAAGTGTGGTAGATTCGTCATAAAATACAATGCTTTGAATCTATGGACTAAAATCAAAGTAAAATATGTGACATTTGGTACAAATACAAGCGAAATGCGTCTAGTGGATAGTACGCACAAACTGAGGCATTTAAATTTTCCTTAGTTATAACTTGAATAACGCGTACTGTGATTTGTTTGAGTGTAATCATCTGTCCCTCTCGATACGAGCACTTCATTAAATTAGCTCGAGTAACCCTGGACGAACCTCTAGGTCAGGATACTAAAAACATCGCAAAGCAGGAGAGAACAGAAATATACGCATCAGGTTGCTTGATAGTTTTTTTCAACGCAGCGATCAGAGTCGCTTATATTTCGCAGTTTGCTACAGAGCATTCGATGCGCCAGCGCTAAAGACTTCCAGCTGGGTATTTTGTATTACGAGCCCCTGGGCAGCAATGTTTCGGAATGGGGCACCCGAGTTGGCCAACTGTCTTGTCTGCGCAGCTGGCCGCTCGCCCACAGGCCGCGGCAGACGGTGGAAGAGCGAGCGGCAGCCGGAGCTTTGCAAGTGCGGGGTTTTCCCAGAAGCGTTAAAATAGATGATGCGAAAGTGGCTGCGCCAAGCACGGCAAAGCGTAACTTCCCCTCTCGTCGGATCCGCATCCTTGTGGAATACACGGGAACACGCTCTTCAGAGTTTTGTTCATTCGTCCTTCGAAGACGGTACTTTCGACCATAGGTCAAGCTAACTACAGTGAAAGAATGTTTCAATACAAATAGAACCTGTGGGTCACATTAACATCTTTTATAGTTGGATTGGATCTCTAAGAGGGTCGTACTTAATGATCCGTATATAGCGGCATGATTAGAGCGGATATCCTGGTAGTCTCTTTCCTAGAGTTTATCCTGTCGTACAGGGCAGACTCTTTTCATGATCTAGCACACTAATCCTTATTTTAACTTCGAGGTCAGACGCTCTTCCTGTCCCTAAAGTCGTCAGTTAAACTAATGGAGAAAAGTTGCGTGCGCCGTCTGTCAGTGAATCGTGCAAAATTCTATTGTGTGGGTTACCGTATTTAATCTGCTTGTGTTTCATAGGAGACTGGGACCAATCCAACACTCGCCTAAACGAGCATGGGAAACCTCCTAGAAATACAATGAGGCTGCCGTGTGAACCCGACCAACGACCATTAATTCGCCTCTCTGATTCGATCCACGGCCTCACCACCTTGCCTGGAGTAAGCTAGAGCGCTGCGTGTTTGGACTAACGAGTAGGGGAAGCTCAAGCACACTTTCGATAAACGTTGCAGGGCTCCCCGGGTCGTGGAGGGGGGGGGGGGGGAGGGGAAGAGGAATGAAATCGTCATTTCCCTAATACCTACATGTTGTACTTCTCACCGAGGCAGAAAAAAATCTGGCAATGAAAAAGAATGGCTGCTCAAGAACGTGTCACTACCACATCAAATATATTACAATATGGTACGTTAAGAGTCGAATTTTGCGTTTTGGTCGGGTAGTTGCCGGATATTTGATTCAGGCGATTATCCCAAGGTTTTTCTTACGATGAGGAACGATGTTTACTGATGACGAGTTCATCAGAGGTGTATCAGGAAGCTCTAATTGTACACGGTAAAGCCAGAAATTGGTTGTAGTTGTTTGAGAGGAACTTGCCAAGTATTAATCTGTAATTATTTAAGAAACTACAGTAAAACTAAATCAGGATGGTCGCATAGGGATTTGGGTACCTTTCCTCCCGAAAACACGAGTCCAGTGTCTTAGTCACCAAGCCACACTGAGGGTTCAGTGAACATAGTACGTACAGTGTACGTCACCACACAAGTACTGTAGTGTGTTAGTATGTCGTCCTAAGGATTCGTCCGGGAATAATTGATCTTATTTATAAAGCCAACTTACTGAAAGGACGCAGCCTATTATTAAACAGAACAATTGTACTTACAAGTGGTTAGATTTAAAACAAGACCATACCACCGCCAAAACGAACACTACGGTGATAAACGCCTATCTAGCAGTAGGTACTACAGTACCAGCACGAAACTAAAGGACTAATAATGATGTGACCAACTTGTACTTTAATTATTTTACTAAAACTTATAAAAGAACCTCATGTATCGGAAATAGCGCAACATATTTTCAATGGAAGATTTTTGTACAATAATAGCTATTGCCACATGGTTAAATAACTTCAATAGGGTTATAGCATTAATTAGGAAAGTTGATAATATACATTATCTGATCAACAGTATAAAAGAGAATGAGGAGTATTTGTGTTGTGACCAGAGAAGTAGTAACTACAGAGCTCAGTGACTTCGAACGTGGACTAGTCATTGCATGTCACATAAAAAAAACTCTCATCAGGGACATCACTCCTTCTACAGTTGCACAAGTCGACTGTTGGTGATGTGACTGAAGTGCACACGCGACAGAACAACCACAGCTAACACAAACCAGGCACACTTCACGTACAGACAGGAAGGGACTATCGACCATCGCGGAGTGTGGTTATTAACAAGTGCGAATATGACTCGCACTCTAAACGTTTCATACAAACTTAATTTTGCATATAGGTAATAACTTCGTGTGGCTCCATGTCCTGTGCAATTCTTTCTATTGGACGACTCTTCGGCATCTTGCGTATTTCTAATCTGTCCCAGTTAGCCAACCGGGAAAGCAGACCTCATCCAAACAGGAGAGGAGACCTGGAATCCTAAACGCGCGTTGTTTCTGGCGACTTCTCACCTCGTTGAGAGTGAAGGCTGGGTTAAAACGAAGACTGGTTAGGTTACAACGAAGACTGAAAAATCCATGGTTCGACCGAGATTCGATACCGCGACCTCTCGTTTTCCACGCACCCACTTTGCCGCTATACCACCAGGTTTTAAGCAGTGGTTTGCAAGTATCAAAGTATGTGACATATCGACATTGTCTTTTGATTGCATTGACTCAGAAGTTTTAATTGTTTAACCGCCGAGGGTCTTAGCATGTCACATAAATTTCTACTTGGTACCTCTTCTGGTTCCTGAGAAGATGGGGTCTTGACAGACATACTGACAACAAATTGCAAACAAATTTCATGTGATATAATTACTAATTAAAAATTTTCTGGTTTGTTCTTTCTTTGCTTGTACCGTGAAACCTTGCTTTTTGTCAAATTTCCTAATTCTAGGTCAATGGGAAGTAACCCATAACGAGCTTGCGTATATCAAGATACGTGCCGTAAATGGCTGTACCTTTTAATTACATAACTTAGAAGCTTAAATTATTTAACCATTAAGGGGCCGTAAACCTTAGCATGTGACAAATTTCATTTTGATATCTCTAACTGCTCCTTAGAAAAACACCTCTTAACAGCCGGAGAGACAAAGTGATCCTATAACGGTTCCGTTAAGACTGAGCTGCGCGGAACCCAAAAAATCGCATGAAATCAGCAGAAGGAATCGCTCGTGAGTTCCTTACTGCTATCAGCAGTCCAGCTAGCTCAGTGACTGAGCGTATGCAATTAAAAATTTTGGGTTATTGTGGACGAGCATCTCCTCATCAGTCACACATTTCTGGAGTCAATGCCAAATTATGCTTGTGGTAGTGTAAAGAACGACGTCATTGGACAGTGAATGACTGGAAGGGAGTGATCTGGAACTATGCTATACCCTGTGGCAATCCTATACCCTGTGGCAATCTGATGCAAGGCGTCTCAATTTGGCGAATGGCTCGAGAATGTGAACTGCGGAGGAGGTACTACCATGGTATTGCGGGCGGTTTTCGTGATTTCGGTATGGTTCCTTTGTGGTGCTTAAGAAAACGCTAAATGCAGAAGGATGTGAATACATTTTCCAGCACTGTGTACTGCGTACCACGGAGGAACAATTCAGAGACGATGACTGATTACATCAGCGTGACAATGCAACAGTGCACCATGTCATAAAACAGCACATGTACGTGGACAATAACATTCCTGAAATGGACTGGCCTGATCAGAATCCACTTTACTCACGATCCCCGTAAATGTAAGTCACTGCCGTCTGTGGTTTCGGCTCTTGTGGAAGAATGGACCTCTATTCTTCCACAGACACTTTCATAGGGCGTGTGATCAGCACAGCTCGAGCCTTCAAAAGGCGAAGGGTGGACATATGCCACTAAAAGGTGTCCGGTAATTTTTGATCAGATGATGTATTTGCTAACATCTCGAACATACGCCGTTAAACCGTAAAACGCGGTCCAAAATATCGATGAGAATCGATATGAAACTCGTGTGGCAATTTTATTACGTGGAAATTAACAGTGAACAAGTTTTGGAAGTACAGCTTGCCTCACAAAAAAGGGTCTTACATGTTGTCGCATAATACATTGTACCAAAGACGGACTTTTATAACCTTTGCTTAGGTAACTGCCTCCAAGACATATGTTAACGAACGGTAAAATTAAACGTTTCGAAACTGCTTAAGATATTCAACAACATATAGCTAGTTGCATGAATCACGTAGCACTTTGGAAATAATGGACCTAGGAAACCGGACATTTACGCCGTTTTTAAGGCATCTCTCGTGTACATGTAATCGACGTACTTTCAGCAGAAAACCATACTCGAAAAAGGCCACCCTTCAAATTTTATTATTCATGTTTACTTTAGTTCCTTGATGGATATAAGATTTAAAATAATGGTAACACAAAGTCTAATTGTCCTCCCAAGAAAAAAGGCGAATCATCGAGCAATTTCTTCTTCCTGAGGTTCCAAAATTTCTTGCTCACTGAACAAACTTCACGTATTTGTAGCAGAATTACTGCATAATGCGAAACCTAACAAGTACACGCACTGACTTTCGTCAAGGCGATTATATTGCCTCAGCCATTCACAACAGCAGCTGTTACGTTAGCTAACGTTTCTTTCGAAATAATGCTAGAAATTAGCAACAGAAGGTAGCACCAGTCAAGGGGCACGTCGCGAGACGTCCGTACGTTGTCATCCAGCGAAATGAGCCCAGTTTTCAAGCAATCTATACTCGGGCTTGTACTCCGAAGTGTTAACTGCAGTAACAAGTCGCGTGTCTGTATCCACGACCAATTTTTAAAATGTACTGTCTCTGTAAAAATAGGGAGCTGCCTAGGCAGATTTACGACAGATATCTAAATTTAAAGATGAAGAATTATACATGTACAGGAACGTATGTGATGGCGTAGCAAATTTCAGTCCAGTCATTAGCAATATAAATTAAATCATGATATTCTCTCGTGAAATCTTCTACAAGCAACGAATCCCTTTTCCACTTTCCCTCCGTGGTTCAGGAGCCGTGCGGCTGTGGAATAAACAGGGGTATTGCATAAGGTATTACGTGGTAGACGATTGTGGTTAACGGCGTGGTAAAACGCGAGGAAACTGTACGAACTCATTTGCTGCACACAAACTGCGCTGCAGGTAGCCAGCCAGCCGGACTGTCCAGCGCGCGCTGCGGGGCGGGCACGTCCGCCTGGAGCCAGGGCGTGTCTGCCGCATTGTGTTATTGGCCTCGCATAAAAGTGAACGCTTATATAGACCGCAGCCGCCCGCGTTAGCGAAATCACGATCCGGATTGGATCTGCTATGATGCAAGGTGTAATGAACTCCTGGGTATAGGCGACAGCTCCCCATTCAATTTCCAGCCTTTCACGTTGCAAAACATCCTATCATTTCATGAGCGACTACGAAAACGCCTATCTTCAAGCACAGCCTCACGCTGCGGAGTTCTGCAGGCGATGTTTCAAAAGGAACATGACGACGTTGATGGCAGTGGCACATGTGTGAATGCGGCCGTCGCTCTCCGATGTAATTGGGGTGCAATCGCGTTAATAAACGAGCATTTCGGCTTGATTAGGGCCTTCCTCCCGTGCCGTTAAAGCCTGAAATCTTCCTTTCGTCTGTCTTCGAATCTCCGTGACGACGCTCGTATCCGCGCACTCTTGGCGATTTGCGACGTGCGAGACTAATTACGCGACTTACTGCTCCACGGATTTAATCGGAACAATCGTTTATTGGCAGGGACCAAATGGTTCAAATGGCTCTGAGCACTAGAACTTAGAACTACTTAAACCTAACTAACCTAAGGACATCACATACATCCATGCCCGAGGCAGGATTCGAACCTGCGACCGCAGCTGTCGCGTGGTTCCAGACCGAAGCGCGTAGAACCGCAAGGCCACCGCGGCTGGCTATAAATTTGAGACTGATGCTTTTGAGTGTTTCCGTATACCATGTAATAGGCCACGCCAAACAGCAACAGGTACATTATTGTCTCTGCAGTCCTGTAGCGATTCTTATGTCATTAGTTTGTTGCTAGTTTTTAGCTGTATTTATTGTTATTAAAATAGTGCTGATCGCTTTCAAAAGCAGTGGGAATTTTATGAATTAACATAATTCATTATTTTTTTTTAAAAGTTTTGTTTAAAAAAAATTTAGAGCTGCTGCCATGGGAAATTGACATATCAGCTTTCTACCACATTATTAGGACAAAATGATTGATCCTGTGCCATAAATGCTGTTTTAGTTGGACTATGTAACTGTTTTTCACAAAACTTAGTGTTGGTCTTTAAATGTTTTATGTATGTAAGCTATTTGTGTATGTAGACTTTTGGAACACAACCATCTGTATGTACGACGCAAAATTTGTAACGGAGCAACACACGTGACTATTTATATATATTTATTGTACTTCATATTAATTGTGACTGGTTAATGAAGGCCACTTATTTTAATTCGATGCACCCATTGGCCGTGTACATTCACCTTAACATGAATCACTTGTCCTACATTCAAATATGTAACGTTTACGCGCGATGCTAGTATTTGTGTATTACTTGTACACTTAGTATTATCATCATTCACTACACTGATGTCAAGATAAATAAAGGTGCTTAACGCAACCACATTTACAACGCGACACGCCCATTGGTTGCGGGCGTGCCCTTGTTCATGAGGCGTGACACAAGCGCCATCGAAAGTTGTCTGGTACTGTTAGATGTGTTGACCTCCAGTTTGATTTTGATTTGTTAAGAGGCACATGTGGATTTTGACACTCATTCTGCGAACACTTCATAAAGCATGTCTTGCCAATTTGATTTTTATTAGTAAGAATTGAATTGAATTCATATAATTAATTTCTGTAACATTTGAACTATTTATTGTAATTCCACTCTAGTATTCACTGCTCACTAACAATTATCTACCCTTTTTAAGCGTCAGGCTTGAAAATGAACAAGTTGGTTTGAAGCTAGTCACCAAACATATGTATTGCAACTGCTGACAGACTCTTTACTAAAAGCTTCATGAAATATTTAAGAAGTTGCTCATTCTTTGTACGCACTATGTTCAAACTGGGCAAAATACTGTGATAACCGAGACCAAACAAAATACCGAAAATACCTGTTATTCAGAACTAAAACACCGGTTATTCCGTGTTTCCCATCGCATCGCTAATGGGGCCCGCGACGGCCGTGACGCGCGCGACCGGTGGCCGGCGACAGGGAGCCACTCGGAGCGACAGCCGCATTCCAGCGGCGCCGGCGGCTCAACAAGGTCGCGCCTCCGCAGCGCAGCGTCACAGCCGACCTCTCGCCTGACAGGAGCTTCCTCCGGCGCGGCGGTTGCCCCCCCCCCCCCCCCCCCCCCGCACTATAGGGCACGAGTTCGGCCACGTTTTCTCTAGCGGCTGACATCCGTATACGAACGCGCGTCGGACGCCTCGTGCAACATTTCACGTGCGAACTACGCTGCTCCTGCAGGTCGGTAAAATTTCTGGAACTGAAATCGTACGAGATGGAGCCGTGCTCGTTTTCCGGAAGTGTATCTCAAGATTTCTATCAGAAAAAGACAAACAGTGAAAAAGGTAGTTACCGACAACATACAGATATGAGCCAGTTCATAAATCCCGATATAGCTATCTATATTTTACGGAAGTCCCATAACAGCAAAAACTTCCAGTGTGTAACTTGTGTTTACTGTCTGACATATACTGACAGTAAGTCACGTTACGATTTCTGGCCATTGGGACACAATCTACGCCGGTCGGAGTGGCCGTGCGGTTCTAGGCGCTACAGTCTGGAGCCGAGCGACCGCTACGGTCGCAGGTTCGAATCCTGCCTCGAGCATGGATGTGTGTGATGTCCTTAGGTTAGTTAGGTTTAATTAGTTCTAAGTTCTAGGCGACTGATGACCTCAGAAGTTAAGTCGCATAGTGCTCAGAGCCATTTTTGACACAATCTACTATACAACAAGAATTGCAGGAAATACATTATTTATAACGACATCCAACTTTGAAATTATACTTACATTAAATGAATGACTCAGAATCTTTTAGAAAACAAAAGGTGAAAGAAAACTGGCAGAAGGTGGACGAGAACCTGCTACCTCTCTTTACGCAGCACACGGCGCTATCAACGACGCCATAACTTCGACACTGGAGTATAACCTCCATATATGGCATACACTACGCAAAGTCTGTTTCTCCTAATATTATTTGATATTTAATGTATAAATTGTACAAAGACACGCGCTTCTGACAGATCTTCATTGTGCCGTAGCACTGAAACGGTATACTTTTGTAGTACCCAACTTGTAGAAATGTCAACTACAGTAAGCCTATACCTACTGATGTATACTCATTGTTTCCTGTCATTTCATTATAACAAATTGTAAATCAAACGACGCGTTTGCGAGAGGTCCTCAGTTTGGTGATGCTTCGAAGCAGTGGGTATGTTCATACCACGTACTCTATGACAAATAAAACACACCAAATACGATGTTTAAAACACCATACAGTATGGCGGCTCCTGTGTTCTGTTTGTGACATAACACGACCTCGCGTCTCATTGGCCACGTTCCTCTCCACGAGGCAAAAATCTGATAACAGATTCTGTATTTCATGCTCCGCAGCGTAGTGAAAAGTGGAATTCCGCGCTGTGACGTCACCAGCCCCTCGTCTACGTGCGTTTTCACGTTCCTTGAGTGGGCAGCTTAAGGTTCAGGGAGCACTTCTTTGTGCAAATAACTGATCCGTCAAGCACCTGTCAGGCTGCCTCCTCTACATTTTCAGGCACTTAATGCAGTTGTTGTTAACTAATATATACTGAAGCGCAAAAGGAACTGATACACGCATGCGTATTCAAATACAGAGACATGTAAACAGGCAGAATACGGCACTGCGGTCGGCAACGCCTATATAAGACAACAAGTATCTGGCGCAGTTGTTAGATCGGTTACTGCTCCTACGTTACTGAGCATATCTGGGATGCCTTGCAACGTGCTGTTCTGAAGAGATCTCCGTCCCCTCGTACTCTTGCGGATTTATGGATAGCACTGCAGGATTCATCGTGTCAGTTCCTTCCATCACTACTTCAGACATTACTCGAGTCCATGCCACGTCGTGTTGCGGCACTTTCTGCGTGCTAGCGGGGGCCCTACACGATATTAGGCGTGTATACCAGTTTCTTTGGCTCTTCATTGTATTTAACACTTTTTGGCGTTCCCTTTTTATCTTTTATAATTGTCTGTAATTCAATATGATACGGTATCATAAAATTTGTATACTACCAACCCATATGCGAATCGGCGACTCGAGCTTTACCAAGTGGCAAAAAATGATTCATTTAGAAAATAAAAATCCCATATAGGTAATATTATTGTTGTGACTTCTGTTTTGAAAAGTCTGGTGCATAGCCAGCGGGTGGCAGAGTTTCAATTTCGAATTTAGTTGAGAAAATATTTCACACTGGGCGGGCCCTCATGTTGCCAAAGTTGTTTCGACTACGCTGCAGAAGTTTCGCTCGAAAGCCCTTGCACATCCTCCGTACGGACCCGATCGCCCCCCCAAGCGATTTCCATATTTTTGGAGCCCTGGCGGAAGACATTCGTGGCTACCGATTTGCTTCGAACGAAGAGGTGCACGCCCGGTACGATCATGGTTCCGTAGGCAACTGCAAACATTTTTCCGTGAAGACACTGACTGTCTTGTCTCAAAGTGGGATAATTTGTTGACAGTTACGGACATTATTTTTGAAACCATAAAGGGTTTACTTAATTTTTCCCATCTCTCAACTGACTTACCCATTATAATAGAAACCAGAGCTCGAACAGAAAGATATATATGTTCATTTTTCCCACGTGCCATTCCAGAGTGGAACGGTCGAGGAACACTCAAAGTGGTTTTAAGAAACCTCTGCCGAACACTCTTCTTTGAAAATTTAAAAAGATCGATTATTTCTTTCCTTTTGGCTTAAATGTTCTCTGGGGTTTCTACTTTATCCCAAGTTCGCCAGAAAGTCTGTTATCGAATTAAAAGCCGATTTGTGAAAAAGTGTCTCCGAAAACCGTCCACAGCGGGGAAAAAAATAATCGACATCGCGGTTAATGTGGCAGCATGTAATTTCAAAGACGGTCTTACCGGCAATAAGGAAATTATGAACGTACTCGAACTTGAAATCGGACTAGCCTGTTACAACTTCTGCACAAAAGCATACGAGCGAGCATAGCAGCGGATGACAGAAGCTGCGAGAGAGGCCGCAGGACCACCAGAGCCTCGATGGAGACGGAGGAGTACCTCCTTATGGATCTGGAAGGAATACTGTATAGCCCAGGGATCACTGACCAGTGGTATGTTTAACACGACTATAAACAATGTAACACAAAACATTAAACGCGTTTTTCCGAAACCTTTTTTTTTCAAATTGGCGGGAAATATAATTTGGGAACGATACATACGATTTTGATTGGAATATGATTCCGTCATTCTAAATCGAATTCTCTATCAGCGTAGTAGCCGTTTTGCGGTGTCTTCGAAAGTGTATTTTCTGTCCATGCAATTGTTTCTATTTTTTGAGCGAAGAAAAAGACATTTGTTTGAACACGTTAGCATCTGGTTAGAACTTCATATTTTTCAACCATCCTATGTAGGTCCAATAGGACGGCTTCGGGAATTCTCGTCGATGACCAATGTTCTGACTGCAAGGGGTCCTTGAACGTGGTGCTGCGGTTACAGGGAGCGTCCGATGTGGACACAAAAATGGTTTCTTCAAGATAAAAGAGTAAGGAATAAAACTGTATCATCAGATTGAGCATAATTTATTATTTTAATTGAATTTAAAATCATGAAAATCGTCTACTTTTCATGTGTTCAAAGTAATCTACCCCCTTAAGTGTGACTTGCAGCGAAGTCGTGTAGCTGCATGTAGAGGAAAAAGTTATTGACCTACGCATGTCAATTCGTATTATAATAGTAGCTTGAAGCTACAAAGAAGCATTAATGCCACTGAATACACGTAAACTGAAAACTACAAGTAGATTACTGGTCAAGATGGTTTTACAGCAGCGACGCGTCAAAATTCTCCTGAGAAGTGAATTAAGTAGTAGCGGCTTTTCATCATGGCTTTTCGCTGGTGGACCCAAACCGTCCTTCCATTCTGTTTAGTAGACAGTTTTCTTGCGAATAAGCAAAATGTTTTGCCGTTCTAACTTGGCACGGCGACTGGAGCGAGGCGCAGTCAGAGCAAACAGTTGGCCGTGGTTCGGTCCGCTTCGCACCTTTCGCTGGCTCGTCCGTCACCGGGGCCCGCCGCGGGGCAACTACCGTTGCTGCAACCCGTTTCTCCGGCAACCTTGGCGCTGCACGCCTCAGGCCAGCTCCGGTTCAGCAGCGAATGCAACATTTGCGGAAAGAAGTGCCACAAGCGCGACACAGTCTGTAAACTGAATAGCGTCGAGGAAGTGGCCTTACCGTAAAGGATAACAACGAATCAATATCAAATCTAGCAATACAATCGCTTTGTAATGGAAAATCATCAGGACCAGATGAGATACCTGCAAGATTCTACAGAGATTATGTGAAAGAACTAGCTGCTCTTCTGGCAGCAGTTTACCGAAGATCGCTGGAGCAACGAAGAGTACCTGGCGACTGGAAAAAAACGCAGGTCACTTCGGTTTTCTAGAAGGGACGTACCACAGATGCACGTCATTATAGGCCTATATCGTTACCGTTAATCCGTTGTATAATTATGGAACACATTTTATGCTCAAGAATTATGACGCTTTTGGACAACGCGTATCACTACTGTAAAAAGTCATCATGGCTTCCGCAAACAAAAATCTTGAACTCAGATCGCTCTGTTCCTCCATGAGACCAACAGCGCTGCAGACGACGACACTCACTCAGGTTGATGCCGTGTTCCTTGACTTCAGGAAGGCATTTGACAGCGTACCTCTCTGCCGTTTGATGAAGAAATATATCCGACCAAATCTACGACTGACTTCAAGACTTTCTTGCAGACAGAACCCAACTCATCGCTCTTAACGAAACTAAATTGACAGATGTAAAGGTAATTTACGGAGTACCCCAAGGAAGTGTGACAGGACCGCTACTGCTTACAATGTGTATAAATGATTTAGTAGAAAACGTCGGAAGCTCTTTAAGACGGTTCGCAGACGATGCGGTTGTCTATATAACAAAGTAGCAATGCCAGGAGGCAGTAACTCAGGAGAAACTATCCAGAGCGACCTCAAGTGAAATGACGACACGAAACAAATAGCAGGAAAAGCGGATGCCAAACTGATTTATTGGAAGAATCTTAAGAAAATGTAATTCATCTACTTAAAAAGCAGAAGACGCTTGTTCGACCTGTTCTTGAGTATTGTGCATCAGTCCGAGACTCTAATCAGGTAGGACCGATTGATAGATAGATAGATAAATGGGGAGAGGGAGGGAGGGAGGGAGAGAGAGAGAGAGGGAGAGAGAGGGAGAGAGGGAGAGAGGGAGAGAGAGGGAGAGAGGGAGAGAGGGAGAGAGGGAGAGAGGGAGAGAGGGAGAGAGGGAGAGAGGGAGAGAGGGAGAGAGGGAGAGAGGGAGAGAGGGAGAGAGGGAGAGAGGGAGAGAGGGAGAGAGGGAGAGAGGGAGAGAGGGAGAGAGGGAGAGAGGGAGAGAGGGAGAGAGGGAGAGAGGGAGAGAGGGAGAGAGGGAGAGAGGGAGAGAGGGAGAGAGGGAGAGAGGGAGAGAGGGAGAGAGGGAGAGAGGGAGAGAGGGAGAGAGGGAGAGAGGGAGAGAGGGAGAGAGGGAGAGAGGGAGAGAGGGAGAGAGGGAGAGAGGGAGAGAGGGAGAGAGGGAGAGAGGGAGAGAGGGAGAGAGGGAGAGAGGGAGAGAGGGAGAGAGGGAGAGAGGGAGAGAGGGAGAGAGGGAGAGAGGGAGAGAGGGAGAGAGGGAGGGAAGGAGAGAGGGAGGGAAGGAGGGAAGGAGGGGGAGGGAAGGAGGGGGAGGGAAGGAGGGGGAGGGAAGGAGGGAGGGAAGGAGGGAGGGAGGGAAGGAGGGAGAGGGAAGGAGAGAGAGGGAGGGAGGGCGGGAGAGGGAAGGAGAGAGAGGGAGGGAGGGCGGGCGGGAGAGGGAAGGAGAGAGAGCGAGGAAGGGCGGGAGAGGGGGAGGGAGAGAGAGAGAGAGGGAGAGAGGGAGGAAGAGAGGGAGAGAGGGAGGAAGAGAGGGAGAGAGGGAGGAAGAGAGGGAGAGAGGGAGGACGAGAGGGAGGGAGGTAGGGGGAGGTAGGGGGAGGGGGGGGAGGGAGAGGGGGAGGGAGTACTTTCCGGGAATACGTCCCGCGAAATAATCACAACAAGAAAATACGAGAAATTAAAGCTTACACGGAGTTTACCGACAATCACTGTTCACACGCGCCATTCCGAATGGAACAGGGAAAGAGGGAGGAAGTGGGAAATCAGGTAGGGGTACCAGAAGTACCCTCCGCCGAACACGTCGTGTTGCCTGCGGGGTACTGATGGAGGTGTGGATGATTTAAGTATAGTGCGGCGTGTGTGATTTACGTACACTCTATTCGTGTGTCTTTATTGCACTAGTTATATTTGTTACTAATTTCTGTATTCCGTACCGTGTTAACGCATTTGGAAAATAGGCACTCCGCAAGTCACCCTGTGCACTGCGTCACCACTGATTGAAAAAGTGAGTCTGTATAGGTACTCCTGTGACGTAGACGAGTAGATACAGTAAGGACTCGCCTGCTCCCTCTTCATTTTACACACTACGTGAGCCACAGCTTAACAAAATTTACCATTGCACTCCCCAACATGACGCACAATTCCGCTTCCACCCCTCGACAGATTGGCATTCATGCTCTCCGTCCAACTGAGAGACAGATTGTGGAAAACAAATGTACTAAACAGATTCGGATGAGTATCTCTGGGGCGGATATGAACAACGTATGATGTCGAGTCCGTGCACGGCTCTATCTAGCATCAAAAGTAACCTCCGTTTGCAATACATAATGACACTTAATCTACCTGGAAGAAAGTGTCCTTTGACGACAAACGCTCAGTGAAGCTTTCACCAGGTAACGGAACTAAAGGAAGATTGCAGGTTAATGTTTCGTCGAAGAAGAGGTCATTAGGGACGGAGCAGAAGCTCGGGTGGGGAAAGTATATCGGCGGCATCCTTTTCAAAGGAACCATTCTGATATATGTCTTCACCGATTTGAGGAAACCACAGGTAAAGAGTGCGGGTGTAGCACTCACTGAGTGCGCATTTTGATCAATGTAACGCTGCAGATGTTCGACTGAATTTTATTTCTAACCACGTGTCATGAAGACGTTCTCCAGATTATAACGCCTGCCTTCACTGCTTTTGTTTTTTCTGTTATGGTCGTAAAATTCAATTCGTCATAATCAATATTTTTTGACAGCTTGCAAAACTGTGTCATTAATTATTTAAATAGTAAAACATTACATCAGTTCCTTTTTTTTTCATTCATAGCGTGATCAGTTTCAAGATTATTCCGATTTTCTATTTACAATGGTATTGCTATAGCCTGTGAGTGCGCTGTAATTTTTGTGTATTTAAAACTAAACTCCGTCCGATCAGGCCTTGGAAAGCCCAACGGCACCGACCGGCTGCCGTTTCATCCTCACCCACAGGCGTCACTGGATGCGGATATGGAGGGGCATGTGGTCAGCACACCGCTCTCCCGGCCCTATCTCAGTTTACGAGACCGGAGCCGATACTTCTCAATCAAGCAGCTCCTCAGTTTGCCTCATAAGGCCTGAGTGCACCCCGCTTGCCAACAGCGCCCGCCAGACCGGATGGTCATCCATCCAAGTGCTAGCCCAGCCCGACAGAATTTTCTTCTATTTACTTACAGACAATACCTGTAAGTAAATACACGAAAATACTGCAGGTAATACCTGTAAGTAAATACACGAAAATACTGCAGGTAATAGCTGTAAGTAAACACAAAAATACCGCAGGTAATAGCTGCAAGTAAACACACAAAAATACTGTTTTCTAACGTTAGCGTGTGAAAACGATTCCGAGCTTTATACTTCCCGACTGCAGTAAACCATAAAAAGACGACAGCAGGACAAAAGAATAAGAACACCACACACGAAGGCATCCCAGTACTATGTCGTCGGATGTTCAGCTGTCAGACAAAAAACGTGGAAGCAATACCTTGGCTATACTCCCTGAGTGTTGGTTCCGTAATGAAAACCTGTACTGAGATTTTAAGGGAGGAGTGCGATGCGCGCGATCCATTGGATCCGTTAGTATACGTGCATTCTGGGTCTGCCACGGCCAATAGTGTTTTGATGTCTTTTCTGCGTCACAGTATACCTGAGATTCCTGGAACGCGTCGTCTTAAGCACGAAAAAACTTCACCGATGCAGTGTTTTATTATTTGCTCACTAATGGCTGCAAAGTAGAATGTTGAATTCAAACCAGCAAGAGACGTGCATTTATTCAGCAGACCTCTCTGTCTAGTAGTTTTAGTCAGTCAACAGTGATGATTTCCACATTTTACAACGGTGTAATGCATCTTTTTATGTTCACGCTGATACGGAAAAACAAAGCTGTTGTGAGTTCCAACGATCTGCTGTTTCTCAGGTTTGTATACGCCCAACCTATTCCTATAACGGCATTCAGCATCCAGTGTTTATATGTAGTGGTTTTTCAAGCAACGCACAAAGACGAATAAAAAGGAAAGACGTGGTCGTAAATTCCAGTCGATAATTTTCTCTTACGATCTTTGTTTTCACTCACCTCATTGTGAACATCACTTTCGCATTCGGATGTGACGCTGCATACGGAATAATCGATTTTGTTTTTGTTGAGCTTTCTCTGCTCACTGCTTAACTATTCAATTATTCAGGATGATTCAAACGTTTCCCTTCATTAGCTTCCCAAGTCAGTTTCTTCTGCCGATTGCCAATCATTTTCTCCTCTTCAGTTTGAGTCCCAACCGAAGGCTGACGAAGGGAGAAATTGTTTACACGTGTAACGCATATTGTCACGAAGATGCATCGACGTTCGTCAAAAATAGGTAGTTCAGCAAGTATGAGGCACTCGACGTCCTCCTGTCAAAAAATTGCCTGATCACAAAGAACGAGTGAAACCTGCAGTGTAGGCAGAAATTATGGACGTGGGTGGAATGACAACCTCAACTATGCATTGGGAACACTGGAGAACGAAAGAAACCGGAAAAAGTATGCACGAAAGCTGAGCTAAAAATGAAGACGTACGCGGACAGTGATAGGTGACCTTTACTACACGGAAACAATAGAGCCTTTCTCGGCGCTGTGTTCTCTCACCTCAAAGGCCCGTTCCACGCGTGACTCGACAGCCGATTACACGCTCAGGCGGCTCGCGCAGCTGCGAACGCGCGATTCAGCGGCAGCTTTCGCTCCGCTAGCTGCGAACCCGAGCCTCAAAAAGATCGCTGTTGCGCTCTGCTACACACGAGGATCAATAAAGCACGGCGTTCGCCTGAAGCGCGACTCGTCCATCACGGACGCTCCGTATCTCGTCTCCTGCTGCACCACCTTGAGAACGTCACGTCCAGGGCCACCGGAGCTGCAGCTCTGGCGGCAACAACGTAACGGTGTTCTTGCGCCAGACAATGGATGTAGCCCGTACGACCTATAACGTTCTAAGGGCTGGCAGGGCGCACTCTTCCGATCAACAAAGCATCGTCGTGTAAAGCGGAGAGGATTGGATGCCAGCATCATTTTAAAATTTGTTGCTTCGTTTCAACACAAACTTTCACATGCTCTACGTGTGAAAACTAAATAGATACAGTGACGAGTATAGTACGGTAAGTAATCTGAGTACACTGGACGACTGCTAAAAGATGATCCCCATACTGTAGCGAATTGATTATACATTCGCATTCTTAGACAATTCTGACAAGCACTGGCAGACCCAGAATGCACGTATACTAACGGATCCAATGGATCGCGCGCATCGCACTCCTCCCTTAAAATCTCAGTACAGGTTTTCATTACGGAACCAACACTCAGGGAGTATAGCCAAGGTATTGCTTCCACGTTTTTTGTCTGACAGCTGAACATCCGACGAAGTTTGCAGCTTAATTGTGCAACGGCGTATCTGTTACATTTCTAATTACCGGAAACATGCTGGAACGTGATCTGCGCCATTCATAGAGCGACATAGCAACATGCTCAATTAGGATATGCCACTACATAAACATTTCTCATCGTGTAATATTTGCTGTTAATGTTCCTCGAATCCGCCTTCCGAAAAGAGACAAGGGATCTGTTATGCCTCCCCCTCTCTTACCTCCCATGCACACATGCAAAAATGATAAAAGATGTCAAGCTTATCCATCAAAATAAGAAAGTACATCCGATAAACATGGGTCCGGAAACACTAACTGTGAGAGATCTGAACACCCTTGTTCATAGGAGGGTCTGAGAGAGGTTTGGTTGGGGATGTGAGCACAGTTGTTGCATTGACGCACGGCCAATAGTGTTTTGATGTCTTTTCTGCGTCACAGTACTCTATGTACACAATCTGAACGTTAGGTAGTCTGCTGTCAGGTGGTTCGAGCTGCGTTGTTGTGTCGTAGTTCCAAGCCGTGTAAGTGCGTATAATCCTATGGTGTATTACTCTCAACTCTGAGTACGTATCATGGTGTTTTACTACTATAACATGAGCTGTGCGGCTGGTCCCGGTGGAGGTTCGAAGCCTCCCTCGGGCATGGGTGTGTGTGTTTGTCCTTAGGATAATTTAGGTTAAGTAGTGTGTAAACTTAGGGACTGATAACCTTAGCAGTTAAGTCCCATAAGATTTCACACACATTTGAACATTTTACTACTTCAACAAATGACTTTATTTCTGTGTCTATTATTATTGTGCTGTTTGTGTGTGCGTATGATTAAGTAGATTTTAGTTTTTCCCAACTACTTGTTAGCAATGAAGGTCTACTACTTAATAACTGACTTCACGGAAATGATTTCAACTGTGGTGTAAGGAACTGGAAGCAGCTTGAATGCTCGTGCCCCGTACGTCAAAAAATATCCACGTCGCAGAGAATCATTTCTTAAACTGAGGCTATTTTTCAAGTATCTTAGAGACATAGCCTGTTTAGCTGTTCTATGAGCAAACAGAGGAAGGTCTAGCTCAGTCCGCCCGACTGAGATGCGTGTGCTGCATTTAGCTGACGAAAAACCACAGCACAACGTAACTGAATACAGACTACCTAACGGGCATATTAATGTGTACTGTTATACAGAAAGACATCAACACGTTGACATTAACCAAAAGCCAATGGAAAGACTGTGCTGATATCCGCGACTCAGTGTCTTTTAAACCTCCTATCAGCAAGAAGTGTTCATCTCAGAAAGTGTGCGTTTTTGAGCTATTTTTACACGCGCCTGGTGGGTTACAAATGCGTAGCGGATCATGTTGCTCCTTGCAGGAGACACTCTCCAGACTAAGCTAAGCTAATACGAACAGACTTCATAAATCCGTCAAAAGCCTGAATACGAAAGACACTATTGAATCAACACATAGGAATTACTAAACTAATCTCCACTGGAACATTTCGAAGTTTTACATGGATGGTGGAAATAGCTTGCAGAGCTCAAAGAAGTATCAGAGAGAAAGTGTTATCTAGGCGCGCAGTCCGGAACCGCGCGACTGCTACGGCCGCAGGTTCGAATCCTGCCTCGGGCATGGATGTGTGTGATGTCCTTAGGTTAGTTAGGTTTAAGTAGTTCTAAGTTCTAGGGGACTGATGACCACAGCTGTTAAGTCCCATAGTGCTCAGAGCCATTTGAACCATTTGAAGAAAGTGTTACAATGCAATTTCTCTTCAGTTCTTGGTTCATGCGCGGGAGCCGGCTGCTTGGAGGTGATTAGGACGAAATACGTTACAAATTTACTGAATATTATCATTCCTATGTTTTGAGTTGAGTGCTGTAAAATCCGTCCGCAGCTCATCCACAGTCGTAACACGTGATGCCGACCTGACGCCGTTCAGACCGTCAGGATTGCGGATCGAGGGACGCCTTGGTCGGACTTCATTCACAATCCCTGGACAATACGGATGTGAGGAGGGGTCACGTCATGTTCCGGACTCTGGCAGCTAAGGGCCTACGCAGAGCTGTCACGGTGTCTTGGTGCTGGTTTCCGACCTGTTAACACAAGTCCTCTCCTGCGCTCTCATGCTCCGTTCGGGACTTTTGGCTGTAGCGGCCACCTTCCAAACAGATGGTTGCCTCCCCAAGTGCTTTACATGTACCCCTTCACGATGAATAAAAGTGCTTAGGGGTTTTCACTTGATTTCTCTGGTTATCATTCCAAAAAGGAAGAAAGGAAGGAAGATTAACGATTAACATCCCAACGACAACGGGACCGTTAGTAGCGGAGCACAACCTAGGATTAGGGAAGGATGAGGAAGGAAATCAGCAGTGCGATTCCAAAGGAACCATTCCGGTATTTACCTTAACCGATTTAGGGAAATAACGGTAAACTTATATCTTGAAGGCAGGATGCCGATTTGAAACGATGTCCATTGTGCTAACCACAGCGCCACCTCGTTCGCTCATCCAGGGGGACGTTAAGCATTAATCTTCCTTGTCTTTTTTCGGACGGGGATTTGAACCCCGATCCTCCCGATTTCAAAAACATCTCCAAAGCTTTGTGCCTCCTCTTGTGATAATAAGCTGCCTGTACCCCCGGAACTTTATGAGTAACCCGTCTCGCGGATTCCAGTGGCACCACGCTCGCTGCAAAGTACGCGACAGTGGGGCGACACGCCAGGGGCAGGACCAGGGAGCACAGACGTGGGGGCTCGAGTGCAGGCTCACTTTCCCCGCGCGTGCGCAGGACGGCGCGCGGCGCAGCCTCGCAGCCGCGGTCCGGGAACCGGGTCAAGGCGCCGCCGAGCCGCGCCGACCTCCCGCACCCCGGCACAACAGCTCGCAGCACACAGCTGGCGCATGTCGCCTTCCCTTGCAGCCGCACCATCGAACCATCGATGAGACCGCACAAATTCTACTCGGCCGCCCGGCAAACACAGTATCTCGCGTAATGATGCATCTCATAATACACAAGGGTCAGTCATAAAGTTTTATTTATCACCTAGAAAAAACAATGTTCTGTAATTAATTTATATTACCTGAGAATATGGCCTTGTAATTTGTATATTTAGAGAAAGTTTTGGCGATTATGCAATAAAATCCACGTTGCTGCTATATTAGTTAATGACGTACAGTAAAAAAAAAAAGAAAAAGAAGAAAATGGCGCATCACGAAGAAATTGTTCGAACCGGACGTAAATCGGTAGATGTGATGTACATAAACAACCAAATGATTACAATTTCAGAAAAAAATTAAATGATTTATTCAAGAGAAAGAGCTTCCGAATTGAGAATGTCAATAACGCGTTGGTCCAGTTCTGGTCCTTATGCAAGTAATTATTCGGCTTGGCACTGACTGACACAGTGCTTGGAGTCTTTCTGAGGGACATCTTGCCAAATTCCGTCCAACTGGCGCGTTAGGTCGTCGAAATCCCCAAATGGTTGGAGGGCTCTACCCATACTGCTCCGAACGTACTCAATTGGGGACAGATACGGCGACCTTGCTGGTCAAGCAAGCATGAAAACAAGCAGCAGAAGCTTTCGCCATGTGAGGGCAGGTATTGCCTTGCTAAAATGTAAGACCAGAAAGGATTGCTGTATGGGTGTTAAGTGTGTAGCGGTTTACAACCAAAAGGGTCCTGCTAAGCAATGAAATTGCACCACACACAGTCACTCCCGGTCGTCGGGCTGTATGGCAGGCGACAGTCAGTGGTTGGTATCCTACTCCTGTGCGGGGCTTCTCCATACAGATCTTAGAGCTGGGATCTCATTGACTGGAGTGATAAGTGTCAAGACCCGTCTAGAGACGACGCGGACCGCGGTGTGATACCAGCCTGACTTTCGCCCGGCATACGACCTGACAACCACGAGTGATGGCATGGAGTGCCACTTAATTTCATAGCAGATCCCCTTTGTTTGTCATTCGCCGCATCTTTACGGCACAGCGGCACGTCGACGATATTCTACGACTCGTTTTGTTGCCCTTCATGGTAAGCCATCCCGGGCTTAAGTTTCAGCGAGAAAACGCCCACCCGCATACAGCGACAGTTTCTACTGCTTGTCTACGCGCTCTCCAAACCTTACACTGGCCAGCAAGGTCGCCAGTTCTCTCCCCAATTGAGAACATTTGCAGCATTGCGGGCGGGGAAACCCAACCATGTCGGGATTTTGGCGATCTAACGCGCCTTTTGGACAGAATCTGGCACGATATTCCCCAGGAGGACATCCAACAACTCTATGTCACTCAATGCGAAGCCTAGTAACTACTTGCCTAAAAGCCAGAGGTGGACCAACGCGTTACTAATGTGCTCAATTTGTGATGCTCTTTCTCTTGAATAGATCATCCAATTTTTCTGAAATTGTAATCATATATTTGTCTATCATGTACATAGCATCTACCAATTTAAGTACCTTCCGGATAATTCCTTCGTGTTGCGTTTTTTTTTTTTTTTCTCTCTCTTAGAGTGTATTTACTGTATCATTTTCTACTGCACCAGCAATCTGGCTATTATTACGTAATTTAGCCAAGAGATGTCTTTTACGCAGCACACCCACTGGATAGTAAAAGCTTTTGACAACGTTGACTAGACTGCACTCCTCGAAATTTTGAAGGTACCTAGGATAAAATATCCGGAGAGCGAAAGGTTATTCGTAATATTTACAGCAATCAGACTACAGTTGTAAGAGTCGAAGTACATGTAAAGGAAGCGACGGTTGAGGATGAAGTGGGGCAATGTTGCAGTTTATCCTCGGTATTATTCAATCCCAAGATTGAGCAAGCTGTAAAGTAAAGCGAGAAGAAATTTGGAAAAGGAATTAAAGCTCAGGAAGAAGATGCTTGCGATGATATTGGAATTCATGCTTGCGATGATATTGGAATTCCGTCAGAAACAACAAAGGACTTGCGAGAGAAATGAATTGAATGGTAATGTCTTGGAAAGAGGTTATAACATGATCACGAAGAGAAATAACACAAACGTAATGGAATGTAGTCTAATTTAATCAGACACTAAATGTAATAGATGAGTTTTGTATTTCAACAACAAAATAACTGGTGATGGTGTAATGGTACTTGAATTACGTAACCATTACGGCACCTCACCTCAACCTCTCGATATCAGCAATATTCTACTGTGTTTCTGTAAAATAGTTAACATATTTCTGTGACAACATTCAGATTTGATTTCATTAATGTAGAGGTACTTCGATACATCGATATGTATATACTGCAATGATATTATTCTTATGTGTATTCTTTTTTTTGTCACTATGATCTTTGACGTACTTGTAATATTGTTGCATTTGTAGTTCTCAACAAAACTGTCATCATATTTAAAACTTACTCCTGTGGCCTGATGCATTTCAGTCAGGTGACGAAAATATATCACCTACAGCCGTTCGATGGGATCGGCGTCACAGCTAATGGAAAGCGAATCACCTGCACTGATGAATATCAATATATCATTATTTGCTGTGTCACCGTGCTTTGTCCACGATATGGAATATTTTTGCCTACATATGCCTACAATTTCTTCTAAAAGCATGCGGAAACTGCAGCATTCCAGGAGAAAGCAGGAAGAGCGACCGGTTCTAGAGGTCATGTGCGAGCGACCTTCGGAACAAGGGCAGTTTCCACGCAGTCTTACTAAGTTTTGCGTAACCCAACTTCTACCTCCCACGCTAGGATGGAAATTATTTTCGCGAAACATACTTTCACAAAGCACAGGTACGTATTTTGAAGTTACTACTCTAGTGTACGGTTAACCTGCCCGAATACCCGCGCGCCGATTTCGCGATTAGGGCAGGCGCGTTGGCCCTTGGGTAGTATCCGCCCGGCGGTTTAGCGTCAAGAACCGGTGTGCCGGCCAGCCTGTATGTGGTTTTCCGGTGGTTTCTAACATCCGAGCAGGTGAGGGAGGAGGCCGACAAGAAGGACATCCGGCCGAATAATGAGTCTAACATCTATCAAGAGCGTCACTGTTAAAACCACCGTACCTCCAGACTTCGAGCCGTTTTCAAATAGTCAGAGAGCAGCAACAGCATAACGTCTCCCATGACGTACCTACAACTTCAGTCCATAGTAGACAGACGCGATTGAATTTCTGGTGTATGTATGGGGCAATATTAACAGAAGTAAATGAAGAGTAATAGAATGTAGCACAATTAAGTAATACTGTGGGAAGTGAATTAGAAAATGAATACAAAGTAGTACGTAAGTGTTGCTATTTGGGAAACAAAATAAGTGACGGCGGCCGAAAAAGAAAGGCTATAAAATGCAGACAGAAAACAGCGAGAGAAGCTTTTCCGATAAAAAGAAAACGCGATGTCTATACTGGTAGACCAGGTAATGAGGAGGTACTGAATCGAACTGGGAGGAAAGTAAATATATAGCATAACTTGACTAAAAGAAGAGACTGGTTTATAGAACACTTCCTAAGACATTAAGCAATCTTGAATATGGTGATGGAGAGAAATGTGGGATGCAAAGACCATATGAGGAGACCTCGACATGAATATAGTAGCAGGTTATCATCGATAACGGTTGCAGTAATTATTCTGAGATGAAGAGGCCACCACAACATAGACAAGCGTAGAGAGCTGCATCAAACCAGTCGTCGAACTGAAGACGACGACGACGACGACGACGACGACGACAACAAACATCGCCTGTTGACGCATGGATACCAAATGTAACAGCAGTCATTCTAAATTTCAGTATTTTTTAATGTTGCTACTGAACACAATTTTAATACAAAGCTAAAACACAATCAAAGGGTGCCATAAAGGCATACCATCAAATCTGTTTTCAGATAACTGGCATCGGTGCAAAATGTCAAAAATAATCTTGATAGCAAATTCACTCCCTCGAGAATGACTCCCTTTCAGCAACAAATTGAGAATATGTTACTGTGCCAAGTCCCAACTATTCCTGTTGTAACACGTTAACTGTTTTAATTACTAAATAAAAGGATACAGGATGTCCCGTAAATAATCAATATCCAGAGATAAGACAGAACGATAATTCGAAGCAAAAAACGACTAGTAAACATGAGCTCTAAAATGCATACCTTAAGAGCTATGAGTACCTTTGCTACTGTGAAATACTCTCTCCTACTGAACAAGTGCTCATAGCTCTTAAGGTATGCATTTTAGAGCCCATGTTTACCAGACGATTTTTTCTTGTTTTGGTCCATACAATCTCCTCCCAAAATACTGAAAGCAAACAGCCTGCAGTAGAAGAGATGTTTCACAGTATCGAAGATGAATAAGTGCTCATAGCTTTTATGATATGCATTTTAGAGCCCATGTTTAAGAGACTTTTTTCCTTCGGATGCTCGTTCGTGTCATATCCCTGAATACTGACCATTCCTCCTGGACACACGGTATATTTGTCACAAAAGTTGGCTCAACGAGTTTTGTATAGCTTCCCTCACCTTCGGCAATCATTTGTTAATGTGAATAAGTTACACCTCGATTTGGGGGTACATGTAAAACAGTAGATTCCCTGTAACTGGCACGTTAGTTCGAAGGTCAGAAAAGTCACGTCCAATACGACTGTAGCTTGTCAACAACTGCGGTGTTCAAACCAACCTTCAGGTTGAGGGCAGCTTTGCTTCAGACCAGAGTTAACAGAATCTCTCACTCAGAAGGCGGATCATGCTATCCATAGCATACCGGCCACTGCGCATAATTAGGAAAATGTTTTACGAGTTAAAATTGCACGCTCACGTCACAACCAAGAAAAATTTGAACGGTGAAGTCGAGGCGCTGGTGATGTAAGCGAGTGATGGGATTAAATGGCGCGACTTCTTTGTGAGCTGCGGCGCGAGGTCGCCCAGTCACGGCGAGGAACAGCACGGCAGGGCAGGCTGTCCGGCTACCCTCGCCTCGCCTCGCCTTCCAGATGGGCTGATGTCACCGGCTGGCGGACGCTGCTCTGCGCCGGGCTTCCCGCACCTGCGCCGCCGGTTCACGGCCGCCGCCGGCCGCATCTCTCTCGCGCATCACACACCGCGGAGAACCTTCCACACAAGGGGACCCCTACATCCTGGCCTACCCCTCTGGTGCACAATAAAAAGTGGCCTCTAAACCTTGCAAATGCGGCTGGGGGAGGGGGGAAGGTGATGATAAAAATCGTAGAGGGAGTCCAAGAGATGACTACACTAAGCAGATCCAGAAGGACGTACGTTGCAGAAGTTATTCGGAGATGAAGAGGCTCACATAGGGTAGACTAGAATTCAGAGTTGCATCAAACTACTCTTAGGACTGAAGACCCACCACCACAACAGCAGCAATAACAACAACAATCTAATCCAATGACTGCGCGCCTTTAAGGTCAGCAATAAACTATGCGCAGAAATACAAGGTCTACACTCAACGTATCGCGGCACGTCAAACCAATAAATAAATCCGTTATTTCTAATACTACAATGGGCAATGAGGAAATTGTGGTAGACTCTACAAGCCAGGTTTTCATAGCCGGACTGATGACCTCGCTGTTTAGGACTCCCTCAATTAATCAATCAATCAGGATTTCATGGCGGGTATTTACATATACATGATTACTCTGCAATTCACACCTAAGTATTTGGTACAGCGTTCATGAATCCACTTTTAGACTACTACTTAACCATTCCAGTGCTGAATATCACGTGTGAAAAATGAACACCTAAAACTTTCTGTGCGAACCCTGATTTCTCTTATTTTATTACGATGGTCACTTCTCCCTGTTGTTGTTGTCTTCAGTCCTGAGACTGGTTTGATGCAGCTCTCCATGCTACTCTATCCTGTGCAAGCTTCTTCATCTCCCAGTACCTACTGCAACCTACATCCTTCTGAATCTGCTTAGTGTATTCATCTCTTGGTCTCCCTATACGATTTTTACCCTCCATGCTGTCCTCCAATGCTAAATTTGTGATCCCTAGATGCCTCAGAACATGTCCTACCAACCGATCACATCTTCTAGTCAAGTTGTGCCACAAACTCCTCGTCTCCCCAATTCTATTCAATACCTCCTCATTAGTTATGTAATCTACCCATCTAATCTTCAGCATTCTTCTTTAGTACCACATTTCGAAAGCTTCTATTCTCTTCTTGTCCAAACTGTTTATCGTCCATGTTTCACTTCCATACATGGCCGCTGGCCGGAGTGGCCGAGCGGTTCTAGGCGCTACAGTCTGGAACCACGCGACCACTGCGGTCGCAGGTTCGAATCCTGCCTCGAGCATGGATGTGCGTGACGTCCTTAGGTTAGTTAGGTTTAAGTAGTTCTAAGTTCTAGGGGACTGATGACAGAAGTTAATTCCCATAGTGCTCGGAGCCATTTGAATTTGAACCATACATGGCTACACTCCATACAAACACTTTCAGAAACGACTCGCTGATACTTAAATCTATACTCGATGTTAACAGATTCTTCTTCTTCTTCTTCAGAAACGCTTTCCTTGCCATTGCCAGTCTACATTTTATATCCTCTCTACTTCGACCATCATCGGTTATTTTGCTCCCCAAATAGCAAAACTCCTTTACTACTTTGAGTGTCTCATTTCCTAATCTAATTCCCTCAGCATCACCCGACTTAATTCGACTACATTCCATTATCCTCGTTTCAGATTTGTTGATGTTTATCTTATATCCTCCTTTCAAGACTCTGCGCATTCCGTTCAACTGCTCTTCCAAGTCCTTTGCTGTCTGTGACAGAATTACAATGTCATCGGCGAACCTCAAAGTTTTTATTTCTTCTCCATGGATTTTAATACCTACTCCGAATTTTTCTTTTGTTTCCTTTACTGTTTGCTCAATATACAGATTGCATAACATCGGGGTGAGGCTACAACCCAGTCTCACTCCCTTCCCAACCACTGCTTTCCTTTCATGTCCCTCGACTCTTATAACTGCCATCTGGTTTCTGTACTAATTGTAAATGGCCTTTCGCTCCCTGTATTTTACCCCTGCCACCTTTAGAATTTGACTCCCTATGTAGGCAGTTAACAAAATGTTTTGGCATTAAAAGGGCAAACTTGTTGACTGAAATTTCGGAAAAGATCTCGCCGCGACGAAAAGCGCCTTTGTTTTAATGATTGCCATCGCAACTCTTATCATATCTGCGACGCGCTTTCCCCGTTTCGCGATAATACAAAACGAGCTGAACTTCACTGAACTTTTTTCCTCCGTCAATTGTATCTATAAGTAGAAAGGAGACCGTACTGCTCAGCAGTACTCCAGAAGAGGACGGATAAATGTAGTGGAGGCAGTCTCTTTGGTGGATCTGGCGCACCTTCCAAGTGTTCCGCCAACAAAGCGCAATATCAGTTTCCTTAAGTACAGCATTGTCTACGTGATGAATCCCACTTCAGTTGTTCGTCAATGGAATTCCTGGATATTTGGTGGAATCGATAACCTTAAATTTGTGTGATTTATCGAGTGTCCGAAATGCAACGGAATTTTTTAGTACGAATGTGGCGGACCTCACACTTTTTATTGTTTATGGACAATTGCCACTTTTCGGACCATAAATATATCTTTTCTAAATCAATTTGTAGTTGAATCTGACCATCTGATGACTTTACAAGACAAAACGACAACACAAATTGCAAAAAGTCTAAGAGGGCTGTTCAGGTTGTCTCCTAAATCGCTTATATACAGCAGCAGAAGGCCTAAACACATCCTTGGGGAAGCCTAGGTATCACTTCGGTTTCAATAGATGACTTCGTCAGATTTCAGTCCCTCCTCTCTGTTGTTACGGTTGTTTTTACGTTTTTGAATTTCTATGGCATCTGTACTTCTAGCAGTACTTTTCAAACCACATCCTCATTTTGTAGTATTTATTCATAAGATCCTACGTATATAGATCAAATTTCGTACCTGTCTGTATCCGAAACGAAAATTAAACTTCCAGACGGTGAAAATCGCAAAACTAAGAGGTACTAGATTCCACGTGCCTTTTCACTGACATCAACCACACGTGTCAGCGTCGTTGTACAATAAATTCTTTCTATTAGATACATACGCCAAAACCTAAGAACGAAGCTTTTATCATTTGTTTCTATAATCACCCTCATAACAAGAGACGAACAGTATACATCTGCGCACAAAGTCGCACCAAAGTTTCCATATCAAATACGATGCCTTCACCTACACTATGCCAGCCAACGTAATGTGTAGTGAACGGTATTTCGGATACCACTATCATTTCCGTCTCTCTCGTTCCATAGCGGGTGGTGTAGTAGACGAACGACTGTCGAGAACGATTTGCATAAACTCTAATGTATCTGACTCTTCTGTGAAGGTCTGTTCTTTCATTTGCAATTCCAAAACAAACCTGTGACGAAACGCGCCACTCACCTTTGGATCTCTTCTTTTCACTCACTCTCTCTCTCTCTCTCTCTCTCTCTCTCTCTCTCTCTCTCTCTCTCTCCCTCTGTTTCGCGTCTAAATTATATTTACGTAGATTTAATTTCTCTATGCTGTACGGAATTTGTTGATGTCAGCGACTGAAATCAAAATTTATAATTTTTTTGTAGCACGTAAACCGTACCTCCATAAAATCTTTCCAGTGGCTCTCAGTCTTGGACATGCTTTTCCTACAACGGCTTCATGTAGATGTTCCTCTTTACGTAGCTCCGGACCCATATTCCTAGACGATATACAACTGTTACTGATTCCAGAGATTGATCGCGTATCGTCTAATTACATAATAATTGTTGTTTCCGCCTATTTATTAGCGGTACGTTACGTTTATTTATTTGGAGGGTCGACTGCCAGTCTCTGTACCAAGCATCTATCCTATGTAGGCGTTCTTTCAGTTCGCTTCAAATTTCTGTCGTTGCGATTTTCCTGTATAAGCTACAAAAAAATGGTTCAAATGGCTCTGAGCACTACGCGACTCAACTTCTGAGGTCATCAGTCGCCTAGAACTTAGAACTAATTAAACCTAAATAACCTAAGGACATCACACACATCCATGCCCAAGGCAGGATTCGAACCAGCGACCGTAGCGGTCGCTCGGCTCCAGACTGTAGCGCCTAGAACAGCACGGCCACTCCGACTGGCCAGCTACAAAAGCATCATCTACGAACATCATCATGGAACTTCATCTTTAACCACCAGATACGTAATTCTGGGTGTTTCAAAGTCTTTGCATCAAGATGATAGATCACATCATGGGGAGCAGTCTTAAAGACAAAATGTTCGCGACGCTTCCCAGAGACGCTAGTCGTCCTTTAGTATTGGTCATGCCCCTGTTCGGCCGAAGTGTGTATGCAGTCTGCGGCGTATGTATGGTTTATACATTGCCAATAAACCAGTGATATGCTGCGAACGAAATGGTGTAGACTCAGCAAAATTAAAGTTCCTTATTCACTTCCCAGATATATTTCTCCGTTTAGAGACATTCATTCTTAAGGTCTTCTCTTGAAAATCACCATCAATATAACGGAATAGGTAGCAAACAGCGCAACTGACTAGTAGACCATCCCATACCGAAAAAATCTCGTCGTTTCAGGAGCGGCGAATAGTAAAGGACACCTAGCGTCGTCGGGAAGGGCCAGTGAACATTTTGTCGACGGGATCTATCAGCCCTAGACGTTTGATGCAGACATCGAAACACCCTGTATATATGGTAAACAGCGCACAGACTGAGTCAGCAAACGTTTCATTCGTTTGGTTTCCAACTACCAAACCCGAGGTAAAGGCTGAATAGTCTCGTGCGCTATCATCTACGTCCTACGCTATGAGAATAATTGACATCTACTGTATCTGGCATGCTGCTTGAATCTCCATGCGCACCGGTCTGATTGGCTAACTTCAATGTTAAATAACTTCGAAACGGCGCAACGTATCGAATTTTTTTCTTAACATTTATTTCTCGACACAACCTAACTTGCAACACACTTCGAAGCTTTTTAGACTGCTTCTGACCACTCTATCTGACAGTCCCTTAGGGCGTGCGCTAAACTAGGTACGAAATTCCTGTGCCTGATCAAAAGGAAATCACCTCGGAAACTCGTACATAGCCCTTCTACAAACAGTCAATGTAGCATAGTACAAGATGTGACCTGAGCCACGAAGCGGTTTTGAACAGGGCATGTAACCAGAATGACTGTCGTATCAAGAGATGGGATGTGAAGCAGAAGGTAGTCTCATTTCGTGAGACAATCGGGGTCAACCTGAGGATTTCCGTTTCCTTCACATATTTAAAAATATCCAATGGACATCCTCGAAGTCTGTGCTCTATAATCAAAGCAACATGCGGAAGTTGATATCTCTGCTCATGGGTACAGTACTACTTTAACGTACATATTTCACTGACACACATCATTGCCGTGCGGGTAACGACTCTTTTGTATAAGCAGTCCTCCGTCGTACGCCAGTTATACCGTGATCTGGTTATCCGGTGGATGGTATCTAGGTGAGTGAAAGAAAGAAACATGAAACGATGGACTCATTCGTCACACTCCGTTGGAACAGCAACGGGAAAAGCCACCGCAAAACTAAGCAGACCACCGATTACATAAAAGATAACGAACGCCTTTTCTCCCTGTATAGTTTACGGTGCTGACTACATCAGCCAGAGTATCCTGGAGAAGCTACTACCAAACTCGAAAAATGTTCAACTTATTGGTTACTGAGTCGATAAAGAGCGCCTAGGGAACTCTGAGGAATAGTTTCACATACGTCTGCAGACATTCTTACCGTAAAAGCGTGGATCGTTTCGCGACTATACGACTAGAAACACAAAGACAAGAGCTGCCTTTGTTGGTAGTTTTACATTGGCGCGTAGGTTGTAGTATATAATTAACACCATGAATTTAAAATGAAAAAAACCTGCTAACTCACATGGCGAATACTTCAACACTTTCAAACTGGTTCGTCAATTGTTCTATCGGTAACGAAGACCAATCATTAAAGGTCAGAACAAAGACAAAATAATACTCTCACCTCTCACTTTTAGATGCTTCTGCGTTTCTTGTTGTGAAATGCGTAAATACAAAGGAATCGTTGACAGCTAATGATATACCGGGAATGAGATTTGAAAGAAACGGTTATATCTTGTCCGCATCAATGTTCCCTAACGTTCGCTGAAGAAACTGGTGATGACTTCACCACTGAACTACGTCGGGACCGGCGCGCAGTGAACCACAACAGCACAGCTCAACAGCTGCTTTGTACAAGAGCACAAAATAATCCTGAAATCATCGAACAAGCTTCCACCGCCTTATTAAAAGCAACTTAAGTTAACAGTAGAGATAACTGAGTCAGAGGCTACACGAAAACTAGGGAACTGTATGATCGAGGTCCCAAAACAACAATAAAAACAGCAATAAACAATGACGAACTGACATTTTTTTAAGCTTTACTGTGTTCAACTTGCTGCAGAAGAATAATGTATTTCATCAGTTTTGACGGTACTTGACGATTCCCAACGTCGTGCACATGCAATTCAAGGTCCGTTGTCATTCAAATATAGATCCAATAAAGACACTTTTTATGAAGGATGAATAGGTAATATTTTCCTTTTTCGTCCGAACGTCGCAGGAGTGGCATGCAGGGTAGTATTGACTTCACTAAAATTCCACACACACATTTTTATTTTTAGCTGTTCTGCGAAACGAATGAGGTGGCGCATTCGGAAGGACAGCGGCTCGATATCGCGCCCTGTCACCCGCTTGCGTTTTTTACTGGTTTTCCAAAATTACTTTAAGCATATACCGTGTTGTTCCTTTGAAACGAACACATCCAATTTCCTTCCCCAATCCGAAACCGTATTCATCTAATGACCTCGATGTCGATGGGACGTAACCCTAATCTCCAATATTCCTATAGTTATTCTATGGATCTTTTTCCAATTACACGTCGCCATGGATACAGCTTATGTTGCTGAGCAAAGATATTACTACCTGTATTTCTTTATTACCATTTTGTTGCAAAATCCGAAAAACGAGGCCATTTGTGCAAATGTATAGGACAAAACTGCGTACGAAAAACGTGTTGATGACTGACTGGAACTTTTTCGAGACAGAAAGGAAACTGGTTGACTTCTCACAGTCTGTGTTCACAGGATTTTAAATTCTAACGTGTGCTGAAGAAAAATCTTTTGCAGTAATATTGATAACGGCTCTAAGGCCAAAGTTGCAACTGCGAAATAAACAATTTCTACAGTCAACGGCTAGCACGATGCCGTTGAAACTGTTGATTGGACAACTTCCTGTCTGGTGTCAACATACATGACGGCAGACGACATCGAACAAGTCCTGCAGATACTGTCATAAATTCAGCGAATGTCATTGATACTTGTATTAGAGGAAATGGTGAGTAGCATGGAGAGACAGCACCTTACAAACTGATTGACGAAAAGGGGATAACAATGTTGAAAACCGCAACATTTGTGACGAAGGCAGAATTTTTCTGCAAATCATCATCCCAGGTAATGACTGGTGCTACCATTAAGTGCTACAGCTGAGACTCATTTGCAGAGTAGGAGAGTAGATGCCAGTCCACAAGCAGTGTGTGAGATATAATTAGTGTCGTATGTAAAGCCCCTGATATTCGCAGTTACAATTCGGCTGGAAACGTACTCATAATGGAAGAAAACTAACCAAACTAATCAGAAGTGGCGCAAGACGAAGATCCTATTCGCTCAAACCTGACAAAATTCACAAAAGAAGTGTTTGATGAGACAATTCCTTTAAAAAACTTCTACCAACTAAAAAAACTAAAAGCATAATAATTAACGTCGGATATTCAATGATTATATTCAAAGAATACAAACACGATATCGTCGTATCAAAGTAGCCCAAAGATACAAAAATTAAGCTTGAAAGCGTCATGCTGATTACGTCACAGAGAGAAAAGAAACGCAAGATTTAACAACATTCACATACAAACGTTCTGAGGTAGAGTAAATGATGCAGTTTAAGTCAGTTGGCTTTGTGCGAATCCCCTGTAAGTTCCTCTACACTGACAGAGAGGTTATTTTCGGCATGGTTGTATTTATTAAACTATAAGGCAAATACAATCACATTTCGACAGTGTAGCGGAAAGGGCAAGACTACCATCTTCCATGAGATGACTCACGGACTAATCTTCCCGGTAAAGGCTTCGCGTTGAGAGTGGAAAGGTTAATGGGTGGCAGAATCCTTTGATAAGTGATTACGTAATGTTAACAACCATAACGGAACGCAGAAGTCAAGTAGCCAATTGAACTGCTCCAGCAACTCAACGGCCGCAAGTGACTTGATGACGAAGGAACACATGAAGGCACTAAGGACAGTACTAAATGTCACTCTGCAGCTACGCGCAGTTTCTGTCCGTTGTATTTTTTTTCCTTTTTTTTGTTTTTAGCCCTCTAATTAATCCAAACCATAAACTGGACCTATCACGTTTCAACGACTCGTCGAAAGCTAGACCAATTCACTTTTAATTTTGAGAAAGGTCAGTTACACAAAGAAAACTAACCTATCAGTGACTTTCAGTGTAACCCTAACATCCTTCTGAGTGCTTTTCTTTTGCCCGATTTAAAATAGATGCCAACAGCAATTTTTTTAGCCAATTATCTTGACACAAAAATATATTGGAAGACTCAAGTACTCTCACAAAGGTTCACAACTATTGCATGAGACATCCATCTACTACATGCTGCATGTCGCGTCTCCACGTCCACGAGTTTAACCGAAGGAAGTGACGATAGGCAACAATGTTATCTCCTTGCAGGATGCAAACAGAACAGCCGGAATTCTCACGCAACTGGCGGCACGGAATCTTTAAAAGTGCTTGTCGGAACGTGATACCTTTTGTTGAGAAATCCATATGTCAAAGTAGTGGCAATAATAGTTTCAGTCATTGACGATCCTAACATAAGTTGAATAATACACCCAGACGTCTCTTCGTAAAACACTGAGACATGAAGACCGCAATTTTCAGTATTCTAACGCATGTCATCACTTGACTAAAGCCTCATATGAAGGAGGGTGGGGGCTGTGATACGAAAGACAAAGAACAACTTTCAAGAACTTTACCAAACAGGGCACTATGTAGCTGTCATAAACCAACGGTATTGGGGAACTGTTGCTACGGTAATTATACGTTACGTCGTGTTGTGATGTTTCTGATTTCAAAAGTCCACTAATAACATTATTGCTCGATATACACTGCTAACAAATGGCCCAGTACTAAACTCATACTATAAAGTACATCCAATTTATCATGTAATACGGCTGTCATTAACGCAAACGTGTCAGAGATAGCCTTTGTTCATAAAGCAGCAATATGTTGTAGATGGCTAATGTTTATGTCTGAATCTAACATCATCGTTCGCAGCACACAACGCTGAACCTAACAGGCCCAAAATTAGCCAGTTTAAAAATCGTACGTACGAACCTCGGACACACAATGCCATTAATATGGACACACGATGCTCAGAAACACACACGTAGGAGAACAATAGGCTCGCAATGCAATACTTGCTCATAAAAGATATTTACAAGTTCTGAAGGAGGATTTATTTACGATTTCTCCATCTTCTTTTCGACTGTGTTTGTCTAAACGCTGGAAGTCTTGCTCTTTAGAAGCACAATTATCGAAGGAATCTCAATATCAAAGAGATACCCGGAGACTGGTAGTACGCGACACACAGCCATATGTATTACTATTCTGTGTCTACATCGCCTTACACCACTACCAGGTTCGAAAACAAAACAGAAAAGTACTGAAATCATTACGCGTTAGTTTTCATATATTAACGCCGGGGTTATTTTTCGACACAAATATTTACATAATTCTCTACAAACGCAGAGCAAATTATGCATTTTCGACATATCACCTCACACCTAAAAGGCATATACGTTGGCAAGAGTGTAGGGAATGTACACACGACCACAGGAACCAAACTCCGTCGTCGTTCTCCAATACCTGCCGCTTTAAAGGCTTATAACAGAAGCCGCCGCTCAGAGGGTAAGTCACTATGCTGCACGTTATGATATATCTTTATATAGACATTGGAGAGAAAGAGATAACATTATTCGGTCTCAAAGTGAGGCGACGAGACATAGTAATATGCTACGATTAGTATTAGGGTAAACGCACTGGAGTAATTTTTGTTGTAGTCCACTGTGACATATTGTTACCTAAAAAAACACTCGTTTCACTTCATATTTTATTTTGAATATCGAAAACATTTACTGAACAACATAAAATCTTCAGCTAACGTTACAGTATTTTACAATTGCCTACAGTGTATTTAACTAAAACAGAAATTTAAAAATGCTTCTTCCATCGTTCGAAAAAACTATCCGAGGAAGAATTACGGGCGCAATACCAGAATACCAGTGCCATCTGCATCAGTGCGTTCCTGTGGCAGTGGTCTTCCCATCAACACTGTTAGCCAACTGAAAAACTGAAGATAGGGGTAGGATTTATGCTAGGCGGAAGGTAAAGAACAGCAAACTTTATTTTTCGGAAGCACTCGACACAGAAGATCCGTTTGAAAGGCCAGACGAGCACGCGCACGCACGCACACACACATCATCCACACACATATCGACTGACCAGTGAAGAGCTGCTATCGGCTGCGGCGGCAGATAAGGGCCTCTGCGGCCGGCGGCGGCGGTGAGGAGGTCGTGGGGCGGCGCAGAGCCCACCCGCAGCCCACGGCGGGGGCGGCAGAACGTACAGCATCGCTTAGCTACGTCACACGCGCATCCTTGCGGACGGACAGGTCGCCGCCGACTGCGGAAACGGTCGCCCGTCGCTCGCCACCAGCCTCAGGCTCCGGGCCCCGGATCGGGGCGCCGCCAAGCGGCCGGGCGCCGAACACGTCGCGGCTCCCTCCCTTCCTCGTGAGCACTCGCTCGCGGCCTACAACGCTTTCCCGGTTTTCTCGTACTGTGTAGTGCAACTACCACTGTCCATGTTATTGACAAATGTGACACTGATACAAAGTTTCATGTGCAGATAAATACATCAACTGCAATTATCAAAGAAGTTATTAATGATGAAAAAAAGTAAGAGTTCAGGTATTCGTAAAAGTCTATTCGGTACGCCTTCTTTCCAATGCGAAGTACGAGGGCGTTCAATAACTAATGCAGTGTTATTGGTAGAGCACTTGCCCCCGAAAGGCAAAGGTCCCGAGTTCGAGTCTCGGTCCGGCACACAGTTTTAATCTGCCAGGAAGTTTCATAATGCAATATTTTTTTTTTCTGAAAGCAGGCTGGTTTTACACAGGATTCCAATACAACAAATTATTCCCCACTCTGTTGGCCACCAGATCTTATTTTTCAACATGATCTCCGTTCAATGCGATAAACTTACGCCAACTTACTGGCAGGGCATGTGTCCCCGCAGGGCACCATTTTACTGGTCGACGTCGGAGCCAACGTCTTGCTCCATCTATAACCTTCCCGTCATCCACATATTGCTTCCCGCGGGGTACATCCTTCACTGGGCCAAACAGAAATCGGAAGGTGTCAGATCCGGGCTGTACGCTGCATGAGGAAGATTTGTGAGCTCCTCTCTCGTTCACAGATTTGTGTAAGGTCTTGTGTTGTCATGGAGAAGTTTGTTTGCATTTTTGTGGCGACGAACATGCCGAAGTCGTTTCTTCAATTTCCTGGGGGTAGCACAATACAGTTTAGAGCTGACCGTTATACCAAGAGGCAGGAAGTCAAACAAAATAACCCTTTCAGAGCCCCAGAAAACAGTCGCAATGACTTTAGCAGCTGAAGGTGCGACTTTGAACTTTTTCTTCGGAGGAGAGGTTCAAAAATGTGTGTGAAATCTTATGGGACTTTACTGCTAAGGTCATCAGTCCCTAAGCTTACACACTACTTAACCTAAATTATCCTAAGGACAAACATACACACCCATGCCCGAGGGAGGACTCGAACCTCCGCCGGGATTCGGAGGAGAGATAGTGTGGCGCCAGCCCATGGATTGCCGGTTTGTTCTCGGTTCGAAGTAATGAACCCATGTTTCATCGCTGTGGCGACGTTCGACAAAAAATTTTCACGATCAGCCTCGTAAGGCGCAAACAATTCTGCACACAAATGGTCTTTCGTTGCTCTTTATGGTCTTCCTAAGGCGGCGAGGAACCCAACGGATGCACACATCTGAGTTTCCCAAATGGTGGACAAGTGTGCCAACATTACCAAGAAAGCCGTCCAGTTGTTCAGCGAGGAGAACAGTCCTATGAAATTTGTGCGCTCCTCTCGGGTGCGCGGAGTTGTGAGGTCTTGCGTTGTCATGGAGAAGGAGAAGTTCGTTTGCATTTTTGTGGCGACGAATGGATGTGTCTCCACATTCCAACATTGCAGGAGAGAGAGCTGTGTGCGACCGGCCAGCACGCAGGAGATCAGACACGTTTGCGCGACCTTGTTGATACAATGACAGACGGCTCGTTCAACGACTCACGTGTTTTTGTTCGCTGCCAAGTCTCCGTAGATATTCTGCAAGCGCCTACGAATATCTGCGACGCTCTGGTTTTCCACCAAAATAAACTGAATGACTACTCTCTGCTTGGAAGGCACCTACGTTACGGACGCCATTTTCAAGGCTACGTATAGCGCCGCTACAAATCGGAACTTCATGAAACTACAGGGGCTAAGGCGTGAATATTTCACGATGTCGCACAACAAATTCCACACTTTTTCAACAGAAATTGTCCGAGAAAAAAACGTATTGCCTTACTTACTGAACGTCTCTCTTATTAAAAGGACAAGCCGACTGTGTACGCTTCGTCTTACAGGCCCTTCGACCTTCTATAGTGTTTTTGACATTGGAACGGACGATGAAAACACAAATTAGAATGGTGGACAGAGAAGCGTAGAATATTACCTCTTGGACAAACAGGCTTTATGAGAGGTAAAGGCACATATGACACGGTGGTATACGGTTATCACAAAAACGTATTATGATAGAGTCCTTATGGTCCTGTTAATAAATAAATCGCAAAATTATGACATCCCGTAGCTATTCATCCACAAGCTACACGCCTCCTGAGCGACGGAAGCCTAATCACTATACAGAACAATGAAACAGGTCCAAGCAAACCAAGTAAAGCGCAATTGCTATTCAATCCACTTGCATCAGACCCACGTTTAATTAGTCACCCAAGTATGCAAGTACTGCAGTATGCGGATGACTTATGTATTTATACTCGCGGCGACAGTTTTACTGAGTGTCCGCAGCAGATGACAAACGCTACAGTAGTATTTAATAAACGGTTAGAGGAAAACTGTCTCATAATAAAGATGATGATGTTTGGTTTGTGGGGCGCTCAACTGCGCGGTCATCAGCGTCCGTACAAAGTCCCAATTTTTACACAGTCCATGTTTTCCCACAATCCAATCGGGCCACTGTCACGAATGATGCTGATGATGAAATGATGAGGGGAACACAAACACTCAGTCCCCGGGCGGAGAAAGTCAGTAACTCGTTGGTCTACCGCTGGCCCTCATGCAAGCAGTTATTCGGCTTAGGCATTTATTGACAGACTTGCTTCATATCCTCCTGAGGGACACCGTGCCAAATTCTATTCAACTGGCGCATTAAATCTCCAAAATCCCGCATGGTTGGATGACACTTCCGACAATGCTGCAAGCGTTGTCAACTGGGGAGAGATCCGGAAACTTTGCTGGCCAAGGCACAATTTGGCAAGTACGAAAACAAGCAACAGAAACTCTCGCCGTGTGCGAGCGGGTATCATCTTGCTGAAAGGTAAGCTCAAGATGGCTTGCATGAAGGGCAAACAAAACGGGATGCAGAATATCGTCGACGTGCCGCTGTGCAGTAAGGCTGCCGCGGGTGACAGCCATAGAGGTCTTCGATAGTCGTCAGGGTACACATTTCAGCAATAAAATGCTCGCCCGCACACGGCGAGAGTTTCTACTGCTTGTCTTCATGCTTGCGAAACTCTATATCGGCCAGCAAGGTCACCGGTTCTCTCCCCAATTGAGAACATTTGGAGCGTTTTGAGCGAGGCCCTCCAACCATTTCGGGATTTTGACGATCTACGCGTCAATTGCACAGAATTTGGCACCATTTCCCTCAGGAGTCCATCCAACAATCAATGCTAAGCCGAATAACTGCTTACTATTGGCCAGAGGTGGAACAACACATTGTCTTGCTCAATTTGTGAAGCTTTCTCTTTGTTTATCTGTACATGATCGTCACATCTCCCGATTACAATTTACTCTGTACATTCCTAAACACACTCCATTTATTGTCTGGAACACACTGTTCCGGAATTAAAAATAGTTGCCATCTCTTGGATGTGACCAACGTTTCCGTGAGGTATCACTTGGAAATCCACTTCCATCAGCGACACTCTGTGGTCCACTACTATTGGGTTATACATAAGTCCGTAGCGTTTTTGTTTTTCCATTTTGGTATTCCGATTGTTATGGGTTTATTTATCGACTGTCATTTTTTATTTGTAGCTCACTGTTGCTATTTGAGTTGTCATTTGGTGATAGTGAGTGGAGCTGTGAATGTCAGAAAATGGAATGCCAAGTGAAAAGTTCGGAACATTTCCGACATATTCTTCTGCTTGAGTTCAACAGAGGGGTGACAGCAGCCGAGAAAGCCAGAAATATTTGCGCCATACTTGAGGATAATGCCATTGGACAGACCACAGAAAGAAAATGGTTTTTGATTTTCTCGTTTTAAGGGGGAAGGTTTGACATTAGTTACTACCTCCTCCTCCGCCTCAGGACCTCCGGGGCTTAATGAAGATCGTTTAAACTTATTAATCCACAATCATCCAAGTGATCATTCCACAATCGTGCGACATTTACATACAATGTGGAAGGTTCAAGGTCGGGTGTATGGGTACAACATGTTCTAAACCAAAATCACACAAATCAGCGGCTGGCCGGGACCGTATGCTCTAAGCCAAAATCACAAAAATCACCGGGTAGTCATATGTGCATCTCTACTAGTTCGTCATCAATTGGTTCGAGAAGAACACCGACCATTCCTATCCAGTATCGTTTCTGGTGACGAAAAATGGTGTCTTTATGCCAACGTAAGGAAAATAAAGGAATACTTGAGCCAAAACAAAGCAGCGACTCCCCCTACAAAGACCTGCGCGCATCCACAGAAGGTAATGTTATGCATCTTATGGAACACCGGCGGTGTGGTGTACTAGGAATTGCTTCCCCGAGATGTAACCATCACTGCTGACATTTGTTATCAACAACAGAGGCGTCTTATAAACGTAATTCAAGAACAACGGCCAGGAAGACAACGTAAGTGATGCTACTCCATGATTACACACGCCCGCATTCTGCTACGCTGACAAAAAACACTGGAGTTGGGTTGGGAAGTCATTCCGCACCCGCCTTACTCATCTGATCTTGTGCCTCAGATTTTCACCTTTTCCGCTCTCTATCGAACAATCTTCAGGGAACTTACTTTCCGGATGAAAATGCGCTCAGAACATGGCTCGACGAGTTCTTCGCCTCATGTCACGTGATTTCTACAGTCACGGAATCAGAAAGTTACATCAGCGTTAGAAGACTGTTGTAAATAGTGAAGGAAAATCTATTATTGATAATTAAAGTCACTGTTAAGTGCATCTGTTGTGTTTATTAAACTTGGGGAAAATGTTAGGAAGTTATGCACCAGATGATGATGATGATCATCATCATCATCATCATCATCATCATCATCATCATGTTGGTTTGTGGTGCGCTCAACATCGTGGTCACCAGCGCCTATACAAGTTCCTAATCTTTCCAGTTCCAATCTCGCCACTTCCCGAATGAAGATGAGTAAACACAAATACCCAGTCCCCAGGCGGAGAAAATCCGGGAATCGAACCCGCGTCCCCGTAGCAACGCCAGCCACTAGACCACAGCTGAGGACAGTTATGTCCCAAACCAATATATCGCCTGGCATTTGGCCTAAAAGTGACCGATTACACTTGGGTTATTATTCAAGCAACTCTTTCTACGTACATAATGAAAAGTATTTAAAAAAGTAGTATACTTTGAGAGTTAATACAAGTGTCGTTTAAGCAGCGTTAGCTTAAGAGAAAACCTTGACACCACTTTAATCCAACGAATTTCGCGGAATGTCACGGTCTATTTGGTGAACACACTGACTAATTTCAAAATCTAAGACATGCATGTTTTTAAAGCTATGGCTGTTAGGACATGGATGGCTAGTCAGGGAAATGCACATGCAGTACCAACAAATTCAGGGAGTTTTGGAAACACTTTTACAAGAACTTTGGGAAGGTATTCCTAGCAACGAAGACATGAATAAAATCCATCCCAAAATAGGTACAAAATTTCTTTCTTAGGAAGTTCTTATTAAAGAAACATTCCACTAAGTTATGAAGACACAAATGATGATAAATATTCAAAATGTCTTGCTCTTGCTTCTAGACACGAAGGAAGAAAGATCCGACTGTGACGTCCCATCAACAGCGCGTTTATTAGTAACGGAGCAAAAGCTAAGATTACGAAAGGATGAGGAAGGAAATCGGCGGTGCGCTTTTCAAAGAAACCATCCGGGCATTTGCTTGGAGCGATTTAGGAAATCACGGTAAACCTAAATCTGGACGGCCAGACGGGAATTTAACCGTTGTTCTCCCCATTTCGAGTCCAGCCTGCTAATAGACGCGAATGCACTCTCATAACATTTATGAGAGAATGAAAATCTTTATGGTAATAAGATTAACGCTAGGCTGAACCTGAGAGTGTCGGTCTAGTAGTTACATATTATCTCCCAGAACGCCTTACAAGTTTTGTCTACAACGACTTTACTAGAACACTTCCTGCAAATAAGAAGAAGCGTGTGACGAATACTCTGGCGCATCTGAGTCACCGTGTTTGAACTGCACTAAATGATATCCACCAACACGGATGGCTCATCAGGAGAGGGCCGGTTCCATCGCCAGCACGTTACCCTAATGCCAGCCTTTCAGATCATTACCTATGGTATCGCCATCAACAGCTGTTTACATAGCAGACATTCCTAATACAGCGACACTTCATCAACCTAGTACACAAGCCTGTGAAACCATTCGATGCTATCCTGGCGTCTTTGAAAGGCTTAGACAGTCTGTGATCTGATGACCGTTTGAAATAAACGGAAGGCATTTTGAAAACTTTGGTACGAGTTTCCGACGTGAGAACATAGTAAAGTGTTCTGTCATTGGTACCTAAAAACAAAGCATTTTCCGACACATGTTTGTATGGAGTTTTTTTCTGTTTTGGTGTGAGGAATCCGCCCCAGACGTTTGTAAAAAGTGTCTTACACACATACACGAGAAACTTCCTTTATCTTAGGATTACGTCTGTTAGTAGCGTGATAACCAGAAGCGAAATGCGTTTCTTATTAAAATAGACGGAAGGAACTGGTTACCCAAATTACAACTTTCTACATAAAATGTTTCCATCTAACCATCAGAAGTCTGACCAGAGTTTCGCATAATAGTTCCGTCACTTAAGAATCCTATTACACTATTTATATAATTGGTTTCTCGTGCTGTTATTTAAATTGTGGTGTAGTAAAGAGCTGATGTGACGTTTCACTCACGGAATCCGTGACGACGTTTCGGTTTCTAGGTACTTAATATCTGTATTATTCCAGGTTCATATCACGAATATAATACACTCCTGGAAATGGAAAAAAGAACACATTGACACCGGTGTGTCAGACCCACCATACTTGCTCCGGACACTGCGAGAGGGCTGTACAAGCAATGATCACACGCACGGCACAGCTGACACACCAGGAACCGCGGTGTTGGCCGTCGAATGGCGCTAGCTGCGCAGCATTTGTGCACCGCCGCCGTCAGTGTCAGCCAGTTTGCCGTGGCATACGGAGCTCCATCGCAGTCTTTAACACTGGTAGCATGCCGCGACAGCGTGGACGTGAACCGTATGTGCAGTTGACGGACTTTGAGCGAGGGCGTATAGTGGGCATGCGGGAGGCCGGGTGGACGTACCGCCGAATTGCTCAACACGTGGGGCGTGAGGTCTCCACAGTACATCGATGTTGTCGCCAGTGGTCGGCGGAAGGTGCACGTGCCCGTCGACCTGGGACCGGACCGCAGCGACGCACGGATGCACGCCAAGACCGTAGGATCCTACGCAGTGCCGTAGGGGACCGCACCGCCACTTCCCAGCAAATTAGGGACACTGTTGCTCCTGGGGTATCGGCGAGGACCATTTGCAACCGTCTCCATGAAGCTGGGCTACGGTCCCGCACACCGTTAGGCCGTCTTCCGCTCACGCCCCAACATCGTGCAGCCCGCCTCCAGTGGTGTCGCGACAGGCGTGAATGGAGGGACGAATGGAGACGTGTCGTCTTCAGCGATGAGAGTCGCTTCTGCCTTTGTGCCAATGATGGTCGTATGCGTGTTTGGCGCCGTGCAGGTGAGCGCCACAATCAGGACTGCATACGACCGAGGCACACAGGGCCAACACCCGGCATCATGGTGTGGGGAGCGATCTCCTACACTGGCCGTACACCACTGGTGATCGTCGAGGGGACACTGAATAGTGCACGGTACATCCAAACCGTCATCGAACCCATCGTTCTACCATTCCTAGACCGGCAAGGGAACTTGCTGTTCCAACAGGACAATTCACGTCCGCATGTATCCCGTGCCACCCAATGTGCTCTAGAAGGTGTAAGTCAACTACCCTGGCCAGCAAGATCTCCGGATCTGTCCCCCATTGAGCATGTTTGGGACTGGATGAAGCGTCGTCTCAAGCGGTCTGCACGTCCAGCACGAACGCTGGTCCAGCTGAGGCGCCAGGTGGAAATGGCATGGCAAGCCGTTCCACAGGACTACATCCAGCATCTCTACGATCGTCTCCATGGGAGAATAGCAGCCTGCATTGCTGCGAAAGGTGGATATACACTGTACTAGTGCCGACATTGTGCATGCTCTGTTGCCTGTGTCTATGTGCCTGTGGTTCTGTCAGTGTAATCATGTGATGTATCTGACCCCAGGAATGTGTCAATAAAGTTTCCCCTTCCTGGGACAATGAATTCACGGTGTTCTTATTTCAATTTCCAGGAGTGTATTACTTCCAATCACTACCATCATCTACTATTCACGTAGAGCCACTTCCATTGACTCACTATACACTAGCTCGGCGTTATTGAGATTGGTATTGTTACCTAAGGAAGCGGTTGTCCTACGTTAGATTCTCAATGAACAGCTTCGGTTTTTTGTGGCGTAGAGAGAGATGTGAAACAGGTTTTACTCAGACACGAGGGGTAATTCGACAAAATGAAGCGCAAGCCTCAGAACTGCGTCAACTGAAAAGCTTGGAAAGGGGTGCAAGGTACATGATTTTTGTTTATGTTACCGTCCCATTCATATCGTCGTCTACTTAAAATGTATCCATCTAGTCGCCTTTTAAAACGGCTGCATAAACGGTAAAGGAACAATAGCTAAAATAATGAGTCAACAATTCTGGCTTGTAGGAGGACGAACCAATCACCACGAAAAACAGCAAAATCTTTTAATCGCAATTTAAGGATGTCTAACGTTATTCACAAATTTAAAACTTTAACAGCGTTAATGATATGAGCACGTACCTTTGAAGGAATCAAAAAATACATCAACAAGTGTCCTCCACTCTCAGAATGTGGTGCTGGTAGTTGTAAACAGCTAAACTGTCACCCTGTTCCATTTCAGGTTGTCTACGTAACAGCTTCCAGACTTACTTACTCCTCGGCTCTACAGTCCTTGAAGGGCCTTGGCCTGCATCACAATACCCTGTCATTCTACCAGTCCATGGCATTCCGTCAACATCATCTGACACCCAGCTTTTTCATGTCTTCGTCAATTCCGGTCACCCATCTCTTTCTGGAACGTCCTTTCCGTCGTCTGCCTCCAGCCTTGACATTAAAAATCTTTTTACATGTTCTGTCTTCCTCCGTTCTGACCACGTATCCTGCCCACCGCAGTCTTCTTATTTTAATGGTAATGACAATGTCAGGTTCTTCAAAAAGTTGTTTTAATTCTGCATTCGTACGGATGCGCCAACCTACTTAGAACCTTTCTCTTCCAAATGCTAAGGATCCTTATATAACAACTGGAATTATAATTGTTTAGTAAATGAGTATTTTAGATTTTCGTAATAGAAGTGAGCTCAAGAGCATGGGTAGTGAGGCATAGTAGCATCTGTTCACTGCTACTATTCTAGCTTTCACCTCGCTGCTGATGTCATTTGTCTCTGTGATAGTCGATCTGAGGTACTTGAAGTCTCTCACTCTTTCAAACTCCTTGTAGGCTATCCTGAGATTTGGTAGATTTCGCTGGTTGGCCGTTGCCATATATTTGATATTTTCGATACTGACTACCAGGCCAAGCTCTCTTGTACTATATAAGCGCAAACAAAATTTACACTCGCCGCGGTGGCTGATGGGAGCGCACGTACAGGCATTTCCCATTTACATTCGCTCCCATCAGCCAGCGCGCCGAGTGTCAACTTCGCGCGAATATAGGCATCGGCCAGCACAACAGTGTTTCGTGCGAGTAATGCCACATCGTCCACGTAGGCTAGGTACTGCAGTGAACGATTAAAAATGGTTCCTGCTCTAATGAACTCTATCTGACTTATGACTTTTTCTAGGCGGAGGCTGAGTAGCAGTGAGGAGATATTGTCACTCAGTGTCAGTCCCTTCTTCCCTAGCCGGCCGCTGTGGCCGAGCGGTTCTAGGTGCTTCAGTTCGGAACCACGCTACTGTTACGGTCGCAGGTTCGAATCCTGCCTCGGGCATGGGTGTGTGTGATGTCCTTAGGTTAGTAAGGTTTACGTAGTTCTAAGTCTAGGGGACTGATAACCTCAGATGTTAAGTCCCAAAGTGCTTAGAGCAATTGAAACCACTTCCCTAGAGATTTCGCCCTGTATTTTTACTTTCCAGATGGTTTCATTGAGGGTCATAATAGTAAGTTTAACAAGCTTCTTCGGTATTCCAGCCTCTTCCATTACATTCCGCAATGCTACTCTTGAGATGCTATCATAGGCTCGTTTAAAATCGGTAAAAAGCTGGTCTATGTTTATTTGATGTTCATAAAATCTTTCAAGTAGTACGAGTAATGTGAATATTTGGTCAGTTGTTCACCTATTTCTTCTAAAGCGACTCTGATAAGTCTCTGGTTCTCTCTTCCACATAGGGAGTAAGCTTACCAGTCAGGATCTTGGAGAACACTTTATATGTAGTACTTAGCAGGGAGATTCCTAGGTAGTTCTGGCAGCTTAATTTATCTCCTTTTTTATCTATGGGGCACATAATAGCCCTTTCCCAGTCCACTGCCATGCTCTCCTCCTGCCAGATGCTCAGTATTACTTTATGTATTGCTTTCAAAAGTGCTTCCCACCATATTTGAGAAGTTTCACCTGGATCTGATCATCTCCAGGTGCCTTTTTGTTTTTTAAGGTCTTAACGGCTAATATCACTTCCTCAGGTTGGGTGCTGGTGTTATGACCTCTGGTCCATAATAAGTTATTTCCAACAGTTCTTCTTGTTCTAATCCTTCTATTTCTGGGTTCAATAACTCTTGGAAATATTCTGCCCATCTGTCAAGTATTTTATTACTCTCCCCTACCAAATCCCGTCTTTACTCCTACATATATTTGTTCAGGCCTGAAATCCGGCCTTTCCTTCTTTAATCTTTTGGTACATTTCATGTACTTGCTTCTCTTCTCCTAGCTGTTGAATTTCTTCCGTTTTTTTTTTTTCTTTTCTAGTGCTCTTTTCAAATTTTTTCTTTTGTAGTGTTCTTTTTTTCTGTCTGTAAAACCTCTTAGCTACGTGGCCCTTCTCATCATATACATTCAGATTTTCTCTCGTTCTCCTCTGAAATAATTTCATTCGTGCTATGTTACACTCCTAAATTCTTCATCAAACCGATCTGCCTTCCTTTGAGCCTGTATGTGTCCCAAAACCTCTCCAGCCGCCTCGAGGATTGCAGCCTTACATCATTTCCACATTATTTCTATATATTCATTTGACGTGTCAGTATCGTTCTTAATCCGCTCTTCTATTTTCGTCTGATATGCTCTCCGTGTTTCTTCTAATTTCAGTTTCTTAATGTCAAAACTCTTCTGTTTGCGGCCTTTTTGTTTACTCAATAGTGAGATCTTTTGCCTGTACTTAACTTTCGCTAGATGATGGCCTAAATTACAGTCAGCTCCACATTGGCGCCTAACATGCATTATGTCCGATCTGTGCCTCCGATCAATCATTACATGGTCTTTCTGATTTCTAGTTTGTCTATCTGGTGACACCCATGTTTCTCTGTGTATCTTTTTGTGTGGGAAACATATACTGCTGGCAGTCATGTTTTCACTTATAGCGAAATCTACAACCCTAATTCCATTGACACTCCATGTTTTATGGAGGCTATGTCTTCCTATAGTTGGCTGCCTGTCAAAAACTTTCTCTAAGTCTACATATTCTAAAGCTGACAGGGGAAAAATACGGGGAGTGAATGGCTATTTACAATTTGTACAGAAACCAGATGGCAGTTGTAAGAGTCGAGGAGCACGAAAGGGAAGCAGTGGTTGAGAACGGAGTGAGACAGGGTTGTGGCATATCCCCGATATTATTCAATCTGTACATTGAGCAAACAGTAAAGGAAACAAAGGAAAAATTCAGAGTAGGAATTAAAGTCGAGGGAGAAGAAATAAAAACTTTGAGATTTGTGGATAACATTGTAATTCTGTCAGAGACAGTCAAGAACCTGGAAGAGCAGTTGAACGGAATGGACTGTGTCTTGAAAAGATGATATACGAGGGTTGGAACTTAAATAGTGGCAACTATTTATTCACAACCGATACAAAAAGAGTTACGTGTTTGCACCTGTTGCTGTCCTTCAAAGTAGTCACCAGCGTTGTGTAGAACCCGTTGCCAGCTATGTGGAAGGCGTAGTATACCGTTAGCAGAGCCTGTTCTGTTGATGGTGCGAATGGAGCGGCCTACTGCCTGTCGAATCTCTGGAACAGTTCTGAAGCTAATGCCACGAAGTGGTTCCTTCATCTTCAGAATCAAATCAAAGTCACAAGGACTCAAGTCCGGGGAGTATGGTAGATGGTACAGTACTTCCCAGTCCCATCGACCGAACAGAGCAGCCACAGCTTGCGCTGTATGCGCACGCGCATTGTCATGCTAAATGATGGGTGGGTTGCGCATAAAGTGTCGCCGGTTCATTCGCAGAGCTGGTCGCAGGTGATACTCCAAAAACGAACAGTAATACTGTGCACTGACGGTTTGCCGTGGAGGAACGTAACGTGTTAGGATAACACAACCACAGTCGTACGCGAGAATCACCATAACTCTAGACCGCTCCATTCGCACCATCAACAGAACAGGCTCTGTTTAACGGTATACTACGCCTTCCACATCGCTGGCAACGGGTTCTACACAACGCTGGTGACTACTTTGTAGGACAGTAACAGGTGCAGACATGTAAGTCTTTTGTATCGGTTGTGAACAAGTAGTTGCCACTATTTAAGTTCCAATCCACGTAAGATGAACATCAAACAAAAGTAAAACGAAGATAATGGAATGAAGTTGAATTAAATCAGGTGATGGTGAGAAATTTAAATTAGGAAACGAGACACTTAAAGCAGTAGACGACTTTTGCTATTTGGGAAGCAAAATAACTGATAATGGTCAAAGTAGGGAGGATATAAAATGTAGAATGGCAATGACAAGAAAAGCGTTTCTGAAGAAGAGAAATTTGTCAACACCAAGTATAGATTTAAGAGTCAGGAAGTCCTTTTTGAAAGTACCTGTATGAAGTGTAGCCGTGTACGGAAGTGAAACTTGGACGATAAACAGTTTAGACAAAAACAGAATAGAAACTTTTGAAATGTGATGCTACAGATGAATGCTCAAGATTAGATGCGTAGATCACGTAACTAACGAGGAGGTACCGAAGAGAACTGGGAAGAAGAGAAATTTGTGGCACAACCTGACTAGAAGAAGGGATCGATTGGTAGGACACAATCTGAGGCATGAAGGGTTCACCAATATAGCACTGGAGGGAAGCGTGGGGGGTAAAAACCGTAGAGAGAGGCCAAGAGATGAATACAGTACGCAGATTCAGAAGGATGTAGGTTGCAGTGGTTACTCGGATACGAAGAGGCTTGCGCAGGATAGAGTAGCGTGGAGAGATGCATCAAATGCATCAAACCAGTCTTTGGACTGAAGACCACGATAACACCAAAAGTTGGCTGATAAGCCTCTTCTTTTCCAATTTTTGCATTCAAGTCTCCTATTAAGACCTTAACATCATGTTCGGAAGCCTGATCATAAAACTGCTCTACCTAGCTATAAAACTCGTCCTCCTATTGTTCATCTGCCTCCATTGTGGGTGCATGTACATTTGTAATTGTTATGTTAAAAAAGTTTCCCCTTAATCTTACCATGGACATCCGTTCATTGATTGGTTCGAAGCGTATCACAGTATTTTTCAGTCCTTTAGCGACTACAAAACCTGAACCAAAAATATTCGTCCTCCCGCCACTATAGAATATAGTGAAATATACTGACTCCATTATGTCACTCCCCTTCCACATAATTTCCTGGAGAGTCAATAGTAGTTTACTTGCGTTAGCAGCTGGCGCAGGGCTCCAGCTTGGTATAGGCTCCGCACTTTCCATGTTCCAATGTACATATCTCTTATCCTGTTTTTGTTTGCTGGGGTCTTCATCAAAATATCTGTTCGCCTTATTCCTTTGTTAGTATTCGCAACAGGTGATTTTTGCAGGGGAACATTGTTAATCTTCCGTCCAACCATTTGAGGGCTTGTCCCTTACGGCTCACCGGGCAGCTGGCTCCATTTTCAGGGGAGCATCCTTAGCCTTTGCAGATCTCTCTACTGACTGCAACGCAGCAGTTGATGGTTGCGGGTTCCTCTGCCTTTCTTCCAAGCCAATTGCCCTGCTGGTTTTGGTCCGCCTCATGTATTTTATTTCCCTGGTACTCTCCATACTGGAGATCGTTCCCCTATCCGCCACTTGGGGAGGCGCCCGACGGACCAGGGACCCCACACGGCTTCCAGAGGCAACAAAAGTTTGATTTAAAGTATTTCGGCGAATTTAAAATGCTGTCATAATTTACCTGTTAGGAGGTATAACCTCACATTGAATGTTTAACGGAATAAACCAAGTGTTAAATGTTAGAATCTGTACACAGAGGTTGGTCAAAATTATGGTAACACCGCGAGAAATGCATCCTTCAACATAAACGAAGATGCTAGCCAAATCTGCAGGTTGCGCTGATGTATTTGACCACGAACGACACTTGTGTAATGCCCTCAACATGTTGCAAGTGTCATTCATGGTCAGAACAGTGGTTTGCCTATTTTTGAGTGCATTAGGTAGAAGCTGAGTGAATTCGAACGTGAGCAAATTGTTAGGGGCTGCTTCCGTAACCAAGCCAGCCGAAGTGCTTTGTGTTTTAAGATGTACGGTGGCAATGATTTATACCGCATACAGGGAAAGCATCACCCGCTAAGTCATAACGCAGACGAAAGAGCGAGCTGATAAATAGTGACAGATGGTCATTGTTCAGGATTGTGGCGAAAAACAAGAGGGGAGAACTGCTTAACTGAACTTCGTATTCACGAACCCTGTAAGTGCCAAAACAACAAAAAGGAAGCTCCAGAAGCAGGAAATTGCTGAACGAGTTGGAATTCCAAAATAACTCATCAGTGATGCAAAAGCTCGTAACAGGAAAACTTGGAGCCAAGCGTTAAAACCTGACTATCAACCAGTGGAAGAAAGTCATTTGTCGCATGAGTCGTGTTTCACATTCTTTCCAACTTCCGGCCGAGTTCCCAAGAGTGGAGCTTGGCAGAGGTTCGATGATGATTTGGGGAACACGGTAGTATTGCATAGGCCCCGTGGGTACTCTGCGAGGACGCATTGCCGCCACGGATTATGCGACCAATAGCTGATGTGGTTCATCCCATAATAAAATGTTTGTTCCCCAGTGTTGATTGCTGTGTTCCAAGGTGACAGAGCCCCCGTTTACACACCCAACATCGTCAAGAACTTGTTTTGCGAGTAAGAGGACGGCCACCGCTGTCACCCCATCTTAATATTACTGTGACTTTGTGGTGTACTTTGGAGAGAAAAGTGCATGAACGTTATCCACAAATTTTCAGGAAGAATGGTGTAAGATTCCCTTGAAAACAGTAGGCGTAAAATTCCCTTGAAAACCATACCGGTCCTGTACGTATCCATTCCCAGACGACTGGAAGCTGTTTTGAATGCCAAAGGGTCTTATACATCGTATTAGGCATGGTAATGTATTGGTGTTTTTGTGGTTTCCATGTTTTTGTCCAATCCCTGTGGACGTCTCAATGTAACGTAACTCAAAGTGCGCAAATTGCCCAGGTTATATTTGTCCAATTTTTGAGAACGGGAGCACATAGTGACTTCTAACAAATTTAAAGTTTTGCTTTTGGCTTTTTCATTAGTCTGTGGGCGAATAATCCGAAACTAATAAAACCAACATAATTAGCAGTTTGCGTCTTCAAGCATAAAAGTTTAACATGCTCAACATCAAATACTTAACACATTAACTCATCTGTAAAATAATAAGATGCCTGAAGCTGTTTTATACATGGGAGTTCGATTCTTTACAGATCCAGCGTGGAGCTTGCTGGTCACGTACTACTAAGTGTGGCGGCTTCTACTAACTACAGCTTTCCCTATAACACATGATCATGCTCCCTATTATGAAGTTTAAACCACATCGACACGGATATCAAGGTACGCCAGATGCATCTGCACGGGTCCCTGAGAGCTTGGGTCGCTGCACTCATAGTATCCATCGGGATATAGCTCCTCCAGTTGGCTTTGTGGCGGATGAAGGGAACATTGTGTACTACATCCTAGCTTCTCTGCTGGTTGCATGCAGTGGATTGTTTGATGAGTGTGGAGGGAGCTGGGGCAGTTGAAATGCATGAGGTAATTACATCTCATCTGCTCCAATCTACTCAAGATCGCTTGTAACACTTACTGAGAACTGTGAATTTAATTATTCAATTAAGGCATTCACAGTCAGTTCTTACATTCTTGAAGATATTATTATATGGAATTTACGTCATGCTCGAAGGCATATCTATGCGCACACTGTTTCGTCTCCTACTGCTGGAGACATCACCACAGTACATAACGGAGAGGTTAGGAGGTGTTAGGCACAGAAACATGCCACAGACGAGGACCTAATGCCCTATAACAAACACCAAGGGTGTAAACTGTGAGTATATTTAATAAGCTGATCTTGAGCACATTATCAGGAAAAATCATCTAATAGGCAAGGGTGTTCCCAACTAGCACCAGACGGTGTCGCTATCGTGTTTTTCCACTAAAGTGAAATACGGTAAAGCAAATGATTTAAAACGCTTTCTGGATCATATCATTTCCTGTACCACACCTAATCCAAATCAGATTAAAGGGAGACATCGACAGTGTGCTGCTGGATTTGTTACCGGTAGGTTCGATCAACCCGCGAGTATTACGTAGATGGTTCGAGAATTCAAATGGGAATACGTGGAGGGAAGATGATGTTTTTTTGTGAAACACTACTGCGAACATTTAGACCGCACAACGTTTCTACTTTCGCCAATGTACATTTTACGTAAGGACCGCGAATAAGTGATACGAGAAATTAGGGTCCGTATGGACGCATATAGATCACGGGTGTCCAACCTTTTAGCTTACTTTGGCCACGTTGGAAGAATGGGAGTGTTTTAGGGCTGTGCACATAATATTCTAAACACTAACAATAACGGCAAAAAGGGGAGGGGGTGTTGGCGGTTAACACTTTTAAGTAATTTAGAACTTATTAATTCATGATTCTTTGTTCTGAAAAAGCAATATGGAATTAATTTGAGATGTTATGTATGAGATTTCATAATTATATGTAAACAGATTTTTTTTTTTTTTTTTTACGTGTCACGTGATAGATGCTCTCTTGGGCTGCATTGCTACTTGCTTTGGGCCGCATGTGGCCCGCCCGTTGGACATCCTAGATATAGACACTAGCTTTCCTCTCCCCCTTTTTGTACAAATGAAAATGACGCATAGTGGAACAAGGTACCCTTTGCCAAGCACCATACCGTAGCTTGCGGAGTATGTACGTCGATGTAATTCTGATCTCTATATTGGGCAGCGGTAGGGAACAAATGCACACTGATCTCTATATTGGGCAGCGGTAGTGAACTAATACACTCATTCTTAAGAACCCAGGTACGAACTATTGCGAACAGCTAACAGTCTTGCATTGTGCTTTACTCAAGTGTCCTCGTTGCTTGCGGGCTATCGTGAAAATTCGACTCAATGTTGGAAAACAATGGTATGCAAAACTATGCAACGCATGGCGAGAGGCCTGGGACAAATAATACACACAACCCGTGGGGAAGGTTTTGTCAGCACTTGTATCTATCCTAGCGCGATCGATAATTAGATATGTGTACTCGCTGAATCATAAACTAAGCTCTCAAAAACAAACTAAGCTCGCAAAATGCAGGTAGAAAAAGAGCCTCCGATGCCCTAACAATGAGGCGTAGAATCCTCGCCGAAATTTACAAACACAGTGTCCCTAACATGGAATGTTATTAGCTTGAAAATGAGACAGGAACGATTAAACAAACAAACACACACACACACACACACACACACACACACACACACACACACAGAGTCACGTGAGAAAATTACAACACAAGTGATTCTGGCAATTCCTAAATTCGATTTATCCTCAACTGCAACCAATGTGTCATTTAAAATGGTACGCAACAACGAACAGCGAAGAAGGGATTTTAATTGCTTCTGTGAACATAGCAAACATTACAAATAATCCGTAAGGGAATCTACTAAATTAAGTCTGAAAAAGTTCGACATTCATTGTAATTTTTATTACAGATTTTTCCCTGTCTATAAACACGAATAATAACAATTTTTCGTGCATATTTGTATGGAGTGTAGCCATGTATGGAAGTGAAACATGGACGATAAATAGTTTAGACAAGAAGAGAATAGAAGCTTTAGAAACGTGGTACTACAGAAGAATGCTGAAGATTAGATGGGTAGATCACGTAACTAATGAGGAGGTGTTGAATAGGAGAAGAGAAGTTTGTGGCACAACTTGACTAGAAGAAGGGATCGGTTGGTAGGACATGTTCTGAGGCATCAAGGGATCACCAATTTAGTATTGGAGGGCAGCGTGGAGGGTAAAAATTGTAGAGGGAGACCAAGAGATGAATACACCAACCAGATTCAGAAGGATGTAGGTTGCAGTAGGTACTGGGAGATGAAGAAGTTTGCACAGGATAGAGTAGTATGGAGAGCTGCATCAAACCAGCCTCAGGACTGAAGACCACAACAACAACAACATTTTAGTTGAGTCCCTCATATTCAATTGTTTTAATCAGCTCTATAATTTTGGCGAATATCTGCGTCTTGCTAAATAATGCCATAATCTGACGGAGTCTGCAGTAGGATGGAAACTAGCTTATTTTTCAAGACAGTAATTGCGGCCCTGTTTTTACTGCCGTCCGAATCATCATCTTATTTACCCTATATGAGCATTGTTTCACTACGACCACAATCAAAAGGACAAATCGACTATAAAGTTTCTTGGATTATACAGAGTAGCCCAAAAGTCCGTTAACATTCGAAAATACTGTACTTCAAGGAATAATGCAGATAGAGAGATAAAACATTGACACGTGTGCCTGAAATGACACGGGATTTTATTGAAACCAAAAACTAGCGCAAAAACCGTCCAACGAATGGTGCTGGATGGCAATACGTCAGTGACGCCACATGAGGATTCCGTATAAAATGTCAGCGTGACGGGTGCGAGACACGGCCATCTGTTACATCATTTCTGGCCTCGTTGATAAACACCCTCTGCTAGACGCGTAGAAAATCTCTTGCGCACATCGGTGAGGATCGCGTGCTCAGCCGTCATTTCCGTCATGCATGGCCTATGGCCTCCCAGGTCCCCAGACATCAATCCGTGTGATTATTGGTTTTGGGGTTCCCTTATTGTCCAACATCATTATGGATGCTAAAAGACAAAATCAGACGGTAATTTCGCATCATACCTACTAATATCCTGTAAAGTGCTATTCACGTCACAACTACAGGCATTTCTGATGAATGACAACGGACGATATGTTGTGCATTTGTTATAAGGAACATCATCTTTTCTAAACATCAACTGTTATGCTAATTATCGCTGTTGTATCACACCAAGCGCCATCTGTTGTTCACTTTATGCACTGTGATTAGCACACCCTCTCAATAAAACTCCACGTCATTTAAAGAAAAATGGTTCAAATGGATCTGAGCACTTTGGGACTTAACATCTGAGGTCATCAGTCCCCTAGAACTTAGAACTACTAAAACCTAACTAACCTAAGGACAGCACACACATCCATGCCCGAGGCAGGATACGAACCTGCGACCGTAGCGGTCGCGCGGTTCCAGACTGTAGCGCCTAGAACCCCTCGGCCACTCCGGCCGGCGTCATTTAAAGCACTGTAACATTTTTATCTCTACCAAACTTTAACCAGAGCTGAGATTGGCGAACAAACCCAGCTACGACCCCAAACTCGCGAAGCTATCGCTAATCCCTAAAGCAATAAATGCTGTCTGATGTTCTTAGCTGCACGCCAATTAGTATCGAAGAAAAACACGTACCGATTGTGGAACGTCGGGAACCTCCTTTCCCGGTATTCTCTAGTTCAGTACAGAAATAAAGTTAGCACTGCAGTTGGAAATTTATCACACTGACAGACGCAAGTACGTACTTCTATATTGTTATATCTACTCTGACAACACACACACACACACACACACACACACACACACACACACACACACACACACACAATGGTTCAAATGGCTCTAAGCACTATGGGACTTAACATCTGAGGTCAACAGTCCCCTGGACTGAGGTCATCCCTGGACTGAGGTCATCAGTCCCCTAGACTTCTTAAACCTAACTAACGTAAGGACATCATACACATCCATGCACGTGGCAGGATTCGAACCTGCGACCGTAGCAGCAGCGCGGTTCCGGACTGAAGCGCCTAGAGCCGCTCTGCCACGGCAGCTGGCGCGCGCGTGCATGCACGCACACTCACACAAAGAAACAAACACACACACACATATATATATTTCTGGTTTCCTCATTATCAATCTTATAGTACTTGGAGCCACAAAAGCATTATTATTCCGACATATTCCTCACGAGGGACACTTTATGATTCTATGTATGGCAGGACAGTAGATTATAGTATGACTCACCCCCGCAAATATGTCCAGTAACAGCTTGGCAAGGTAAGATGTGACAGCTGTTCCAATCACTGATCGTTTGGCAGGCATCCAAACCAAAGCATTCACGCGAAGAAGTATATTTGGGAAATTCGTATCTGGGAAGCTCTTTTCGGTATATGACGATGGAATCACGCAATATAGCTCTGTAACAGGGAAAGGTCTGAAAGGAAAAGTGAACGATTCTGACAGACTGCACATCCAAGCTGTACCAATTAAATGAGACCTATGATGTGCGAGGGCAGGAGTAAGTAACGTCGGGGATATGAGAGAATCATCAATGTGGAGCTATGTAGCTGGTGGAGAGACACTTATGTCATTTCTTCTTCTTCTTATGCAGAAACAGAAACCACCAATTGAACGAAGAGTTAACACTGCAAGAAGAGGGAGCTCGAAGACACAATCTGACATTATGCTGCCTTTTCAAACTGTCACGTGGCGAGATACAAATGATGGCATAACATCACACCACATCGACACTACTCCCGTGAAGAGCACATTCCACGCTACAGCCACAATCATTTGCCGCATTATTTCACCCGAGCAGTGTCATCCCCACATCGAACTTGGACAAACATATTCGTAGGTTCCCGGTTGGACGTAAAAGTTAGAACAGGTGTCAATAAAAGTATCAACCAACTGCTGAGCAACGGAGGACGTATTGTTAATCTTGGCCGCGCGGTTTGAGGCCCCTTGTCCCGGATTGCTCGGCCCCTGCCGCCGGAGGTTCGAGTCCTGCTTCGCGTAAGTTCGAGTAAGTTAGTTTAAGTAGTATGTAAGTCTAGGGACCGATGACCTCATCAGTTTCGTCCCTTAGTAATTCACACACATTTGAACATTTTTTGTTACTCTTGGCAAATTTAGCAGAACCTCTTCCTCTCGTAAAAACAGCTTTTAAAATGAGCTGTTCCTAACAATGGAGATTTTTGATTTTGGTACTGTACCGATTAAGAGGAGTTTCAAGAAGCCCTGCGCCCTCAGAATTTGAGACTAAGCAAATTTGAACAGTGAGCAATGAGTGCCTGTTTCCTCCTGGTTCCTGTTTTCTCTTCTTCTGTTTGCTTAGTCCATTAACTAACGATACACAGAAATACAGCTAGCATATTTCCTGTTGATGATCGTGCAACAGTTCCTGCATTAGTGATGTACGTACTGGAAGTCATCATATCCACTTCGGAGAAATTTTAAAAAATATATACACGTGCTTCTCATAATGTAGTAAATAACTTTTTTAACACACCAGATATATCGTCAGAAGAAATAAAGCAATTAATAAAATCAAGGCACAATTAACTTTGGATTCTCACTGTTCTCGCGATCTGATTTTAAACGCATTTCTCGGTTACACTCCATTCTCTTTTTTACGACTGCTATAGTATTGGAGTTCGAGGCGACGTCAGTATAATCATATTAATACAAATAGTGGTGGAATTTTGTCTTAGCAACGTGATTTGACTGTGTGTGTGTGTGTGTGTGTGTGTGTGTGTGTGTGTGTGTGTGTGTGTGTGTGTGTCGAGGAAAGCCAATGGGTGGAGAGAAACTGACCAGTCGCGCATGAAATCGCTGGAATGTCCCAAAGTGGAATTTTACACATGCAGACTTACTTTCAAATAACGAGTAATAGTCCAAGAAGACAAGGGTAAGGCGATCTGCGAGCAACTACAGTTAGAGCAAACAGTTACTTCTCACTCACCACCTTTGAGAACACGAGGTAAAATGCAACACAACTGCGGTGATCCTAGCAAGCAGCAACATAATGCAGTTATGGGATAGAGACTTATTTTCATGCAGGTAGTCCAATGAAGTGTCACTGACAACACGGCGACAAAAATTACAAAGGCAACGGAGAGAAGATTATGGTGGAGGATTCAAAATTACGCAGTCCTTATTTTCTTTCTTTGTTTTCTATGTGACGCGACGTGACCCACTCGCAGTGTCGAGCCTGTCAATCCACCCCTTCAGCACATCATATGAACTGTGCGCCTGCTGACTGAGGACAGCACTATGTCGCGTTGTGCTTTAGATGGAAAAACGACGACATTTTCTACTCGCGGCAAATGAAAAATACGATATCAGAATAGTCGTTTAAGAGGTCCGTCTTTCCATAACTACTCAACATGGAATGCGAAAAAATCTACGAGGTACATTCAATAAGTATCGCAATACATTTACTGAAAGCAGATTCGTTTTATTCAGTACTCCAATACATCATATTATTTCCCATCCTTTTGGTACAAAACTCTTAACACCTTACAGGGAAAGCTTGTATGGACGCATCGTATAATCGTACTGGTCGACATCGGAGCCGACGTCTTATTGCATCAACTTCCCCGTCGTCCACATACTGCTTTCCGCGCAGTGCATCTTTCATTGGGCACAACAGACGGAAATCGAACGGTGCGACTTTCGGGCTGTAGGGTGGACGAGGAAGAACAGTCCCTATTAAGTTTTGTGGTCTCCTATCGGGTGCGCAGACTTGTTTTGAGTCCTTGCATTGTCATGGAGGAGAAGCTTGTTTGCGTTTTCGTGGCGACGAACACGCTGAAGTTGTTACTTCAGTTTCCTGAGGGTAGCACAATACACGTCCCAGTGATCGTTTTACCATGAGGCAGGGAGAAAAATCCCGTCAGAATCGCAGTCGACCGTTACCATGGCTTTACCGGCTGAGAGTCCGACTTTGAACTTCTTCTTCGAAGGAGACGTGGTGTGTTGCCACTCCATGGATTGCCGTTCTGTTTCCGGTGCGACGCGATGAACTAATGTTTCATCCCCTGTGACGACGTTCGACATAAAATTATCACGATCGGCCTCGTAACGCGCAAGCAATTCTGCACAGATGGTCCTCCGTTGCTCTATATGGGCTTCTGTTAGGTGGCACACATCTCTGAATTTCCGAACTTGTGGGCGAGTGTGCCAGTACTAGCAATAGAGAAGTCGAGTTGTGCAGCGAGGTGTTTGTGTTCCGTCGATCGCCTGGAATGAAAGTGTCCGCACATTCCATCATTGCACTAGTCACAGCCGTGTGCAGCCGGCCGACATGCGGGTGGTCGGGCAGGTTTGTACGATCTTGTGATGATGACAAGACGCTTCGCCCAATGACTCACCGTGCTTGTCATCACTGCTAGGTCTCCGCATTCTGCAAGCGCCTATGAATATCTGCGGTGGTATGGTTTTCCGCCAAAAGAAACTCAATGGGAGCTGTCTGCTTGGAACGCACTCCGTTAAGACACCATTTCGAAGGCTATACGTATAGCGCTGCCTACGGGGAAGCGGGAATATTTCACCAAGTCCCACAACAAGTTCCGCAATTTTCAAACCGAAAGTGGCCGGGAAAAAAAGTATCGTATTACTGACTTAACCCGTGTTTTGCGTGCGAAACTACATACTCCGCAGTGGTCGATTGATAATGAGGGCAAGATCAGCACTAGCAAAAAAATGGCTCTGAGCACTATGGTACTTAACATCTGAGGTCATCAGTTCCCTAGAACTTAGAACTACTTAAACCTAACTAACATAAGGACATCACACACATCCATGCCTGAGGCAGGATTCGAACCTGCGACCGTAGCGGTCGCACGATTCCAGACTGATCAGCACTAGCAGACATACTCATCGACCTGCAGTTCATAACGGGTTGACGTCTTTCAATTATACGGCCCACATTCTTCTCACTTTGGTGTTTCCACATATAGCTCAAATGATGAGCGACACGCTGCAACATAAGGTGTTATGATACACCTTAAGAAATGCACTTTACTGATTTGAATCTTTTTGCACATGTCCGGTGTCACTGAAAAGATTAACTGTGGCAAAAAATTTACACAAACAATTAACACACTAGAGAATGACTTGTACTTGAGTCCAAAACAGATTGTGTGAGTAAAACTACAATATAATGTGCAATTGGAGGGTTTGATAAAAAAGAAAAAAAGATTGTCAACAGTTGTGGGAGAACGCCAGTTATCTCTCATTACCAAGACAACACGGAACTTTATCTAAATACCCCCATGGTGCATGGTTGAAGGTATCTTGTGCCACTACCAGTCATTTTCTTTCCTGTTACACTCGCAAAAAATGCGAGGAAAAACGACTGTCTATATGTTTCCGTATAAGCCCTAATTTCTCTTATCTCCGTGGTCCCTATGCCAAATGTATGATGGCGGCAGCAGAATCGTCCTGCAGTCAGCTCCATATGCCAATTCCCTAAATTTTGTCAATGGGATTTCACGAGACGTACGTCGTCTTCCCTCCACAGATTCTCATCTGAGTTCACGAAGCATCTCCGTAATAGTCGCGTGCTGATCGAATCTAGCAGCTCGCCTATGAATCGCTTCAGTGTCTTCATTTAATATGACTTGGTTGGGATCGCAAACACTCTACCAGTACTCAAGAATGGGTTGGACTTGTGTCCAATACCCGCTCACCTTTACAGGTGAGCCAAACTTTGTTAAAATTCTCCCGATACACAGAAGTTGACCATTCGCTTTCCCTACTTCCGCCTGTAAGTGCTTGTTTCATTTCATATAGCTCTGCAACGTTAAGCCTAGATATTTAATCGCCGTGACTGTATCAAGCAGCTTACTACTAATGCTGTATTCGAATTTTATAGGATTATTTTCCCTACTCGTTTACATTAGCTTACATTTTTCTACATTTAGAGCTAGCTGACATTCCTTGAGTCACTCAACGACGACGCCATCCCGTACAAAACAGTGCCATCAGCAAACAGCAGCAGATTGCTGCTCACCCTGCCCGCCAGATCTTTTATGGATATAGGGAATAACAATAGACCTATCACACTTCCACAGAAAATCCCTAACGATACTCTTGTCTCTGATTATCACTAGCCGTCGAGGACAACGTACTGTGTTCTACTACTTCAGAAATGCTGCAGCCACTCACATACTTTTTCTGCCTCGGCAGCTAGCAGTCTGACTTCAAGGTAGAAGACTAGCGTTTAACGTCCCATCGACGACGACAAGGCCGTTAAAGACTGAGTACAAGCTCGGCTTATGGAAGGATGGGGAAGGGAATTGGTCGTGCCCTTTCAAGGAAACCGTACCGCGTTTGTCTTAAAGAGATTTAGGGAAATCATGGAAAACCTGAAGCTGGATGGTGGACAAGATTCTTTTTAACCGTCCTGCCGAATATGAGCCGTGTGTTATGCCACTGAGTGAAGTTCATCGGTAATCTGAGTATGCGTATATATAAACAAAATTGAAGTTCCCTGCAAGCTTCTGTTTGTATGTACGGGTTAATCTCAGGAACTACTGTAAGATGTTGAGTAATGGATAAATTGACCCACGAGAAACATTTCTGTATACAATTTATAAATATTTCGTGGAAATTCGCTGAACAATGATAAGCTAAAGCCCATCGCCACTGTAAAAACGACGGCATTGCCATCTAGCGATACAGCCATTGCAACTCCAGACAGAATTTTTGACAGAATTTTGTAAATAAATTACCATAAAACCAAAACCACTCAGCACATTTCAGTTATTCCAGTTCCATATGTGTTACGTCACACTTGGCATGCTGTGAAAATTTCATGTCTCTACCATCAGTACTTTTTTAGAAAACGGGTCATTTATTGAAAAAAAAAAGTAGTTAAGAGATATTGAGGTTTAAAACTTAATTACAAATTCTTATACAGACTTACATTACTGCGTCTTTTGTGCAGTAGAACTGCCCTGGCCCATAGTCTGTGTCTTCAATGTCACAACAGCCCAGTGTTTGCATCCTCCTTTTCATTCTTGCTTCTTTTGTCATTTGCTGTGCAGCTAACTCTTCTTCACGTACGCGAAGCTCATGCAGTTCCCGCAGTCCTTTACTGTGTTCTGTCCAAATCTTACCCCTAACTTCTCCAGAACCTTAAGTCTTCCATAGATCCCACCATTAAAAGTTATTACAGCATCAGACACTGCTAACTTTATAGAGTCATGAGGCCAACAAATACGTTTTTAGGGATACGTCACCACACAACATTCTTGAAGGACTCATTCACATTCTGGGTTTTCACATGTAAACACTTCTTTAGTAGCTCAGGATTTGCCGGATCTCAGTAAATGGGTTTGATTGCCTCCATTACTGCCAAAGTAGAAGAATGTTCTTGTGTAAATTCATGGAGGGTGCCAGAAAATTCAGCTTGCCTATATTTACACCAAGTGTTTGGTGGAGGTGCACGCAAAGCATGACATGGCTTTTCATCGGTTGATATTCGATGAAAGAAAGTGCTCCACACAGCTCTTTTCATCTTCTGTAAATTGTCACAGTTATCTATAATGGCCTTCCCATAATATTCTTGTAATTCATCAATTACTTTGTCCGTTAGTCATCCAGCACATTTTATTGTCTTGCCATCAGACAGTTTTGTGTTACCCAGCTTGATTTTTAGGTTACGCAGACGTGCTCCCATCCTATTCTCGACATGTCCTACACACTCAAGTTTTTGTATAGGAACATCATAAGGCTTACTGTTTCGTGCAGCAATGAAAGCCTTGCTGTCTCCATCACCTAAGTAATTCACATAACTGACACCTCTCTCCTTCTGCGAACACTGGAAAATGTTAACTGCTCCTTCTACCTCCATTCCTCCACTTGTGCCATCATAATTTTTTATACACTGCTGCTTATGAAGTAATGTGTTCTTCTGGTTCACTAAATAACCTTGGCAGTAGTTACTGAGAATTTCAAAATCCAAAACTTTTACAGCGGCAATACTTATTGCAGATGTAAAACCATTTTTAGAACTAAACCCACGCTTTTGCCAGGATCCATCCACAGTAAAGCTGATGTTTGTGTCACCCTCAATTTGTTCAACAGCTTCTGATGTAGCAGCAACCATTGAATCTTCAGCCACAGAATTCACAGAATCCTCAATTGCTGTTACATATTTCGTATACCTAGAAGATGGTTTTGGCAAATTCAACACAGTGGATAGAATATTACCAGCCCTTGCACCTTTACCAATGCATCTAAGGCCATAGAACAGTCTCACATTAGTTTCATACAATTCATTACCTGAACACTTTGATGAAGTATGTAATGCTTTTTCGTTTCGGCGTTTCTGACATTCAGTAATTTATTTTGACACAAAAACTATTCTAGCTCCAATATCCTCATAAAGCTTAACTTCGCCACCACAAAGACAGCAAGAGACAGTTTCAGAAAGAAGTTTTGCAAGGATTTCCAGGTCAATAATGACATTGTCCATAATATCATTACTTTTACCAATGTCACCCATTTCTAAAGTTACTTCCTTTTCGATGCACTTGGGGGCGTGGTCACTTCAGAAACATCATCGTGGTTTCCTTCGCTGCTAGCACACGTGTTTTAAAGTGCTTCAGAAGAAAATGCAGGTCTCACATATCTGTTACTCGCAAATTTGCGTTTGTTGAAGTTACTTTTACACTTAGTCATTTTATTTACGTATAAAAAGCAATAGAGGTTAGCTTATTACAAAAAAAGGCGATTATCACACTACTTTCAACGAAAACTAGTATCAGGAACAAAGGACTGATTTGTTTATTCGTAATGCCAACTTCTGAGACGTAGCAGTAGGAACAAAGCAAAGCAATTCACAGCCTTCTGGACTGCGTAGTTCCCAAGATTGAATGCTGAACTGTGGCTGTATTTGCGTAGCCGCGAAATTTGACAATCACACGTCAACATTCAAAATATTATTTGAAGGTTTCACAACTATCTAATTTTAATATATCCTTAGGGAAGTCCAAAGTACATTTTGGAGTAGAAAACCGAAAATGTCATATTTCAACGAATTTCACGTACGATGACCCTCAATGTGCATGGTCTCCTTCGAAATGCTCTCTTCCGTAGTTGATACCAGCTCCCAACACCGTTTCCATTTCCGGAAGCAGTCTTGGTACGCCTCTTGCTGGATCGCGTGAAGCGCAGTCTGCGAATTTCCTTTTATTCTCGTCTATCGTTGCAAATCTTCGCCCTTTCAACGCGATTTCCAACTTTGGAAATAACAATAATAAAAAAATGTCCACAGGGGCCAGGTCTGGAGAGTACGGATGATGGAGCCGCACAGTGATTTTGTTTTTTGTGCAATAGTCGCGCTCCAACAGGGATGAATGTGCGGGTGCGTTATCTTGATGCAAGAGCCATGAATTGTCTCACCGCATTATTGTCTCGCCACATTTCAGACCGTTTCATTCTCATATTCTCTCGCAGGCGCCGCAACCCGCCCCGATACCGCCATCGATTAACAGTTTGTCCCTGTGGCACGAATTCATGATGAACTAATCCTTCAAAGTCAAAGAAAACTATTAACATGTCTTCAACACTTGACATGACCTGGCGAGCTTTTCTGGTCTCGGAGAAGACTTAGTCTTAACATTATAACCGTAGATCCACATCTCATCATCAGTTATTATTCTCTGAAAGAACATAGACGTTCTCATCTGCGCGATCCAAAAGCTCTTCACAGATTGCGAGGCGTCGATCTTTCTGGTCTTGTTAATATTTTTAAAAATGTCGAGAATCATACACATCGATATTCAAACGATATAATTATCAGCACTCGATATGTCGAATAAAATTGTCGCCCATCAACGGGGAAAATATCGACGAACCGGCCTATAAAAATATCGGCAGCACATTGTAAAAATACTACCGGTTTTAGAGCTGTATGTTTAAGTATTGATTTATTTTTAGACAACATGTACATCAACAAGCTAGCTGCCTGCTTATACCCCCTTGAGCAAGAGTTGAAAGGAAAACGATGTATGTTCAGGCTTGGCAATAACGACTTTGCTAACTACGATAACTGAATGTAAGTGGTACAATAAAAGGTGTGTGATGGGTCCGTCCTTCGGTTTCGTCACATATCGACTTTGTCCACAACACTTCTTGTCGATTTCCCTAATTTTTCATTTCTGCAAACACCAGCGAACTAGTAGTCGTAGTGTCAAAATTTCGTGGTGAAGTTAAACGTTGCAGTTTCTATTAGCAGTGCTAAGCGCAGATTACCCCGCAGATTTCCCCTCATACGTCTCCGCCCACCGGAAAGAGTAATCTTGTCATTTAGATTTTTGTTCATCATTTTCATCAACTATTTTGGAAGAATGCCAATGTGAAGAAATAGCAGACCAGTTGCGCTAAAAATTGTTTAAGACTCCTTCACTCAGCGAAAGTAAATTTGTGTGCTATTACTATTTAAGAAAAAATTTCAAATATTTGGCAAAAATTGTGTAAACAAATATAACATAAAAATATCGACACACGATATCGCCATTTCGATATAGACGTATCGTGAGGAATATCGACGATATGTATCGATACTTTATCACAGCCCTAAACTTGACTCATGAGATGTGGGACGTACTTGGCGGCAATACGATGCATCCCAAGACAATGTGTCAGGATGTCATGACGTGATTCAACTGAAATGTTACATTCTTCTGCAATCTATCGGACAGTCAGTCTTCAGTTGGCACGTTCGTTCGCGTTCCTGACATTAGCGTCGTCGGTGGACGTCGAAAGGCGGCCTGAACGAGGGTCATCTTTAACTTCTGTCCGAACATTTTTAAACCGCGTGAAGCATTCGTAGCGCCGAGTACGGCTTAAGCATTCATCACTGTAGGCTTTCTGCATCATTTGGCGTCGCTCTCTAAAGATTTTCTTGAGCTTGACGCAAAATTTACGCAGATGCGTTGCTCCACTAGCTCTGCCGTGTCGAAATTAGCAAACTGTGCGACACAACGTCCTGCTCAATATAACACTGAACAATAACTAACAGACACGCAACAATGAAACTTCCAGCAGTTACATATTAATCACAGGCGTGTGCAGGGATGCCAACCACATTTCGCTCCAGCACACCATTGGAGCAAAATTATGAATGTTCCTCGTATATTGATTCACGAGTAAGGTTCACGTATATAAATTATAACTACAATATTTGGTACCAATTGGATGAATTATGACGAATTACAGTCCGCTGCCACTTTATCTTCTGTCTGTATGTGTAGGCTACTCTCAGTAACCGGTGTAGGGATTTTGATACTCGCCGCGGACTGTCGTGACCTCCTAGCCGACGAATGAGCAGCTGCAGAGGCGCGGCGCCTTTGTTGCGTAGCTCACATTGTTAGAAGGTTACAGTCGAGCAGTTCGCCCACGCCTTTATGCGCGCTGCAGTATGCCGGTACGTTTACGTAACGTTGGTCTCTCTCTTTTTAACCGTAACTCCACGCAGCGCCCCATAAGAAAAAATATATATACAGAGTGTACATAAAATCCGGGAATACTTTCAATTATGTATTGCCCAAGAACCAAATATTGTACAGATATCGTACATAAGTCATTTTGAAGAGGAACTCTGAAAGTTTTTTTTCTTTTTCACATATACCGCCACAGCATAGTTTGGTAATTTGCCGATAGTCGGCGCTATTCGCAAACATGGCGAGTTCAGGTGCGGAGCGAGCTGTTTCATGAAATGACCTCCCCGATCACCAGATCTGACTCTGTGATTTTTTTCCTGTGGGAACACATTAAAGATCTGGTGTATGTACCGCCTCTAACACGTGATGTAGCAGAGCTCCGGGTGAGAATACGGGAAGTGACTGCCACAGTCGACGATGCCATGCAGGGACGGGTTTGGCAAGAATTCGATTACCGTAGAGTCGTCTGCCGGGTCACTCATGGTTCGCATATAGAATGTTTTAAGAGTTTCTCTTCAAAATGCAATATATATGACATCTCTACAATGTTTAGTTCTTGTGCAATAAATAATTGAAGGTGTTCCCGGACTTTTATGTACACCCTGTATATCGTACGGGTAACACGGTACAATGTGTGGGACTGAAATGATGCGGCAACGTGAAACATGCTTTAAAGTTGAAGTGCGCTGGGGAGCACGATTTTTGTGGGCAAAATGTCTAAATTGCACAAAGATTCATCGTGTAATTCTAGCTCTGTGTGGACCAAAATGCAACGTCGCGTCCAGCCGTAGCGAAATGGTGCCAACAATTTGACACGGAAGCGGTGATTCTGATCGGGTATACCAGATCTTGTGCCATGCGATTCTCGTCTTTCCGGCAAGCTGGAATAAGTTAATAAATAATCTGAGGGAAAGAGATGTTTCAATGACGAGGACGTTCACATAGCAGTTCTTAAATGACTCCGTGGCTAAACAGCGGATTTCTATCATCGAGGAACTGCAACGATTCGTAGGGCGTTTCGCCGTAATAAAGCATTAGTTTTTAAAGTTCGGACTTTCTTTTTTTTTGCTGATTTTTAATGGCATATTGGGACGCTGCAGTTAACCGTATCATTCGCGTCCTTAGGCAGCAATGTAGAAGGCTACAGTGACGATTAAGGAGTGGTTCTCATGCTTGGAACTCCCTCAAATACAGCAGTAGTGTGACGAATTATGAGTAAACCGGCGAGTGACACTGGAACGGCGGGGATCCACTTACTTTTAGGCGCGAAGCTAAGACGTTTTCGTCATTAAGTATTAATTATTAAAAGCCACCTTGAGCATAGAAAGCGCTAGGGGGAGCCTAAGTATCATGAATGTATTGCTACTACCATGCCGGTATGCAATAAACTATTTTATATCAAGAAACAAGTGAAAAGAATTATGCTACCAACAACGTACGAATAGCTCCGAAATTTTACGGCGTGCAATTTCTGTTGCGCGTCAAGATAGTCAGCCGGCGCTAGGATGCAATCAGACCTGATGTCTGTGCTAGCCATGCTCTCACTTTCAGGTAATTTCGCATTTATGGGTGTGTAGTTGCGTGTTTGATAACTGTTTTACTGAGTTAGTCAATAAATGCACCGTAATGACATACCTAATTTTATTTGAAATATATTAGCTACACGCATTTCCACTTACAGTCACATAGACAAACTGACTCCATCTCTGAGAGAATCCAATAGCGATACAAGAATAGGAAGGGACCACATCAGAAAGAGAGAAACAGGTAGGAAGGAATTCTAATCGTCGACTCAGTAAGCAGATCCAGGAAAGGATTAACTTCACAGTCTCGTATGGAAAGGAACGACACGTTCTAATGTTCATCGCTTATACAGATTTCTACGGACTAGTCGCTAAACTGTGAAACTTTTATAGAGGTTCTTGAGACATCCTCTGGTATTATAAAAAAGAACAGTGGCTCTGTAACAATTTGGGAGCCGTCCAGTCCAGCGTAACGTACTGGATTCTACTAGCCACTCATGTTTCGAAATGTTTCATTATGGGTCGACACAACGTGGAAAGCAAATACTTTTGTAGAACAGAATCTGCATCATTATGGTTATGGAACACAGGTCGGAAAATTATATAATCGCACCAAATACGATCATAGTTTCATGCCACGGTAGGGTCACAACCACGGCGGTCACAGATAATGTTAAATGTTCCTCCAGTGTATACATCTCTGGAAACGAGGAATAGCGCGGAAATCCAAGGCCCATCAGTTGTGAATATCTCTACTGTACTGAACATGGAGTGACAATCGAAAACCTGCCAGAACGGGACTCGAACCCGGATTTCCTGCTTACAGCTATCATTCTTCTTAACAAACTGTCTAACCGCTCAAACTTTCACTGATTTCAGTCCCGCTGACCGAATAATTTTAATCGAATATTTTTAATTAGTGTCCTACAATTTTCTAATATGTTTGGAAAACTGAAGGTGGAGGTTATCGCGGAGACACTAAGCATCTGGCGATGATACACGAGCTGGAGGGGAAGGGTGCGGCATTCCGCAGCATGCAATTATCTCCTAGCAGCGAATGACGTGAGCTTTGAGCCGTTGCCTAACAGCTCACTGCGGTAATTCGCAAGCTGGTATCCGCTACCTTAAATGAAAGTTCACTGCGTCCATTTCTCCATGCGCAGGAGGCAAGTTATACAACGCGATCGTAAGCGTGTAGCTGGCTGTCTGGCACAAGAATACCGTCACCAGTTGGTTTCTGAACTAGAAAACCTGCAGCACTGCTGTAACAGCCGGCGTGCGATCTGTTACGCTCTCGATCAACTATACTCTTGCCCCCTAAAGCCATCAATTACAGCAGACACAGTTTCTGTTGCTAGTGAAAGACCAGTAAACACCCCACACGTGATTCTTTAAAGACTCGAACTACCACGTATAAAAATCTTAAAATGTCTGATTCTTTTGCAAATGAAATAATGTGTTAAACATTTGCAATTAGGCTCGTAAGCGAGAAAAACCTTCGAAGAAACTTGAAATTATGTCTGAAGTCGCTAAGAGCTCTAATTACCAAAAAACAGCCTGAGAATAGTCTGGCTAATTTGCGCTCCGCTTTACGCAAAAGCTTGTCCTATGTGCACCTCAATGTTTATGACGTCATATTTCCTGAGCTATGTGTCGTACAATTATATAATTTTGCAAGTTCATTAAGTGGTATATGAGGATACTGTGCGCAAAATATGCTACGGATCGAGTTAGCAGTGAAGAAGTAATAAATTCAAATGTCATGCCTGATGCTGAATTCATGGACAGCGAAAAAATATTAACCGATAAACTATTTTCCTTTCATTATTTTGTTGGGGTGTTAGCGAGAAAAAGTTTCCTAAAGGGTTGAAATTATATGCAAAGTTTGTCGGAAGTTACGGAGTGACGAGTATCGTCTGACTAATCGGATAATCCTGACAATACGCTGCCTCAATACATTATACACTAGGGGCTCCCAAGCTTTTGCTCTGAAGGAACACTTCCTCAATCCTGGTACTCTGATGGAACACCTTATTTATTTTGAAGGATAATAGAATTTTAAAAAATGAGAAACAACTGTTTTATTCAGCGATTAATTCAATTTTAAATCTACTTCGGGCACGAGAATAGAAGCTTCCGAAATGTGGTGCTACAGAAGAATGCTGAAGATTAGATGGGTAGATCACATAACTAATGAGGAGGTATTGAATAGATTTGGGAAGAAGAGGAGTTTGTGGCACAACTTGACTAGAAGAAGGGATCGGTTGGTAGGACATGTTCTGAGGCATCAAGGGATCACCAATTTAGTACTGGAGGGCAGCGTGGAGGGTAAAAATCGTAGAGGGAGACCAATACACTAAGCAGATTCAGATGGATGTAGGTTGCAGTAGGTACTGGGAGACGAAGAAGCTTGCACAGGATAGAGTAGCATGGAGAGCTGCATCAAACCAGTCTCAGGACTGAAGACCACAACAACAACAAATCATAAGTAATAACACAGAAATTACAATAAGATTAAAAACAGTATCGTTAAAAATATCGGAAAAATCTTTTCTAACCGTAATAATTTTCTTATTTTGATACCTTTAGCATAAGGTTACAGCACTTACTGAACAGATTATGACAGCATTTTAAATTTTTAAATTCAGCCGATAACTATGTGGAATATTAAAAGTCAAATTTCTGCTGCCCCTAGAAGCCGTTAGATAGGCAATCTACAAATGGTTAGATAGGCAACATACAAATGGGGCTGTATCGCGGGTTAGCCCCTTAGTAATAATGGACGATTCAAAAAAAGAAAATATTTCAATGTTTATTACAAACTATAAAAGGTAGAAACACATTGCGCCTATCACTGGATAGAAGAAGCTTTAAACTTGTGACACGGCTGTGCTGTTGTTTGTTTGTAGCAACATGGCGACTACACCACAAGAGAAATCATTTTGTGAGTTGGAATTTGCGCGAAGTCGATGCATCGTTCATGTACAAAGTGCATTCCGCAGTCGATTCAGCAAGAAGCCGCCTCTCCACAAGCAGATTTCTGACTGGCATTCAAAATTCTTGGAAGTTGGTTGCATGTTTAAAGCGAAGAGCACGTTTGATGAAAATGTGAGCGTATCCGAGATGCGTTCACACAGAGCCCTCGGAAGTCACAATGACGCCTGCATACCAAGTCACAAGTTGCAGTTACTGCAGCAACTGCGTCCCGGCGACCATAACATAAGATAAGAATTTTGCATTTCAGTTTTCAAAGATACTGCAAGGACACTTTTTTCCGAACGACTCATCTTTTCGGACTAATCGAAGTTTCATCTATCTGTTGAAGTGAACCGCCATCATGTAAGAATTTGGGGGTCGCAAAATCCTGGCACGGTCGTCACACATCAAAGAGACCCATCGAAACAATGTGTTTTGAGTCATTTCTGTTCAAAATTTTTTGACCTTACCTTTTTTGCGAAGGAAACTGAAAGGCATGTCATACGCGGACATGTTGCAAAATTGGTTGTTTACTTAACTTTACGAAGATTCCAATGATATCATTTTTATGCATGATCGCGCACTAGCTCGCTTTCATCTTGAGGTGTGGCGTTATCTTAACACCACCAGCCCACAAAGTTGGGTCGGAAGAAGTGGACAACAAGATCTTGTTCATTCTTTTTGGCCTCCCACGTCACCAGACCTCACACCTTGCGCTTTTTTCTGTCGAGGTACATAAAAGACAGAGTCTTTGTCCAATCTATGGCAGTTACTCTTCGAGAGCTGAAAAATTTGACGATTCAATGAACAGCGGCCCGTTAATTCGTGTGTGAAATGAAATGAACTATCGTTTCGATGTTTCTCAAGCAACCTATGGTGCTCATGTTGAGTGTATGATACCGTACAACGACTGTGCGAACATAAAACGTTGAACCTCCTCCTATGCAGTGTCATGCGCAATTTGTTTCTATCTTTCACAGTTTCTCTGTTATAAACAACTGAAATTAGTTCTTTCTTTTGGAATCACCCTGTATAGATTAGCACGGGAAAAATGAAGGAGTGGTCGAAGGAAGTAAGGTTAGAGGTTAACGTCCTGTCGATACCGAACTCATTACACTCGGTAAACTACTTCAGTTGGTTGTAAACGGATAAAGAAATCGGATGTAACCTTCTTACAGGAACTGTCACTCCCTTGCAGCGATTTAGGGAAATCGCAAAAAATCTAAATCTACATGACCAGACAGATTTGAATTACGCTACGCCCGAAACGAGTAAATCCAACAAACAGTGCAGTACGCAGTACTATCTTTCACATGGAGACAGCGTAATTACGGTAACCTATGCTGATCAGCCAGAACATTGCGACCACCTACCTAATAGCGGGTATGTCCACATCTGACATGGAAGCAACGAGGCCTTGGTAAGTCGTTGGAGGGAATTGGCATCACATCTGTACACTCAGGTCACCTAATTCCCGTCAATTCTGGGGGGCGGAGCGATGAACTCTGACGCCACGTTTAATCACATCCAAAATGTGTGTGATCGGGTTCAAATCTGGGAAGCTTGGTGGCCAGCACATCAACTGGAACTCGCCACTGTGTCCTTCGAACCTCTCCATCAAACATCTGACCTCGTAATATGGCGCATTACAGGTATCAAGCAGCTGTTCCCTGGAAAACAACAGATTCGCGCACTCCAGTCGGCATGATGAAGAAGGTATCAGGATTCATCAGACCATGCAACGCACTGCCACTGCGCCACCGTCCAGTGCCGATGGTCACGGGCCCATTTCAGGCGTAGCTGCCGATGTCGTGGTGTTAACATTGGCATATGCATACGTCGTCAGCTGCGGAGGCCCATCGTTAGGAGTGTTCGGTGCACTGGGTGTTCAGATACACTTGTCCTCTGCCCAGCATTAAAATCTGATGTTAGTTCCGTCACAGTTCGCCGCCTGTCCTGTTTTACCAGTCTGCCCGGCCTACGACGTCCGACATCTGTAATGAGGAGTGACCGCCCAACCCCCCGAGTCTGGACGTTGTTTCATCTTGGTTTCGCCACGTGTTAAAGACACTCACCACAGCATTCCTCGATCAACCGACAACTCGTGCAGTTTCCGAAACACTCGCGCCGAACTTCCGGCCACCACAATCTGCCTTCGGTCAATCTCAGATAGATCGAGCGCCTTCCCCATTCTACACATGGGCAGCACGCTCACATGCACCGGGCGTTAGTCTAACTAGCAATCATTCCTCGCCAGGTGACGCTGCTATGTCCTGGACAGGTTTATATTGACATTAAGTCGGTGGCCATAATGTTCTGGTGTGATTAGCGTAAGACGAAGTGAGATTCGGTCAACGAGTACTGTTCGAGTGGAGGTTAAAAACGAAAACGCACCACGAAAGAGATTAGGCATATCTCTAAACAATAATTAAGAGCATTCTCTAAACTGTGATCGATATCGTTGTAACACGTATGTACGAAACTACGTATATGTTATAGTGGTGCATAGTTAGAGAAGGTAAACCTTCCCTAGTACATGCGTACCATCACTAAAATGATCAGGTGAAATCTTACCATAAAGTGAAAAAAAAAGAACACACACCGCTCTCCCCGGTTGGTGGATGTGTACAAAAGCAGATTATTAACGGTGCGTCCAACAATGTTACCGGCATCGGCATAAATGTAATTGTCGTAAGCAGGTTTTTGGTATGAGAACGAAGTCTTTCGCTACGGCACTGATCTGTAAAACTTTCTTGGTTTTCTTGCCGCGTCAATTCGGCATAAAATCTAGAGCTTTCGACGATAGCCTCCATCGTCATGGTCAAGAGCAATTGACTGTCTCCACTCGCTCGCTCGCTGAAAAACTCTGGCGACATATGCCAGGTGTGTAGGCAGTGTAAGCAACTTAGCTGCTGTTCCTGCGTTGACCTAAATTGTTGTCTATTGGGCCTATCTGTACGAGCTGACCTCGGTGAGCGTCTCTGACTTTAGAGACGCTCTGTGTGACGACATCGGTACTGTGGGAGAGAACTACTCCCGCAGAAGGTCGGGCCAACGGTTAGTCGGTCTGTGATAGACCTGTCGGCCCAGCCCACGAATTAAACGGCTGCCAGAGTGTCCTGTATTATTGCAGAACACCCTTGCGATTTGCCGGAAGCGATCCCGCAGAAAAGGGATGTCTGCTTCCTCGTGGAGCAATCTCGTTGGATAGCGAGGCGGCTTGTGTAGGGCAGGGATTCCCAACAAAATTTTCTCGAGGACCCCCTCATCGAGCATGATTGGTACCTTGTCATATCACAGTATCAAGTACCTAAAAAAGCCAAATTAAGTGTCTTTTTATACGTTTTCTATTTTTGGTACTTAGAAAAAACACTGACATATTCATTATTGAAAAAAATATTGAGCTTAAAACTTTTTCAATTTAGCCATAATTGTTATTGTTAAATTTTTGATTATTGCTCAAAACCTTTGTCTTCAAATCTGAGTGTTTAGTATAACAAACTCTTTAAAAAAATAAAAATTGAGTATGAACTGAAAATGACAGGAAAAAATTAAAACTGAGCGTATTGGCCTTTCAAGTGTACTACAGTTGAGATTGCATTGAGTAGACATATGTGAAAAATAAGAAAACACTAAAAGGCAGCGCGCGCAGTCTAACGGCATACAGCAGAACTATTTGCCTCTATCTAATTCTAGTTTTGCGCTAGTGTGTGCTAGTGTCGGTTGACTCTAGGAAGACGCTAGACGCAGAAGTTGGCGTTCGCTAAAGCTCTGATCATGCAGAAAGCGGCCAGAACAAAAAATCTGTCATCATACGAAATATATTTAATATATTTTTTATCCTAATAGCATCTTGTGGACCCCTCTGGCATAGCTCGCGGACCCCTGGGGGTCCGCGGACCACCTGTTGGGAACCACTGGTGTAGGGTAATTCGTAGCTCCCTATTTTGGACGCGCTAGAGCGTCGCTATGTGCGTCGCTGCTCCATTACCCCACACCACGCCCGTACCAAGGCCAGGTACATGGTGAGGCCGTGGCGTGGAGGTTGTGTGGACGAAGGATCGAGCAGCGCGTACAGCGCAAGAAGACGCCCCACTGCTCGCCCTCTGATATCTCGGACGCGAGGCAGCCTGGTCAGGTGCCTGTCTAAGTGTCACCCCGAGGTATTTGCCGGTCCGCAACCATGGGATGGGGCCCCCCATGATCGTGACCGGCGGCAGGTCTGGAGGCTGCCTCTTCCTGCTGAAGACTGTATTCACTACTGCTGTGGTGGCCTTATATAGCCCGTGGAGGGCTTCTGTTTCGTCGGCTTGTGATTGGTCGGCAATCACGTACTGCTGTCGCAGACGGTGTCAATGTCTGCGCTGGTGGCGCCACCGCTTCCGTGGGAAAGTAAACCCTGCAAGGGATGTCTCTGCTGCTTCTCTGCATCGAGCGCTCGTTTCCATGCACCGCTTAGGTAGTATTCTCTATCACGGTTAAAGTTCTTTTCGCTGATTCTTATTTCAACGGCCTCCTTAATAACTGAAGCCCAGTATGTGGAGGCATGGGACAAGATTTTTTTGTTGGTATATTATACAGGAGAGCGGCTACGGTTGATAGCAGTACAGCTATGACTGAATCAGTGATATTCTACGAACGTGTTGGAATGGACTTGGGAAACCCCAATTATAGAACTGTGTCCTCATGGACAGAAAAAGTACGAATCACTTGTCAGCGAGTTTAAATCACTAAAACCTGGACGTAAGTGGCACGGCAACGACTACTAGTTTTTTAAGAGATATGACGTGGCCGAGGTGAATGAAATAACGAAAGTACTACAATCCGTTACTGAAGCAGACAAGATTAGGTACTATGCATGTGATGAACAGTTCTATGATATTCTGCGTGATGCTCATGTAACGACTGGCCACGATGAACGCGACCGAATGATAAAAGTACTTAAAGTCAAAATACCTTAATCTAACGTACAGAGATGTCCAGATTTATCTTGGTTTATGAGCGCCTTCTTTACAAAAACAAAAAGGTCAGAAGAAAGGAATGGGAGTACAAAGGGTTAAATTCCGGATGTCAAGTTGACCTCATCGATTTCCTGTCGCAGCGAGATGGAGACTATAAATCCGTAATGGTTTCTCATGCCCATCTCACTGAATTCGTTGTTATGAGGCCACTGAAGTCCGAAGCAGCAGTGGGCGTTTGCGATAACATTAGTGACATTTTTACATTGTTATGTGTTGTCTCAATGTTGCAGCAAGACAATAGTCGAGAGTTCGTTAGCAAAATAATCAGCAGCTTAACTGAACTATGGCCCAATTTTAGGATGGTGCACGGTAAACCTAGACACAGCCAGAGCCAAGGCAGCGCAGAGTGAATAAATCAAGATATAAAAAATATGCTAATTACATAGATGCAGAAATGGATTTGTGCACTAAGGT